>NC_058130.1:236218259-236301999 GCF_016433145.1 Gracilinanus agilis
GAGGGAGGGGGGTGAAGGGGAAAGTAGGGGCATAAAGTATGTAAACAGAAAAAAAAATAATGAAGCCAGAAAAATTACAAAATCATTTCAATGTGAAATAACATATTCTAATTTTTCCTTTTTCTGCTTCCATTATCAGGGAAATATTGTGCTCTGTTCTTTAAAAATACATTAAAAATAGCTTGTTGAGCATGTGTGAAGTGTTAGGGGGAATTTAAGAGGAAAATATTGTACCAGAAGTGATGGAAGGAAGGCAGCTTTTTGCTGAGGAACCAGGAAGTGAAGGGGAAGTTCTCAGAACCCTGATTCAGAATTCTGAGGAGAATGACACATCTGGGAGTTGAGTTTGGACTCGGGTGGTGGGGGCGGAGAAAAGCATCTCCTAAACTCAGCTCTGGCCTCCTGGTGACTCACTTGTTCCTGAGAGAAAACATCTAGTTCCCAGATATCTATTTAATCACTGACTTGAATCCACCACCTGAAGAAGTCTCAAGAAGGATGTTCCAGCAAGTGATCTGAACTGTTTAGTTTGCTTTGGTGGGTTGTGATCTCACCAAGGTGGACAGGGTCAAATCTGGCACCTGGCTCCACACTGATGTACAACTTAATGTAAGACTATTTATTGTTGGCTTAGCTTAGATTTAGTTAAATTAGAGGGGAATTGAGGCAGAGAGTATAGACAGAGCAGCCTCAGCTAGACTGAGGAAAGAAGCAACTTTATGAAAAGTCAGTGGGTGTGAATAAGACAGTATTATGAAGACTAGGGAAATCCCCAGCCCACATACCCTACCTTTTCCTCAAATCAACTTTTATTTAATAAACCTATTTTCAATAAGTGCAGTCAGAGTGATTTCAACTGGTCTAGAGAGAAAGCTGACATCTTGCCTCTGTTCTTGAAAGGATCATTAGCCCTGGCTGGGCTAAGGAAAGTCCCAGTCACTTCTTTTTTATTTAAGATCCTTTCAGTCATTCTTTTCACTTTTAATCATTCTTTTCAGACGGCTAGGAGTACTCTCTCATATCCATCATCCTAACCCGGAAAATTCTTCTGAACCCAGGAAACTAGACAATTTTTAGTAGTTCTCTGTTGTTATTGGGAAAAAAATAATGTGCCTATTCCACAAATCTGCAGGTATAACTATTTCTTGGCAAGAGAACTACTTAATTAAATAAAAGCTATACTCATTATAATGTAGGGTAGCTATTGTTCAAGAGTAAATATTCATTGTTTCACAACATGACAAACATGGAAATATGTATTATTTGATAATATATGTACAATATGTATCATATTATCTTCTTGGAGTGGGGAATGGGTGGGAGGGAAGAAGGGAACCTGGACTGCAAAATATCAGAAAACATATTAAAAATTATATTACCATATAATGTGGAAAAAATAAAAATTTTAAAAAGAGTAATTGCCATTGTCTCTCTGTGATCTAAACACCATAGAATGCCAATCAGATTTCTTTAGTTATGAAGTAAAGCCTCAGAAATTTAATATTATTTATTCACATAAATTCAAAAGTTGACTAGCTACTTTGTGACTCTTTTTCTTTATTTGAAAAACAAGGTCTATTTTACTCCATACTCTAAGGACCCTGTGAAATATAAATCTAATGATATTTTAATTGGTGAAGAGTATAAATTATAGAAAGACATTTAAAGATATGAAGTTGTTCATTTCAGATAAATGCAGTTATTCATTTCAAGTTAATTAAATATTGCCAAGAAAGGTCAGTAGAAAAGTTACAATTTTTCTTTAGTTAACATTACAAAGTCATATTTCAGTTAGTTCCCAAATAAATATTGTACCCATTGATGGTGAAGTAGAAAGAATGATAGAAAGATTTATCTTCAAATTTTGACTCAGATACATACTAGCTGTGTTACCACAGAGATGTCTCAATAGTAGTCCAACCTCATAGGGTGATTATCACCATAAAATGAGATCACATCTGTAATGCATGGTGTATAGATTAAAGCACTATAAGAATGATAGTTGTTGTCATTATTACTAAATACACTGCATTCTTTTTTCTCCTCAATCATCATGAGAGCTTGAAGCCATTTTTTTAATGATTATTTCCTTCTTGAATTGATTTCACACCTCTTGGAAGGAGGTCTAAATTGATACAAAATAGCTTCAACAAATTAAGCTCTGGTTTAGGGATTTGGAGTTCTTCTGGGCAACTCTTTCAAGATCCAAGAACTTAAGCTAAGTGGTGACAGGTTTTAAATGAATGACACAAATTGATATTTATATTAAGATGTGTTGAGAAAAGTTAGACTATTCATCTAGTACAGCGACTTAATATCAAATTTAATATGAGTGAAAATTATCTTTCCTTCAATCATTCCATGGACAGGTGAGCAATATTCTTTTTTACCTATTTTGCTAGGAATAGATTTCTTTTTTTCCAATCAGTAGTCAATATTTCTGTTTTACTACTTGGAAGTTTATTTTCAAATTTTGAGATAAAAGGAAGATATTTAAAGAAGTCAAAAGGAGGAGGACTGCATTTGCTCCCCATTGCCTTTTCATTTCCTATTCTATTTATAATTTTGCCTTATTTTACACAAATTATTTTAGCCCTCTTCACCAGAAAAGTATATAAGCTACCTTTAGAACTCTACCTCCAAATTTACTTACTTGTGTGTATGCTATTTTCCAGGAAGGATGAAAAGATAGGTTTTTAAATAATTTTTTACAACAAAACAAATAAGTATAGTCACAATGCTGGCTGAAGGGTACAAAGAACATAAGATTCCTCTTTTATTTTTCTAAAATAAAAAAAGGCCACGTAAAATAAATTCAACCTCAAAATCTCTCCTCTAACAATAGAACTATCATTAACATGTCAAGATTAGTTGCATGATTCAATCAGAAAGTTAATTATCTAACAATCTTGATTATCAATATCAATTATAAAGTAATATAACCAGACTTATGCTTATTGAAGTCATTCACCACTATCCAAGAATATGCTCTATATAGTGTACAAGTAGAATAAGGATTATTCATTTGATTTCTCTGGACCTCACATTCTTCACCTCTAAATTCTTCTAGCCCTATATTTTATACTGTATTTTCCTAAGATTCACTTGCAGCATCACAGTTTTCTAGGTATTGCTCATTGAGGAGATTATTATAATGATTATTTAAAATGATAAAATGCAATATGGATGCCTCAATTTAAATTGCAACTTTTGAAGAGAGTTTGGCTTAATGCAGAAATAAAAAGTGAATGAAAAATTCCCATTGTCCATTCAGGTCCATTCATGAATTGCTACTTATCTGTCACTCTGTTAGTTGGGCTTTTTTTTTTTTTACCAAATCAATGATTTCATTGTTAGAGTTCTCTCTTGGAAAGTTTCCTGGAACCCTCTTAGGTTAAGGGACTGGCCTATGATCATACAACATATGTAAGAAGAAAGAGTTGAACATAGGTCTTTCTGAGAACAAAAACTGAAATAATCTCTGTCTTCAAAGAGCTTATTTGATATTGGGAGGATATGAGCACTGGCATGTAAATAGAAAATTAAAAATATATTTTTGATCATTAGAATGTGAATAATAATAATGAGAGGATCAAGAGAAGCCTCATCTAGACAGTGGTATTTGAACTGAGTCTTGAGGGAAACTAGAATTTCTACGAGGGTCAGATGAAAGGGGAAATGCATTCAACATTTGTGGTGAGGGAGTGGGAGAGGAATGCAGTTTGTACAGAAACATAGATTCACAAGATGGAATGGAAAGTAGGAAATCCAATTTGCATGTAGAAAATGGGAAAGAGGCTAATCTTTACTAATATATTAAAGGAAAACTGTAGTCAAGTTATGAGGGGCTTTGCAAATGGAGAAGTTTGTACTTTATCCAAAAAGCAATTGGGGGTTACTTTAACTTCATGACCGTTACAGTGACATGATGATATGGCTAGAACTGAGATTTAGAAATATCAATTTTATAGCTATGGAGAACACAGATTTGTGAAGGAGAAGCCTAGAAGCATGGAAACTAAGTAAAAAAGACTAATATAATAGTCCAAAGGGGAGAATATGTAAATATAAAGTAGGGTAGTGGTCAAGAGAATATAATGGGGAGAAGTTAATATTTATTAAAGTGCCTACCATGTATCAGGTACTGCCCAGATTTCTTTACAGTATTACATCAATTAGGGGCAGCTGGGTAGCTCAGTGGATTGAGAGCCAGGCCTAGAGATGGGATGTCCTAGGTTCAAATCTGACCTCAGACACTTCCCAGCTGTGTGACCCTGGGCAAGTCACTTGACCCCCCCCCCCATTGCCTACCCTTACCACTCTTCTGCCTTGGAGCCAATACACAGTATTGACTCCAAGATGGAAGGTAAGGGTTTTAAAAAAATAGTATTATATCATTTGATCCTTACAATAAACCTATGATTAGGTACTATTATTATCACTAATTTTTAAATGAGAAGACTAAAGTAGTCTCAGTTAATTGACTTACTCAGGGTCTTTTAAGAAGTGTCTGAGGCCATATTTGAACTTATTTTCCTGAGTTATAGCAAGAAAAAACATACAAATATCTCCATCAACCCATTAAGTAGTAATGTTTTGCTCAAGTTTTTCTTGCTTATTTAATATTAATGTATAATTACTTAATGTTGTATAGTATATAACATACCATAATATAATATGCAATAAAGAATTTTATGAGTCAATGCCAACATTTGGGGGCCTAATCTACCCTTACATACTATCTCAGTCTCTAGGGAGAAACAGATGAGATTCAAAATTTAGCTTAGTTACTATGGTCTATTATATTTCAAGTCTTAACCCTCCATCCTTTGGTTTGGGTTCCAGGTATTTTGGCTTTTCTTTTATTAAATTTTATTTAGAATATTTTCCCATGGTTACATGATTCATGATTTCCTCACCCCACCTTCCCCTCTCCCAGAGCGGACGAGCAATTTCACTGGGTTATACATGTATCATTGTTCAAAACCTGTTTCCATGTTATTCATATTTGCAGTAGAGAGATCTTTTAATGATCACACCCTAATCATATCCCCATCCAAACATGTGATCAATCATATCTTTTTCTTCTGCATTTCTACTCCCACAGTTCTTTCTCTGCATGTGGATAGCATTCTTTCTCATAAGTTCTTCTTGATTGTCCTGGGTCATTGCATTGCATTGCATTTCCCTTGATATTATTAATCTCTTGTTCTTTCAGATGAACTTTGTTATAATTTTTTCTAATTCTATAAAAAAGTTTTTTGATACTTTGATAGATATGGCAGTGATTAAGTAGATTGATTTGGGTAAGATTGTCATTTTTAGTATATTACCTCATCCTATCCATGAGCAATTAATGTTTTTCCAGTTATTTAAATCTAATTTTAAATGTGTGAAAAGTGTTTTACAATTGTGTTCATATAATTACTGTGTTTGTCTTGGTAGATAAATTCCTAAATATTTTATATAGTCTAGAGTAATTTTAAATGGAGTTTCTCTTTCTAACTCCTGCTGCTGAATTTTGTTGGAAATATATAGAAATGCTGATGATTTATGTGAGTTTATCTTGTACCCTGCAACTTTGCTAAAGTAGTTAATTATTTACACTAGCCTTTTAGTTGATTTCTTTTGATTCTTTAAGTATACCATCATATCATCTGCAAAAGTGAAAGTTAAGTTTCCTCATTGCTTACTTTAATCCTTTTTATTTTTTTCTTCTCTAATTGCTACTGCTAGCATTTCCAGTACAATATTAAATAACAGAGGTGATAATGGGCATCCTTGCTTCACTTTTGATTTTATTGGGTAGGCTTCTAACTTGTCCCCATTGCAGATGATAATTGCTGATGGTTTTAAATATATACTGTTTATTCTTAGGGACTTGTGAGAAAGAATGCTATTCACATTCAGAGGAAGAACTGTGGGAGTAGAAATACAGAGAAAAACAACTGTTTGAACACATGGGTAGATTGGGATTTGATTTGGGAGGTAGTCTAAATGACCACCCCAGTGCAACTATCAATAATATGAAAATAGGTCTTGATTGGTGACACATGTAAAATCCAGTGGAATTGTGCATGAGCTATGGTGAGGATGTGGGGGATGAGAGTTTGATAGGGAATGAAAGAACATGAATCATGTAACCATGGAAATATATTCTAAAAATTTAAAAAATTAAATTAAAAATATAAATATATTATTTTAAGGAAGGGTCCTTCTATTCCTAAACTTTCTTATGTTTTCAATACATATGGGTGTTGTACTGAAATAAGTGATTGAGCTAACAAATGAAACACAAGGGTGTCAAAAACAATCAGGACTACACCCACAAACCCTCAAGTGATAGGACTCACAAGATACACTGGAAACCTAAATAAGGGATGTGGCAAATGGATAATGACAGAGCACACCCACAAGCTTGTAAGTGACAATTGACAGTTACTGGTCCACACCCAAACCAGTAAAAATCAGGGTTTGAAAGGTATTTTACTGTGCGCTCTTTCTAGTAGTTGAGGAAGACACAGGAAGTATATAAAATAGCTTAATAGTGAGATTAAGGGTTGGTGATAAGGGGCAAGTTAACACTAAATCTAAATAGCTGAGGATAAACTCAGGGACCAAAAAGGGGAAAACAAACTACACTGATACTAACACAGGCTGTCAGGACAAGCCTGGCAGGTCAGAAGGAAATGGATGCCTCTCTACTGGGTCCTCTTCACCTCTAACCATGATCTCAGCTTTCCAGAAACTTGGGTACCACAGCAAATAAATCGTCAGGGAGATGAACTAGTCTGGAATGTCCACCATCCAGAACTAGATTAACTGCTCAACCTGATCTTCCTTACAGGACAGACGGTTTTTTGTAGGAGACAATCCACTTTCCTTGGTTCTTCACTTCAGACAGTTAAGCCAAGCACCTAACTACCATCAGCCACACAGAGTCTCTCAGGAAAAGACTTCCCTTCTCTATTCACTGTTCCACATTTGGAACTTTCAGCACTTGCCTGACAACTCTGCCTGCTACCTTACTTTAAAATCCAAATTTTCTCATAACAGTATTTTGTCAGTACTTTATCTGTTTTAATTATTTTTTCAAAGTACCAGCTCCTGTTTTTATTTATTTAATAGTTCTTTTACTTTCAATTTTATTAATTTCTCCTTTAATTTTTAGGATTTTGAAATTAGTTCTTATGTGGTTTTTAATTTGTTCTGTTTCTAATGTTTTAAGTTATAAGCCCAATTCATTGACCTCCCTCTAGATTTTGTTGATATAGGCACTCAGAGTTATGAAATTTCCCCTGAGTAGTGCTTTGACTGTGTCTCATAGGTTTTGATATGATTTCTCCTCATTGTCATTCTCTTTAATGAAATCCATAATTATTTCTATGATTTCTCTGTTGACTCACTAGTTGTGAAGAATTAGATTAGTTAGTTTCTAATTAATTTTAAATTTGCTCATCTATTGACCCTAGTTAAGTATGATTTTTATTGTGTTATGATATGAAAAATTTGTATTTATTATTTTTGCTTTTCTGCATTTCTTTGCAGTATTTCTATGCCCTAGTACATGGTCAATCTTTGTATGTATACTAGGTACTGCTGAGGAGGAGTTATATTCCTTTAAATTCCTATTCAGTTTTCTTCAGATATATATTAACTGTAATTTTTCTAGTACTTCATTCACTTCCCTTCTTTCTTATTCATTTTTCAGTTTGATTTATCTAGCTCTGAAAGGGGCAGGTTGAGATCCCTCACTAATATGGTCTTAATATATATTTCCTCCTTGAGTTCCTTTAATTTTTGCTTTTGAAGTCTAGATGCTTTGCCATTTGGTGCATAAATATTTAGTAATTATATTACTTTATTGTTTATAGTACTCTTTAACAAAATTTCATCTCTTTTAATCAGAACAATTTTTACTTTAGCTTTCTCTGATATCATGATTGCTACTCCTGCTTTTTTTACTTTAGATGACACATAATAAATTCTGTTACAGCTTTTTACTTTTACCTTGATTCTTTCTGTGTCACCCTGCCTCACATGTGTTTCTTGTAAAAACATATAGTAGGATTCTAGTTTTTAATTTACTCTACTCTCTTCTTCCATTTAATAGGTGAGTTTATCACATTGACATTCAGCATTATGATTCCTTACTGTGTATTGCCCTCCATCATATTATCCCCTTTAAATCCTGCTCTATTCCCTTTCCGTCTGTTCTTTCTCACCAATGTTTTGCTTTTTGTCACCCCCTCAATTCCCCTTCCCTCCAATTACCTATATCTCCCCTTGTCTTATTCCCCTTCTATTTCTCTGTGGGGTAAGATAGAATTCTATACCCCATTGAGTATACTTGTTTTATTCTTTCTGAGGACTTTATAAGGAGAGGAAATTTTAAACATTGCCCATTGCCACCTTTATCCTCACCTCTCTGTAATGAATTGTCATGCCTCTTTATGTTATATAATTTACCCCCATTCTATTTCTCCTTTCCATTTTATCTCAGTGGAACCCAATCTTCCAGGCCTTGATTGATTTTTTTCCATATCATTCATATGCATACATATCATATACATATATATCTTTCCATATCATCACATTTACATACACATCTCATATCATTTTATATACCATAACATAATTAGCTTACTTCTCTACCCCCTTTCTGAGTAAATTCCTTCTATCTTCTCTAATACTAACAGTAATTTCTGAGAATTATAGAAATCCTCTTTCCATGTAGAGATATAAACATTTTTTGACATCAATGAGTCCCTTAAATTTTCTCTTTCTTATTTACATTTTTTGGGCTTCTCTTGTTTCTTGTGTTTGGACTTAAAATTTTTTGTTTAGGTCTGACTTATTCCTTAGGAATACTTGAAAATCTGTATTATTGAATGACAATTTTTTCCCCTGAAAGAATATACTTAGTTTTAATGGATAGGTGACTCAGGGTTGTAAAGCCAAATCTTTTGCCTTCATTAATATCAAATTCGATGTTTTTCAGTCTTTTAATGTAGAAGCAACTAGGTCATGTGTGATACTGATTGTAGCTCCATGGTATTTAAATGGTTTCTTTCTGGCTGCTTAAAGTATTTTTTTCTTTGGCTTGTTGGCTCTTTAATTTAGCTATTAAATTCCTGGAAGTTGCCATTTGAGGATTTCTTTCTAGAGGTGATCTTTGAATTCTTTCAATTTCAATTTAATTTTCCTGTTCAAGGATCTCTGGGCAGTTATCTTTAATAATTTCTAATAACATGATATCTAAGTTTGTTTTTCTTGATCTTTGCTTTCAGGTAGTCTAATAATTCCCAAATTGTCTCTCCTACATCCATTTTCTAGGTCATTTGTTTTTTCAATAACATGTTTCATGTTTTCCTTTATTTTGTCATTCCTTTGATTTTGCTTTATTATTTCTTCATTTCTCATGAAACCTTTAGTTTCTAGATTGTCAATTCTGATTTTTAAGTCCTGATTTTCCTCTGTCAGTTTTTGTTTCTCTTGTTTCCCTTGGTCCATTTCTTCTTGTATCACTTTCCTTACTCCTTGCATCACTTTCATTTCTACTTGCATCACTTTCATTTCTCTTTCCCACTTTTCCTCTGCCTCTCTCAATTGGTTTTTGAAACTTTTTCAAGTTCTTCAAAAATATGTGTCCAATCCATATTTTTCTTTTGGACTATGGGTGTATTTCCTTTGCTTTCACTGTCCCCTTCTGGGTCTGTATCTTGATCTTTGTCTTTATAATAATTCTGTAGTGTTAGGTGCTTTTTTGGTTGCCCATTTTTCCAATTGAATTATAAGTAGGCTTGAGGGAATAATATGATGGTCTGAGGGATGAGAGCTTTAAGAACCCCCTGCCCCCTGCTTATTCTATTGGTCCTTGTGATGGTGATAGCTTAAAGATTTTCCTCCTGCTTAGATGTAAGTTTTTAATCTCACTCTGATCTTGATCAGTCAGAGACTGATCAAATTCTAGCCTCAGGCTTAGTCTTAAGTTTTTGGTCTCACTGTTTACTTGATCCAGTCAGGCACACGCACACCTGTCTTGGAGCTCAATCCTGAGCTTTAGGCAAAAAGATCAGTACTTAGTACTTAGTACTATCATCCACCCCAAAGTGTAAATTAAGTCCTTGTCCCAAGCCCAGACTAGAATTATGTTGTCTGGGGCTCTGGACTTCTCTACAGGTTTTAAATTTCAAGGGGTATGGGTTGATTTGTACCTTTATTTACTCAGACAGGGTTTCAGGATATGGATATTACTTTGGGCATAGGTTCCCAAACCTTGAACAGCAGATATACGGTGAAGGTGGCAGGGTGGCTCATTCTTGGTGTGCTCTTCCCTCCTTGCTACAACTTCTTGCTGGATATGTTTTCCTCTCACCCCAGTTCCCCAGATGTTCATTACCTACCTTTTAGATTTTTATTTTCTTGAAAGTTGTTTCACTCTCTCCTGTATTTTTTTTGTTTCAATATTTTAATCTTAGTTGGGGTGGTTTCTTATGGTGGCACAGAGCTGCTGAGGGTTACTTGGCCATTTTGGCTTTGGAAGGCTCTCTTGTTGGTTTAACAGAAAAATCAGGGAGGAGTCCTGTCTCTAACAATGCAGTGTTCAATTGAGGGTTCAGATACTGTACTTATTCTTAGAACTGAAAGGTGACAAGTTAAACAGAATAAAATAAAATCTCAACTCAATAGCTTGTGGACACAGAGAAAGGGAAAATAAAATAATATTTCCCTCAACTAGTTCAGATTATTGTTCCCATGATATAGGTGAACTGTACCCTCATCTTCTTTGAAGTGGAAAAATTGGGAAAGAGAGAGATGGACTTTAAAACACTGGTCGTTATAAAGGTCACCTGCTCCAGTTATGAAGCAAATGGAAAGAGACTACTTCAACCCATATAGGGGGGGAACATTGAATGTATTCTCCCAGAAACAAAATCTCTTTTTTAGTAGATCAATACTTATGGAGCAAAGTCTCAATTGGGCTAAGAATAAAAGTTGTGATTAAGACAAAAATTAGCACAAATATATAGTAAGCATAAGTACACTGTAGAATATAACCTATGATAATTTATATGAAAGCAGTGGTAATGCAAAAGCATTTTTTAGGAAATATATAATTAGAAAATGAAAATGGCAAGTTCTATAGAATAATGAATAAAAACAGTTAGAATGTGTTATTGGTTATCATAATTTATTAAAATATATACTGAAGAAATCTAGTGCAGTAAATCTCATCTCTAATGGAGAACTTTTAAGAGACACTTTATTTTACCAATTACATATAATAACAATTTTCAATGTGTACTTTCTGAAATTATAAGATTGAAATTGCCCTCCTCCCTTTCCTTCCCCATTGCAGAGATTGGAAGCAATTTCATCTGGGTTATACATGAATTATTGGGCAAAATATACTTCCATGTTGGTCGTTTTGTAAAAGAATATTCAGATAAAATCAAAACTACAAATTAAAAAAACACATAAGTAAACTAATGTGAAAAATAGTATGCTTTGAACTACATTCCTAAACCAACAATTCTTTCTCTAGAGAGGGATAGTATTCTTTGTCATAACTCATTCTTAATTGTCCTGGATCATTATATTGCTGAGAGTAGCTATGTCTTTCCCAGTTGACCATTGTATATTATTGCTGTTACTATGTTCGGAGTTCTCCTGGATCTGCTTATTTCACTCTGCATTGGTTCATATAGGTCTTCCTAGCTTTTTCTAAAATTATCCTGCTTATTGTTTCATATGGCACAATTGTATTTCATCAAGAACACATAACACAATTTGTTCAGCCATCCCCAAATGATGGGCATCCCCTCAATTTCCAATTCTTTGTCACCATAAAAAAAAGCTGCTACAAATATCTTTGTTCAAGAAGTTTGTGTAGAATCGTGATTTTGATAAGCAATTGTATAAAAATTATTTTTTCCAATTATTTATATATCTGAATTTTTAAGTGAGAAAAATGT
This sequence comes from Gracilinanus agilis, assembly GCF_016433145.1. Lineage (NCBI taxonomy): Eukaryota > Metazoa > Chordata > Mammalia > Didelphimorphia > Didelphidae > Gracilinanus > Gracilinanus agilis. The sequence continues at coordinate 236,230,238 of NC_058130.1, forward strand.
TTCATAATTGTTTTCACATAGTTTCTGTTTATTTAGCAAGTATATTCCTGTGTATTTTGTATTATCTTTAGTTATTTTAAATGGAATTTCTCTTTCTATTTCTTTCTGGTGACTTCTTTAATAATATATATGTACATAAATAGAGAGAGATATGCTGATGATTTATGTGGTTTTAATTTATTAATTTCTTCAATTTATTTTCTTCTATTATTGCTAAATTAGCAATTCTAGTACAATATTGAATAATAATGGTAACATTGGGCATACTTCTTTCACCCCTGACCTTTTTGAAAAGCCTTCTAATTTAACCCAATTGTAGATGATATTTGCTGATAGTTTTATATAGATACTACTTGTCATTTGAAGGAGTGGCCCATTTATTCTTAGGTTTTTCAGCACTTTAATAGGAATGTGTATTGTATTTTATTGAAAGCTTTTTCTGCAATATTAATATTAAAAGAGCCCTTCATGTTTAAATCTGTTTGGACATAGTGAATGATCCTTAGAATATACTATAGTAATCTCCTTGATAGATTTTTATATAAGATTTTAACGTCTATATTCATTAATGAAATTAACCTATAATTTTATTTTTGTTTTTGTTCTTCCCGGCTTAGGGATCAGTTCCATATTTGTGTCATAAAATTTATTATGAGTCCCTTATGGATTATAATTTTTATTATCATGTTCTTCTGAAAAAGATGCATTTATTATTTGTGTTTTTCTGCATTGGCTGTGAAATTTTTATGTCCTAATATAGTTAGTTTTTGTGTGGGTGTCATGCACTGCTGAAAAGAAGGGATATTCCTTTCTTTTCATGTTTAATTTTCTCCTAAAATCTATTAAATCTAACTTTTACAATATTTCATTTACTTCCTTAATTTATTTCTTCCTTATTTTTTCCCTCTGATTTATCTGAGAGGGGAATGTTGAATTCCCAACTAGTGTAACTTTACTGCCTATTTCTTCCTGAAACTCTGATAACTTCTCCTTTAAAAGTTTGAAGGCTGTAACATTTGGTATAAATGTTCAGTATTGATTGTCTATTTCATTGTCTATGATTCTTTTTATCAAGATGTAATTTCTTTCCTTATCTCTTTTAATTAGTTCTATTTTCCTTAAGCTTTATCTGAGTTCATGTTTGCTACTGCTACTTTTTAAAAAATTTATCTACAGCTTAATAAAATTTTTTCCAACCCCTTCTTTACTCTTTGTGTGTCTCCCTGCCTCGTATTTGTTTCTTTTAAACAACATATGGTAGGATTTTGGTTTTTAATCCTCTCTGTTATCTGCTTCCAATTTATAGGTGAGTTCATCCCATTCATATTCACAGTTATGATTATCAACTGTGTATTCCTCTCCATCTTATTTTCTCCTTTTGATCCTATTCTTTCTCTTTTCCTACATTCAATCCCTCCTCACATGTGTTTTGTTTTGAACCACTACCTCTACTTCTCACTCCATTTTATTAACTCCCTTTGTTGTTTTTTTTTGCCCTCCTACTTCCCAATAGGATAAGAAAAGATTTTATACTCAAATGAGTATAATTGTTATTTCCTTTCTGAGACAATTCCAATAAAAGTAAAGGTTTAAGCATTGCACATAATCACCCTCATCCTCTCCTCTTTAGATGAGAAAATTATATTGCTCTATCTCTCCTTTTGCTTTTCTTTCTGTGCAATCCTCTTTTCCACCCTTGGATTTTGTGACATATTATATCATTCTAATTAGATTATTCCATTATCCTCTGTTTTCATATACTTCTTTTAACTCCTATAATACTGACAATTTGACATTTTTGAATCCCTTAAATTTTATTTTTCTTGTTTACCTTTTTATACTTCTCTTGAGTCTTATATTTGAACATCACATGTTCTATTTAGGTCTGGCCTTTTGATTAAGAATGCTTGGAAATCTTACATTTTATTAAAATGACCATTTTCTCCAGAATGAATTGCTCAGTTTTGCTGTATAGTTGATACTTGTTTGTAAACCTATTTCCTCTGCCGCCTGGAATATCATAGTTTAAATCTTCTGATTTAAAATCCTTTAATGTGAAAACTATTAAGTCCTATATAATTCTGACTGTAGCTTCATGATATTTGAATTTTTTTCTTTCTGCCTAATTATAGTATTTCCTCCTTTGCTTGGGGCTCTTGAATTTGGCTAAAATATTCCTGGAATTTGTCATTTGGGATTTTATTTGAGGAGATAGTTGGTGGATTCTTTCATTTTCTATTTTATTCTCTTGTTCAAGTATATCAGGACAGTTTTCTTTTGATAACTTCTTATTATATGATGCATATGCTTTCATTTTTGTCATGATTTTTAGGCATTCCAGTAATTCATAAATGGTCTCTCCTGGATTTAGTTTTTAGGTCAGTAATTTTAAAAATATGTCATGTTTTCTTCTATTTTTTTGATTTTGTTGTTTCTTGATGTTTCATAAAGTCATTAACTTCTACCTGCACAGTTGTAATGTTTAGGAATTATTTTCTTCCATAAGCTTTTGAATCTCCTGTTCTATTCCATTAATTTTACTTTTAAGTAATTCTTTTTTTTTACCCTTACCTTCCATCTTATAATCAATACTCTGTTTTGGTTCCAAGGCAGAAGAGTGGTAAGGGTGAGACAATGATGGTTAAATGACTTGTCCAGGGTCACACATGTAGGAAGTGCCTTAGGTCAGATTTGAACCTAGGACTTACTGTCTCTAAGCCTGGCTCTCAATGACCTGAGCTACTCAGGTCCCCCCATCTCTTTTCTTCATTGGATTAGTGTATCTCTTTTTTTTCAGTTTGGCCAATTCTTCTTTTAATTGCTTTCATTTCTCTTCCCCATTTTTTCTCTTCTTCTTTTATTTGGTTTTTAAAACCTTTTTGAACTTTTCCAGAAGTCATTCAGTTTTTTCCTTGAAGTTTTTTATGTAGCTGCTTTGACCTCAGTGTACCCTTCTATGTCTGTGCTTCGTTCTTTATTTCTCTCCAAAATGATTTTTGATGCTAAGTTATGTGTTTTTTAAAATGTTTATGTCTTTTTCTAGCCCTTTTTTTCCAATGTTTATTTTTATCCCAAAGTTGGGCTCTATTCCTAGGGTGGGTGTGGCACTCTCTTAAATGTTAGTTTTTCCTTTCTGTTATTCTCAGCTCTAAGTTTTGTGCTTCTGAAAATTTCAGTTCTTCTAATGTGGCAGGATTGTCTGTGGGCTGGGACCCCTAAAAGTCACCTCCCACTACTGATTCAGTCTCTCCCAGGGACTGCTAGTGGCTTGTAGAGCTCAGAGTACTGTGAGCTGGGACTCCCTTATGCTAGAGCTCACCTCAGGCTTTGGTAGGAGCTTCATGCTTCACTGCAGGCTTACACAAACCAGGCACATTAAAGATTGCCTTACACTGGCAATGCAGTTATGGGCAGGGGATTTGAACCTCCTCTTAGGATTTGCAAGCTAGGTGTACTATTGACTGCCTTGCATTGGGGCTTGAGGCCTCACTGCAGGTTTGCATTAGGGTTCAGACCTTCATGGGTTGTGGGGGAGAGTGCTCCACTGTTGGCTTAGGCAGTGTCTCTTATGGGAAGCCAATAAGTGAATAGAAAAAAATCTGAGACTCCTCTTTTGACCCCTTTTGTGACCCTTGTGATTTCTTGTTAAAAATATTGTGGCCTTTTTGAAAAACTTTAAGTTCCTAGCAAACCTGAATTTAAGAGGTTAACACTCTTCCCCTTTGACCAGGAATGCAGCTGCCTGGTACAGCCAAGGCCAAAACCTTAGCAGGGGCAATTCAACCCTGAGAAAAATATTCCCCAACTTGGCTTTCTCATAAGAACCCAGTCAAAATTCAGCCTTGGCCTTGTTCTATTCTGAAGCCAATGAGACCTTTTGTGTTTTGATATGACATATAATTTGTTACTTCTGCACATCTGCGAAGTTTCAGGGGGGTTCTTTTGTGTGAAATGAGACTTGAAATATATATAATAAACTCCATGCTCCTGGAGACAGAGCTGGCAGCATGAGCTAAAACATCTTTGGTGTCCTTACTTCTTATCAACTAAGCTGTCCTTATCAGATTATCAGAGATGATAAATAGATCTCGGGAGTCTCTGAATCTTGAAGTTGACTTGGGCCCAATTCTGAACCTTGAGAAGTAGATGTTTGGGGGGGTGGGTTCTATTGGCTCGTGCCAGTGTTCCTTGGTGCACCCTTGCTGCCAGCTGCATGGATTTCCTACATGCCGTGCTCTTCTCTCGCCCCAGTGAAGCATATCCTATCTGCCTGCCTTTTAAATTGTTTTCTTCATTCCATCCCTTTTGGGTTATGTCAATTTAGTATTTGTTTTGAAGTATCATTTAGAGGTCGCTTGGACAGGAATATCAGAGAATTTCAAACTTGCTATGCCTTTTCTCTGCCATCTATTCTCTACCACTGATTTTGGAAAGAAGAATTTCAAAAATGACATGGACAATGATAGCACAAGATTAAAAACTATGGATGCATTTTCATCTATGACATTTGAAAAAGTACACATATTTATGAGATCATGGGTCCACTGAGGTACTAAATAATGCTGAGCAAAGTTCCTGTCATTTAGTATCATTATTCATATATTATATAACATGTACAAAAATATAATATTAAATAACAAAGCATAACATGAGAATCAGTTTGGGGTGGAATTAGGAGTGATATCTTAACTCTTCCCAAATGAGGTTAATTTTTCTTTAAACTATATTGAAAGATTTCTTGAGACTTTATTTTCTAAAGTGACTAAGAATTCAGACTGTTGACCCCATTACTTCATACATAAAAAGTAGGATCTATAAGACTCATGTTTGAGTCCTACCTCTGATACACATGAACTGTTTAATTTGTCATTTAATCTCTAATTTCCCTAGACATTTGTCTAAGTCTAAGTTGCATATCAGTTGCATTGGCAGACAATTCTAATTGAGGAATGAATGTCTATACAGATGAAATCTGCATTTATATAATATATGCATGTGTATTTCATATACCTACATATGTATATATATACACCCTCATGTATTCATGTGTTATTTACATTAAAACTAACATTCATGTATTTGTTGTTGCTTAGACAGGGATATCTTAGTGAGAGAACACCATCTAACAATGAGGACCTACAATTCTGCAGTTTATAATCTTAGAGTATTTCTTTAGTGATTAAATAATTTGGTGTCTTACAGCCAGTATTATATGAAGTAGTACCTGACTTTGAGACCAATCCCCTGAATACTATGCCATATAACTTCTCAAATATTTATGTGTTATATTTGAAAAGAAAACTGAGTCATCTTTACTTATTACTCAGTAGTCTTCACAAATAAAAGAGAATATTTATGCAATCAGAATTGTTTTTATATGCTTATGTAGATCATAAAAAGGACCAACTGATGTCTAAAATAGCCATCAATAACCACATTGTACAAAAAAGTACAATGTATTTTTATAATTTGTTTATGTAAATTTTTTACTTATTATCAATTTAACTTTAGTATTAAGAAACTGGAGAGAAGATGTTAGTTTAATTTAACCTATTCAAACGAACCTGAGAAAGTATATACTGCTATTAACTATGGCGAAATATCTATGCTGTGGAAGGTTTCTGGGTATTCAGGTAACAAAGACCTATTCTCATTTTGGAACTGATTTCAAAAAAGTGAACTTAGCTTCCAGGTTCTTAGAAATCATGGAACCAAAGCCTTGAATTTCTAGCTTTAAAAAAGGCCAGCCAGGCCTAGAGACGGGAGGTCCTAGGTTCAAATCTGGCCTCAGACACTTCCCAGTTGTGTGACCCTGGGCAAGTCACTTGACCCCCATTGCCTACCCTTACCACTCTTCTGCCTTGGAGCCAATACACAGTATTGACTCCAAGATGGAAGATAAGGGTTTAGAAAAAAAAAATAAAGGCCAGCAAAATGGGAAACACTCAGATTGAGGTGCATAGAGTTCACTTTTGATAAATCCTTAACTTTGTCTTTTACTTTTGAATTCTTATTATCTTCTCTTTGTAAAGAAATATCATAGATTATATCCAAGACTCTTATAATTAGGGCTCTCTAACAGCAAAATAGTTGATATGGTAAACACCAAATACCAACAAAAAAGTAAAAAAATAAATTAACTATATTTTCAAGAGTAAGAAATAACTGATTACTGCTGTGAGGTAACATGTCATGAGAGGAAAAAATTAGTGCCTTGGAGCTAAAGGCAGGTACCATGTGGTAAGAATGTTATCCTAACTCTTCTCTATTTAGGTTAAATTATTTTTCCCCTTAAAATATATTGAAATACCCCTGTGACTTTATTTTCTAATGATACTAAAGAGTTCAAATTGTTAACTTTAATTCCTCATTACTTGAGGACAGAGCATCAGAAGGAAGTGATTCCAGGAGTCTGAGTCCTTAGTCTACTTCAGACAACCTTATCTCAAAGATTTTCCCAATATATTATAAATTTGAAAAATCTAGCTTAACTCTAATGATGAAGGGATAGAATATAACTCTTGTCCCACAAAGTTATAACTTTTTCAAAGAATTATGTCAACTAAATATTGTCTTTACCAGAAAATATCTTGAAAGTGATTTGTTATAGCAATTAAGAAGGTTGGTGGAAGAGGATGTTAAAGCCATGTTTTAAAACAATTAAAATGAGAAGTTATTGTCTCTCTTCATCAGTAACTGTTGAATTTGATTAAAAGAAATAGATAAAAAATGAAGCAATGATCTTCTAATAGCCAGGAAAAACACGGGCATATGGAAAGACATCAAGATCATGAGAATTAAAATTGAAAAATTGGAGAATTTGGTGAAGGGGGAAGTATCTATAATTTCAGAGATAAGAAACAATTGAAGGTCATGAAAGCCACTTAAATATATTAATAAGAAATTAGATCTGTCTACCAAAACTGAACAAAGACATTTTAGGGAAGTAGATTTTGGTACCACACAAGCCACATTTTTTCATTACTTTTAAGGCTATCTCAAAATTTGGAGAAATATTCCAAGAGAGGTTGAAAATGAGTTTTGTGATTTGATAAACCTTTTAGTTCTTACCTTAAAATTCTACAATTATATTCATACTAATTTTATCTCATTAATTTCACTGGAAAGCAGTTTGTAAAATTTCCTTGTTGGTATAATTTTTGTAAATTGTCAGTTTAAAAATATCTTGTTTTACCATTGCACAGCTACAGTTATAATATATTGAAAAAGTGATAACACCTTGCATTTATATAATAATTTAAAGCTTACAAGAACTTTACATATTAACTCATATGATCTTCACAAAAACTATACATGCTATCTCCTTTTTATAAATGATTAAGCCAAGACAAGGAGCAGTTAAGTTACTTTCCCAGGGTCACAAAAGTAATAAGTGTCTGAGGAACTCTTCTTCCTGATTCTATAAAAATACAATGCCATTTAGCAAAGAAAAGTATTTCTTCCTCATGTATTTTAACAGCCAGGTGGATAGAGACTGGTGATCCAGCTATTTTACAAGAATTGTCCTTCAAGCAAGGATTCAGTCCCTTCAAATCAAGAAAGTTATGAACTAGAAATAGCAACGTGGAAATAATCTTGTTTTTAATCAACCTAAGCATTGCAAATCGATTTTATTAAATGGTACTATTATTAAGTGCTGTTGTTAAAATCTAAATTTTCTCTAGTCATATCAAAATGTTTTCCCTTTTTGATCTTTCATATATGGCCTCTTTTACCCCCACAAGAATCCTATGCAAGCAGCATTGGTGTGATGGGACAGGGACAGACTGAATTTTACCAATTTACTACATCTATGATCTTGAACAAATCACTCAACTTTTTTTGGGTCATATTATTACTCATTTACTAAATGTGATTTGTAGATTCCTTCTCATTTTTATTTTTTCATCCTAAGTAAAGGATTATGTAATTTCTAATTTATAGATCAAAATATGTAAAGAGCAGAAAGCATGGGTCTAAATAAATTTGAATAAATTTTGCCAAAATCTCAAAGATTTTATTCATATGAAATATTGAAATACCTGCATACATTCTTAGGTTTCAGAGATTGACTTTGAAGACTCGTTATTTGACAAGACAAATTGATTTAATCCTCAGATGGTCAGATTAGTAACACTGTCAAATGTAGGTATAGGACGAGAACCTATATTTTCTCTGAGCTGAGTGATTTGCCTACAAATTTATGTTTCTTATTCTAATATACAATAAACTATTTGACAATTTATTAACTACAATAACTTAATTACAGCTACTTCTAGGTGTTTATAATGAAATATTTTTGTCTTTAATATATTTCCATGCCCATGATCATTTTTTAATTACCATAGGAAATTTAAACTAGAGTCACTAATCTAATAAAACTATAATTTCTGGAATGTTTTATTTAATTTTTCTTCTTTGAAAATTAGAAATGCATATGATTGGATAATATTTATTTAAATATTACATGCAAATAAATATCCCATTTACATATATATCAAAAATGCACATTTACTTTCAAATTTAACATTTATTACTTTCGTGAATCAAAATATTTTCATATCTCCAAATTTAAGGCATATATTTATGTATGCAAATATATGTGTATTTCATATACATATATTTCCTTGATTAGAAATATTTTGAATTGCTTATAATGTTACGTTTATATATACATTAAAATACCTAAAATAAAATAACCTAATATTACTTATTTTCTTTTGGCCATCTAAAAATTTCTTCATTTTCTTTGAAGGAATCCAATAACTTTCTTTGAATTGATTACACTTAACAAGTATCAGTGCTCAGTTGGCTATTATGTATATAGTAATAGAAGGTGATTATAAATTTTTCCCTCAAATTAGATTTTTGGTAACTGAGATTTTTTGTTTTAATTCCCTTAATTTTCTGTGATCATTTATATATTCTTGCTACTGAGAGTCATTATTAATTCTCTTGACAAGTTTTTCGGAAAAAGTTATAGCATATATGAGATTACATTTTATTTTATCAGTTGAGTTTTGCTATGGAACTTTTCTTAATGTTTTCATTCCATGAGTATTTATATCTTTGTTTTTTCTTTGGTCCTGACTTTATGTTAACTCTATAAACTAAGACAAAAAGTGTTAGCAATCTTAAGGCAGCCATTTATTGATACTAGGGTTTTCAAGGTATAGAAAGTTCAGTATACGTTAGTGCTTTCTTCTCTTTCTAATTTAAACTCCATTTTCATCTTCATTTAAATAATTGTGTTCATATATTACTGTTTTAATAATTAAAACACTGTCTGTTGTTTTTTCCCCATAGCTATTGGCAGTGATAATTTCCTGACTTAAATTTAGTGGGTCAATATATTTCCATAGGAATAGGGCTTAAGAAGACAAGAGATTTGGATTCTAGTACACGCTCAGATATTAACTTGGTTTGCTGTCTTTGGGCAACATAGTTTTTCTTCTTTAATACCCTCCACCATGAAATAAAGAGGTTGCATAGATGCCAACAACTCATGTATGTACTTGATGACAAAAGTAATTAGAAAATTGGAAAAAAGAAAAAATGAGAGGAAGTCAGTTTAGGCCAGCTTTGGCAAACATTTTAGAGATCATGTACTGAAACTGCACCTTCAGGCCTCTTGTGAGTCCTACTCCTTACCTCAAAGAGTAGAGAGAGAAAGTGCTCACAATGGGCTTCTGGGTAGAGGGGTGGGTGATGTGAGAAATTTCACTAGGAGCTTGTGGAGAGGGGGAGGGAGCAGTCCCCTCCCAAATGCTATGTTGTAGGTTCTCCGACATGACCACATACAAATATATCCAAATGAATTATATAACTGAAATATTAAAGGTGATATCATAAACAATTTATTTTTTCATAAACAATTTAAAGGAGAGAATGATACCTTTTAGCACTATGAATAGGAGAGGAATTCATAATTCAGCAAGGGACAGAGAGGATCACAAAAGATAAAATGATTTATTTGGATTGTATAAAATTAATTTTTTTGCACTAATAAAACAAATATGTGTAAAAGGAAGTGAAATAATTACCTGGGGGGGATCTTTGTAACAAATCTCGCATTTGGGAAATACAAGGAATTTTTTCAATTTAAAATAAAATCATAAGAAACATTCTCTAAAACATATTAAATGGTCAAAAGATAAAAAATAGGTAGTTTCAAAAGGAAACCATATCTAATTAATATTTATTAGTAAAATATTACACATACATTAAATTGTCAAAAATGGTAAAAATTTAAAATGATAATTTTGGGATCTAATTTTAAGAAAATTAAATGTTGATAGGAATTGTTCCAGTAATTTTATAAAACAGTTTGGAACTATCCCCTCAAAATCATCCATTTTCCCAGGAACATTATTACTGAGACTAATATACTTAAGAGATTAAAGAACAATAAGAAAAATCTATATGTTAAAAAATAAATTATGTAATATTTTTGTAATGACAGAATTAGAAACTAAATAGGTACACATCAGTTGGGGAATAGTTGAAAAATTATCATATAATTTTTGATATAGAATACTACTATTTCATAAGAACTTGTAAAAAGGGTTAGTTTAGGGGATACTGAGGAAATTTATATTAACATATGTACAGTGGGATGAGCAGAATCAAGAGAAAAGTTCGAATTGTAATAGTAGTATTGTAAGAAAGAGAATTTTGAAAGAAAAAAAGCTCTGATGAAATTTCAAGTCAAAACAGTACAGTGATCCCTCATTTATCACCGGAGTTACATTCTAGAGACCCCCAAGGTAGGTGAAAATTCACAAAGTAGTGGTATTCACTGCTATAAACCTTAGAAGGTACAGAACGTTTGGGTGTCATAGGACCTGAAATAAATTCAAACTTTTACAAAAACTTCACAGAAACACAATACCACAGAGCAACACTACGTGTAGGGATGAGACATTGATGTGAAGTGGACAAGGAGAGATGCTGAGCATATGGACACAGTAGGCGAGAGCAAATAGACTAATGCTACCATCATTGAGCCAATCAGCATCCAGGATACAGAACACAACACTGTGGTTGGTCACCTCTCATTCCATCAGCCAATAGTGTGACTGTGCAATCTCACATTGGCAAACTTCTGCAAATGATAGTGGCACACTGCATTTCCATTTTGTACAGAATGGTATTAATCTGCCAAATCTCATGAAATAGTGAAATAGTGAAAACTCCATAATACAGATATATATGTATACACACACACACATACATACATATATATATATATATATATATATATATACATATTCTCATCATATAGTGAAGCCACAGTAAGTAAATTGTGATATAGAGAGGAATGACTATATAATACTAATTTAAAAAACCATACACACCTTCCTACAGATAGAGAACTGATAGATGTATTTTTACTCATGGCCAATGTGGGAATTTATTTTTTCTTGACTGTGTATGTTCATTAAAATTACTTTTTAAATTAAGAGTAGTATTAGGACACCTAGGACCAAATTATGACATTCCTTCCCTTTAAAAAAAATAGAAAACAGAAGGAAGACCAAAAGGATCATAAACAAGCAGAATAGCTTTGAATATTAAATGTTTAAAATATTATATACTTAAAAACAAAAATAAGCTTCACATAATAGCAGTTCCAAGCTTCAAGTATAATCTTTTTCTTTTCTAAGATACATACGGGAATATTCATTTTATTTGGTATTTGTTGAACTGAGAATATAAAGAGAAAAAAAAACACAAAATGAGAGCTTTGTACCAGATGATTTCTAGCTTTAATCATGTATGACTGATTGCTGTTGCAACAAATGACACTTGCAAGTCCTAAGGTATCTGCTTTTTTCCTTACAATTCATGTATCTTTGGAAATGTTAAATCCTCTCTATGTTCTCCACTTTCTTCATCTATAAAATGAGGGAGGTAAGCTAAGTGATGCCTACCACCCTTTTCATTTTTTGAATTCTAATATTTCATGAGCTCCCATGCTTACTAAGAGCTCAGACTCTACATTAGAAAATGTGGGTTCCTGCCTGAGTTAAAAACAAACCAAAAAAGCAAAAGAACAAAAATAGAAGTTGTTATTAGAGAGGTGGTGTAGACTCTTCCTTACATGTGACTTGTTCAGAGTCATAGAGGTAAGAAAGAATTTAACTTAGTAGTATCTAATAAATAAAGCATGTCCAAATTTAGTTGAATGCTCATTCTTAGAAGCACTTCAATGGAATTTCTCAACTTGTGGAAATATTAACTATGTACTAATTAGCATTTAGTAGAATTTCAGCCTTTCATTTTCATATGTGTATACTTAAGTAGTGTAACTGAGCTCCACTGTAATCAGTGTCCTAATTTTGTTTCCTTGAGAGAGATTGTACTTTTACTGGATGTTCCCCAAATAATAATTAAAGGAGTAAATTAGATCTCTGGAATTATATGTTAAAAAATATGTTGTTAACTATAGGAAGAGAGAATTAGAAAAAATAAACAGATTAAAAGCTTAAATAGAGCAAGTCTTTTAGGAATTACGTTATATGGATTCAACAGATAGCAATTCAGGCCTTTATCAGAGAAGCTTCCAAATCTATATTTAAAATATACTGGACTCCAGTACTTAGTTCCTAAATTGCTGTGAAGTGTGGAAGAAAACATTTCATATTACCAAATGGTTATAATGCTACTTAAAAGGAAGTATTTTTTCTATGATCCTATCATTCTTTGGAAACAAATCATGTTAAGATCATAGATTTAGCTCTCAAAGAAGCCTTGGAAGTCCTTCTATTTAAATACATTGTACTTATTGTTTGTCAATCATACAAAAGCATTTGATTGTGTACAGTAAAAGGCTAATAGTCCCTTTTATAACAATGTGTCTTTCATATATGAGATCATTCAAAAATTCTTAAAAGATTAAGTATAACAATAAGCCATTACAACTACCCTGTTATTAGAAACATAAGGTGAGCTATAAAACAGGGAGATATATCTTCACCATAGATATTCGATCCTCCAATTGAAAATATATAGTGCAGATCATAGGCTGAAAACTAACTCTCTGTGACACCAGATGTTCTTATTTTATATTCTATTGTGCCAATTCCATCAATTTCCATAACTTTAATATGCCTCCAAAATAATCTGTTTTCACTTGAAGGAATTTCATTTGATGATGCATGTTAGGACAGTGATGGGAAAACTATAGCTGGTGGGCCAGATGCAGCCTCCTGAAATGTTCTATCCAGCTGCACGACATTATTCTTCCTAATCTGACGAATACAAGTAGGATACAATACAATGAAACTTCAAAAGAGTTGCCTTAGAAACAGACTGACAGATGAGCATTTCCTTTCCTTTGGCCCCCTCTTTAAAAATTTGCCCATCACTGACCTAGGAAATACTAAATGGATGAACAATATTTATTGCTCAAATTTTATCAAGAAAGCAACTTGCATATCTTGGGGTAATATTGGACAATCAATATAGATAGATAATCTATTTGGTTCAGAAAAGATTTCATTGCACCTAGGAATTTTAACAACCTCCTTTAATGACTCATATTCTTAATACAAACATCCTACCACTGTTAGTTTATGACTTTGATCTATGAAATATAAACATTCTCTAATGAATTAAAAATAAATATCATACAAAGGATAATAAAGAGTAGATTATGGTTCATATCTCTGGTTGCAGTATATAATCAATAAGAAATTCAGAGAAGAATAGGAGTAAGCATTATTCAGAAAATAAAATCATAAATAAATTAACTTGAAAAATTATATTCTTTGATTTGGATCTGACTCCAACAGTTCTTATCTCTGGAGGTAAAAAGCATTCTTTGTCATAAATCCTTCAGGAATGTCCTAGATCATTGTATTGATGAGAGTGACTAAGTCTTTCACAGTTGATCATCATACAATATTGCATTTATTATGTACAATGTTCTCTTAGTTCTGATTATTTTTCTATGCATCTGTTCATGTAGATCCGAAAAAGAGATTTTCTAAGAAAAATGAGTTTAATTTCTTTCTTGTGAAGAAATATTATGAAGAGAATTTCCGAGAGAAGAATCTAATTCCCTTCTGAAAATAACTGAATAGAACTGTGTTTTTAGAGGTGATATTTAAAAGTAACTGGCAGTAATCATTCTCATAACTAATACATTGCAAATAGTTATTTAAGTCTTTATGCCACATTATTAAAGTTTTATAGGTCTAAATCTAATTTATTTAAGCCTAATATAGTAGTTGAGTTACTGTATATTCATGCTGCAAACTTATATGAAAAGACATTTCTGTTTTATTTAGTAAGTAGCATATTAATAGTGGTGAAGATATAAAGATACTGGATTAAGTAATGAGAGATATGTTCAGTTTTAATAATTCTTGAAAAGTATCCATAATATATTTCCTTGATTTTCCCAGAAACTCAAAAGTAGGATTAATAAGAAAAGTAACAGTCTGGAGAGTCAGGGTTTGGTTTGGCTTTCAAATAAGGTTTTTAAACATACATTACTTCTGACACATATAAGCTACAAATGATTGTATCATCCATAAAAACTTTAACGTAAAAACAATTCAAGTTTAATAGACTAGTAAGCATTCAAAACAAACTGATCTAGGAAGAGAATGGCAATATCAGGTAAAATTTATGGCATATATTTCAGGAACCAGGAAGATTTTCAGTATTGGTTAGGATATTTTTCCTTAGATCAATTGATAGAACACCAAGTCTGGAGTTAGGACTCATCTTCCTAAATTATGAATGAGAACTCAGATACTTCCTAGCTGTGTGGCTCTAGACAAGTCACTTAACTCTGTTCGTCCTACTTTCCCCTTCTATAAAATGAGTTGGAATAATAAATGGTAAACCATTCCACTATCTTTGCCATGAAAATTCTAAATGGAGTCTTGAAGAGTTGGACATGGCTAAAACAACTGAACAATGACAATAAGCCATGATCCATAGAAACTTTTAGGAAAGAGCAAATGAGGTCATGATAAGACGAGCATAGTGTAATATGAAAAGAAATAATTATTAAGATTCAGGAAGACCCAAATTTAAATCTGACGTCAAATACTTACTACCTGTATAACCCTTGAAAATTAAAATCTCCCCATGCCACAGTTTTTCATCTATAAATTGGGGCTAATAATTGTATCTGTCTTCCAGGGTTATTGTGAGTATAAAATGAGATGATATTTGTACATTACTTTCTAAAATTTAAACTGCTATTCAAATGCCAGTTGTTATTACAGGAAACTGCCTTTCTTCTTATAGAGCTCAGAGAAACCAACTAGGAAAGATTGCAGAAGGAGGATTAAGAGCTTTATAGCAAAGCCCAGTGTATATTGGCACAAAGAAGCAAATATATGCTTCAAGTCAGGACTGGCTGGGGCAATCTCTCTAGAACTAAGTATCTAGATGTTATGTAGGAGAAGCACCTAGGGGACATCCATGAGGCTCCACTAGAAACTTAAGGCTGAAGGTGAAAGGAAGAAGAAAAAGATAAGCCTACATCTACAAATTAAAGACCTTTTATAACAAAAGAGTTATTCAGTTTGTACCATGATGGAAGATTAAAAAAATCTTTCTTGATACTTATTAACCATTTAAAATATTATTTTTAATATTTCATTATTCATTTATTATTTTATGTGTTTTACATTCTTTTATTACATTCTCCTGTTGTGTAGTCTGAAAAATCCACTGTGGCTGAATGATTGTTAAAGAAATGCAGCAGGATATGGATCCAGGGTAATACACTAGGAACTATACCCTGAGTTAGCAGTAAGGTGTGGGCAAAAGAACATAAATAATCAGAAGTGGACACAGGTGTTAACAAGAAAAAAATAACCAATTTCTGGTGTCAGAGCACAAATGTAAGTGTTTGATAATGAGGAAATCAAAGCCACAAGAATTAAATCAAGTCAGAAAACAGAATTTAGCAAATATTTTACAGAATGATCACAATCGTGTAGGTAAGAACACTAGAACAACATTAAAAATCAAATGAGTACCATGAGCAGTTTGAATTTAAGAGAACAGATGATAAAGCATTTTTTCCTGCTCTAGATAAACTGTGAGAATGGGAGGCTGAATATTATATCAGATGTGATTGATGTTTTGGTTTGTTTTGATTAACTTTCTCCTTGTTACAAGGGAGAGTTCTCTACTGGGCATGGCGATGGTATTAGGTAGTGACAAAAGTAAACAAAAACATCAAAAAGCATCAATAAAACATGTTTTACAAAGGAAAAATAAACTGGGTCAGAGATTTCCCTGGGACACAGATGAATACCAATGGGATGAAAATGACTTATTCATGTTCCTTCCTTCCTTTTAAAATGAATGATGGCCCTAGCTACTTTGTCAGTATATGTGTGTATAGGCATAAGTATATGTTTGTTGTCATTCATTCATTTTCAGTTGTGTCTAACTTTTCATGATACTATTTTTTTCCATCAAGGATAATATAGTGGTTTGGCATTTCCTCTCCCAGTATAATGAGAGAATGTTCCAAAATCCAGTAACGTGGCTAAAGCAGGTGCTGTGAATTTCTTAGAGCTAGATCATACGTCAAAAACACCAGCATAGTTCACTGCATCTTGGGCCATCACCCGTTGTCCTGAAGTTTGTCTTTCCACCAGACTTCAGTGACTAGAAGAGAGAGGGTGAGGCTTACAATTTGTGCAACTCTGTCCCTGTCTCATTTAAATCCTATTCATACACAAATCAAGACATCACCTTGTAAAGTCATCGGTCCTCTGAAAATGAAGAACAACTGAGGCAGTTGAGAGGCTTAGTGGATAGACTCAGACCTGGACACAGGAAGTCCTTGGTTCAGATATTCAGATATTTTGTAGCTATGTAACACTTGGCAAGTCACTTAACTCCAATTGCCTAGCCCTTACTCCTCTTCTGCTTTGGAATTGATACTGTCAATTATTAAAGAGAAGGTAAGGGCTTTATAAAGAAGAAAATGAAGGACAATCAACAATAAATATATTTTTCTCAAATGAGCCATTTACTGGGCTGGTAGTCTTCACCATGTTACATACTATACTCGTTTGGCAGGCAATTCAAAACTTAGGAGCCATTTAATTTTAATTTTAATTTTTTATATTTATTTTTAATTTTCCATTAAAATTTTTTTCTAGAGTTAAATATGGACTACTAAATTAATGGACACAGGGCCCTCCTCTATGTCTTTGCACGCACGTGTGTGTGTGTGTGCGTGTGTGTGTGTGTGTGTGTGTGTGTGTGTGGAATTGAGGTTCTAAGGGAAGAAAATAGAGCATTTAACTCACTACATTTCCTCTGAGATGCATGTATACACTTAGCAATATTGGGAGACGTATTTCAATGGCTAATTATGGCCAAATAAGTGATATTATAATATTATATATATATATAATAACACTCATACCCTCAGATACCACCTAACAATTAAGTATTTGAGGGAATAGAAATGAATTTTTCAGCTCTATCATATGATGACTGTCCAGAAACCCTAAAGACTGAGGCAAAACAAATAAACGGATGACATCTAGTTAAGGGTACATTACTCTGTAACCATTTCTTTCATTGCAGTAGACTCCAAAGGTGCATATTAAAGTAAGCCATCTTTAAAATTCCATTTATATTGTATTCTAAATACTTTTAGTTTTTTTTTCTCTTCCATTCTCTTTTTGCCCTGTTGTAGTTTGCAATTTTCTGCATTCTATTCATTTCTTTGGTGGTTTTCAAATAGGCTCTGCCCATGGCAATCAAACAGCTATTCAAGCCACCTTGGAAAATATGCAGAGATAAGACAGAATACTCACTAAAAGGCCATGATTTATCAATCTATAAAAGAAATGAAAGATTTTAGAATCTTCTGTGCCAATCAAGAGTGTGGCTGCTTTTATATTTTAATATCATTTCAAAACTTCATTGGTGGCGATGGCTTTAAAGGAATACTATCTAATGTTTATTCTAATAACCCAGGCAAATATAACCTAATGTTTTTAAGCAGCTTAATAATCACTGGACTTTTCAAAATAAATTTACCCAGGATTTTCTATTATTACCTCCAATATGTCAGTCTACTTAATTCATTGTGCCAAAGAATAGAAGGTGGAGTATTCACGTGTTAGTAGTTAAGATTTTTGTCTGATGCCAGCAAATATTTAATCTTTTCATATATCTAAAGTGATTTTTCTACATGCCTTTGATTAGAAGCATTTAGTCAATGAAGTTTTGAATGTAAAAACCTGAGGAATTTCTTCAACATACAAATTACTTAATTTAAAGCAGCTTAATTATTAATACAAATGGTATTTCTAATAGTTATCTCTTGTATAATGTTCATCACTGATTAGCTAAATAGAATATACCTCTACTATAAGGCAGCTAGATAGTATATCAAATAGAGTGCTAGGACTAAAGTAAGGAAAATGCATTTTCTGGAATCCGATTCTGTCTTCAGACACTATCTGTGTAACCCAAGTCAAGTCTCTTAACCTGGTTCAATTCAGTTCCTCTACTCTACTCCAGTCTCTTTTCCAAGAAAATCCCAAGTGGAATTATAAAGAATTGTACCTGACTGAAATGACTCAGAAACTCATCTCTTTATACATCTTTTCTATATTTGTTTTTATTCTGTCATTTTCAGTCATGTTTTATCCTTTTGGACCTAATTTGAGGTTTCCTTGGCATATACTGGAGTGGTTTGCAATTTCTTTATCCTTTGATCCAGCAATAGCACTACTAGGTCTATATATCAAGGACATTTTTTAAAATGAAAAAAAAAATCTGTAAGTACAAAAATATTTATTGCAGTTTTTTTTGAACAGGCATAAAATTGGAAATTATAGGGATACTCATCAGTAGGGGAAGGGTTAAACAAGTTGTGATATATGATTGTGGAGGAATGCTATTATACAATAAGAACTGATAAGCAGAATGCTTTCAGAAATACTTGAGGACTACATAACTACATAACTGAGCAAAGTGAAGAGAACTGAACCAGGAAAGTGCTGTATGTAGTAGAAGAAATATTATATGTTGAGCAACTCGAAAGTATTCAGCTATTCTCAGCAATACAAATATTTGAGACAATTCCAAATTGCTTATGATGAAGTGCTATTGGTCTCCAGAAAAACAACTGATGAGATCTGAATGCAAATCAAATCATATTATTTTTAAACTTATTTTGTTTGTACTTTTTTTTTGTTCTGTGTTTTCTTTCACAACATGATTAATTTGGAAATATGTTTTTCATGACTGCACATGTATAATCTATATCAGATTGCTTGCTTTATTTGCTAAGAATGAGGGGTAGGAAGGAGGGAGAGAATATGGAACCAAAATGTAAAAAAACAAGTTTTAAAAATTGAGTTTATATATAACTGGGATAAAACTACAAAGTACTAAAAGAAATATGTGTTCAACACCAGGAGAAGACCAAGAAATCTAAAAGAAAAGAATACATATGATATTTGAGAGAATACATTATACTCAAATAAGAAAGACAAAGTAAAACTTCTAGAGTGAGCCTTATGCTTTGAACATATACTTTGAAGATTGTAACATTCAATGTAGGCATTACATACATTTGGGAAGGCAGATTTTATTTTTTGAAATGCCTATTGTTATGAGGAATCTTTGATCTTGATCTTATTTGGCAGTTGCTTGTTAGTCATATTGATACTGCCTAAAGATAACTTTCTATTATAAATGGTGGGTGATAGATTTGGCTAGACAAACTATAAAAAACCTCTTTACTTAACTTGTTCAAGGAGTGGGGACAGGAAAAGGAAATAGAGATCAGTAGGAATTATATTTACCTTAACTCTAAGATGTCTAAATAAATAACTTGGATCCCCCTTTCCTGCAAGGGAAGTCTTCATGATCACCAAGGGTGATCCTCCTGAAAATTTTTCTATCTGCCTACCTTATCCTAATATATAAACCTTCAAACTGATTTCCAAATAAAGGTAGTTCATCTCCATTTCTGATCACAGCATGGGGTCTGCAGCTCTCTACAGGGTTCAGTGAAACTGATGAATCTTCCTGTCTGAAGAACCAGTGCTACCTGGTGCCCATTTTTCTCTATATAAGAGAAAAAAACTTCTCAAGAACCAACACTTTCTCCTTAAGAAAGATATTAATTTCTAAGGTTAAGTCTCTCTACTCTTCCCAGAAGGATTGCAGGGAAAACCACACACTTCCTTTCTGAGATTCAGCTTCCCAGAGAGTGAGTCCAATATTCCTAATTGTCTCTCCTATGGTTTCTCAGGGAATTCTTTAACCCTGACCTACTGAACATTCTCTTGCTGGTTAAAGGAGCCAAAGTGAATTTCAAAACTTTTCCTAGCCTAAAATCTTAATTTCTACTTGAGACTTACTCTTTAATTAAGCTAATTAAATAATTTTTATACTATCAAATTCTATTAAATCTCTAGACTTGTCTTTTTAGTTATATATTCTGAATTTGTACTGATTAAATACTTATCATTATTTTTGAAGATGTAAGCCAATATAGTGTTATCTTAAACTGTGATACAGAACCATTAGTTAATGTGTATCCCTATAACTGAAGCACAACTCCAAAGAACCTTAGGATTAAAATGAACTTCAGGAATTATGGTTAAATATATATAAATACACATATATTTATATATATATGATATACATATATACAGTAATATTTTATTATCTTCTAAAATACCATTTAAGCATAATGGGATTAGAACCAGCATGACACTTCTTGTGGCCCGTAGATACCAATTATTTGGAGACTTAATTCTAGTGCCTGTTCTCTGTTTATTATTTCATATATGTACATATATATGTGCATATAAAATATATAATTTCTGTATATGGATGTATATATGTACACACATACACACCTTGTTTGTATATAGTTGTTTCCACAATTTTATGCCATTAGACTCTGATCTCATTGAGATCAGATTGTTTGGTTTTTTTCCCTTTCTTTGTATTTCTAGTACTTAGTAATAGTAAATGCTTTATGGTATGGAAATGAACTATTGAAAATTAATATCCAATACTCCAGGTATTATATTTAATAAGATTTATTAATAATCACTTGATATAAAGGAATAAAATAGCCTCAGTAAAGAAGAGTTTACAGCGGGAGAAGAGAGCAGGAGAAGAGAGCGAGAGGGTGGAGTTACAGAAATTTATCTTCAAAACATAAGGATGCAATGTAGGGACAAAAAAGAATGCTGGGAAATGTAGTTCAAGGGTACAAAATACTAATTAAACATTATGTTATGATATGGTATGGTATGATATGGTATGATAATGGTAGCATTTAATAAGAGCTTGTTTATTTGAGAAGTTCTTAAAATGCTTAATATCAAAGACAATATTATTGCAGCATTGTGGAAAATAATTTTTAACTTAGGAAGGTTTTAAAATGAAAAATGCTCTTCTTTAATCAACTTATCAAAAATTAAGTATTTAATTTTTAAAATAGAAAATTTAAATTAAGCACAACTTGATTTTAATTTTAAACCATAGCAAAGACCTATAAAAGATATATTGTATAATTTGCTAGATTTAGAAAATTAAAAATTTAATGTGAATATCAAGTAAACTCTAGCAAGTATAAATCACAATATTTGAAACCTCAGAGATTTGGTCTAACATATTTGAATAATAATCACCTGAATACCACAAGTGGATATATCTAGTTGCCAAACAAATAGTATGATGGGAACCCCATTAGATACTAAGGAAACTCATTCCATTCAGTTGTATTGTCAGGAATTACTCCTATACCTAACTTCTATATGATCCCTGGCAATATCCAACTGTTGAAGTACTTCAAAATGACAGGACTCAAAAATGAACAGCAAGAAGGAGTGAGGGAATTCTCCCACTGAACATAACTTGAAAGGTAAGCAGGGAAGGTTGATTTTCATGGGATGGGGGTAACCTGAAGCAAAACTGCATATAGAGGAATGCTGATGCATCGCTCCCTCACCTATTGCACTAGGTTCTGCAGTTGGGCATAGGCTCACTTCAGGACCCGAGGATGGGACTGCACCAGCAAAAAAAATCACCTCAGACACACCCCTCGGTGTTACAGACCCTGGAACCAGCCATCAGTGATACCTGGAAGTCCATAGCTCTTGATCCTTTCAAGCAGGGGTTGGCAATGTATGGCTCTTTCTGCAGGAGCCATAAAGTCATTTTTTTTCAGGTGCTGTTACAGGAGTGTGCACTGTTACAGGAGTGTGCACTGTGAGCACTGTATGGCTCTCACAAAATTACATTCTAAAAAATGTGGCGTTTATGGCTCTCACAGCCAAAAAGGTTGCCGACCCTTGCTTTCAAGCTTACACTGCTGTAGTATAGACCTAGCCCCAGGGAAAAATATCTCACAGTGTTAGATCTAGCAAGCCAGCAGCAGAGGAGACAGATTTAGCAAACAACTTTTAGAATTCTTAGTCCATGGGGGAAATGGCTGGGAAAATGAATAAACAACAAAAGAATCATTTAATGCTCAAAAATGTCCATAGGAACAATCAGCAAAGCACAGAACCAACAGGAGATGGTAAAATCCAAGCAACTGCATGCAAAACTTCAAAAAAAATGTCAGTTGGTCTCAAGCTCTGGAAGAACTTAAAAGAAATTCAAAAACCAAATAAGATAGGTCAAAGAGAAATGGGGTAAAGAAATGAAAGGAATGCAAAAAGAAAATAACAACTTAAAAGGCAAAATTAGTCAACTGGAAAAAGAGGCACAAAATCCAAGGAAGAAAAGAGTTTCATAAAATAACAGAATTGAATTAATGAAAAAAAAGCAAAAATACCCAAAGAAGAGTGCCATGAAAAGTAGAATGTACTTGTTGTGAGGAGAATTACTTAGTTATTATTTAGGAGACATAGCAGGAAGGGCTTGAGAATTCCAAATGGAATGGGGAATCAGGGAGTGTGCATCTCTCTCTGAGATGGACTCCATGGTGGTTGGGACAAATTGTAACTGAACCTGGGAGACCTCAGAGGAAGTGGAGTTTGCACCCAGATTTCCAGAGATCCTGAAGGAAGAATGTCACCTACTTGTGGGAGATTTTGGTAGAGACTATTAATCCCAACCTGAGTTTCAGGTTAACTTGGGCTGGGTTAGCTCCCACAATCTACCCACCTGAAAGAGTACAGCTGTACTGGTACACAACATACCAAGTGGAAAAGGAGGATCAAAATGTCATGGAAGAGAATCAGGCAAATAGAAGCTAATGATTTCACAAGACATCAACAAACAATAAAACAAAATCAAAATAATGAAAAAATAGAAGAAAATATGAAATAACTCATTGAAAAAACAACTGACCTGGAAATAGATGCTGGGGAGTCAATTTTTAGAATTATTGGACTACCTGAAAATCATGACAAAAAGAAAAAAGCCAAGACATAATATTAAAAGAAATTATCCAAGAAAACTGCCCTGATATTCTTGAACAAGAGGGTAAAATAGACATTGAAAGCATCCACAGATCTATAGTAAATCCCCAAATGACAACTCCCTGGAAAGTTATAGCTAAGTTCCAGTGGTTTGCTTTAAGCCCGTATCCCTTATCCCCTTCCTTGATTAACTTCCCTTTCTACCCCCCTCCCTTATTATTCCCCTCTTTTTATTTTTATTTTAAAAGGCCTAATGAATTCCCTCCCCCTTTTTTCCCCCCTCTTTTTTGACCTCCCCACTCCCCTGCTCCCCTTGGTTTATCCCTTCTGACTTTCTCAGTAGGGTTAGATAGAGTTTTATATCCCAATGGATAATATAGCTAATCTTCCCTCTCTGGGTTGATTACACTGAGAGTAAGGTTTAAATATTACCTCTTAATGCTCTCTTCCTCTCCTTCTTATAATGGTATTTATCCCCTCCCCTTCCCGTGCCCTCTTTGTGAGTAATAGAATATCCTATTTTTCTTATTCACTCAAGTTTCTCTTGGTGTCCCCTGCTATTCACCCCCCTCTTCCCACCCCACATATCATCTTAGACCATTTAGTATTCCACCCTCTCCCTATGAATTATTCTTCTGATTACTATAATAGTCACTACTATAATAGTGAATAAAGTTCACTCCAGAGAATTATACATAGCATTTCTCCACATAGGAATACAGATAATTAGATCTTATTGAAGCCCTTAAAGAGGCAAATTTAAAAATTATGATTTTCTTTCTTTCCCCTCTGTTTCTCATTTACCTTTTCATGTTTCTCTTGATTTTTGTGGTTGGATATCAAACTTTCCATTTAGTCCTGGTCTTTTCTGGGCAAATACTTGGAAATCTTCAATTTTGTTGAATGCCCAAACTTTTCCCTGGAAGTATATAGTCAGTTTTGATGAGTAGTTGATCTGTGGTTTAAGGCCCAGTTCTCTTGCCTTTCTGAATATCATATTCCAAGCCTTGAGGTCTTTTAGCATGGAGGCTGCCAGATCCTGTGTGATCCTGATTGGTGCTCCTTGATATTTGAATTGTCTCTTTATGGCTTCTTGTAAGATTTTTTCTTTTACTTGGAAGCTCTTGAATTTGGCTATTATATTCCTGGGGGTTGCCCTTTCTGGGTCTAGTGTAGAGGGTGATCTATGTATCCTTTCAATGTCTACATTGCCCTCTTGTTGTAGAACTTCAGCTCAATTTTGCTGAATAATTTCCTTTGTAATGGAGTCCAAATTCCTATTAATATCTGCTTTTTCAGGAAGACCAATGATTCTCAAATTGTCTCTTCTAGCCCTGTTTTCTTGTTCTGTCAATTTCTCATTGTGATATTTCATGTTTCCTTCTATTTTATCAATCTTTTGACTTTGTTTTATTTGTTCTTGTTGTCTTGAGAGATCATTAGTTTCTAATTGCTCAATTCTAGCCTTTAGGGACTGGTTTTCCTTTTTAATCTTTTGGTTTTCCTTTTCAATCTGGTGATTTCTGGTCTTCCGTCGACTTGCCTCACTTTTCTATTGTGAAATTCTGCCTTTTAAACTGTTATTTTCTTGCCATATCTCTTCTATCTTTCTCATCATCTCAGATTTGAACTCTTCAATAGCTTGTGACCAGTTTTCATTATTTTGGGAAGGTTTGGATGTGATTGCTTGTTTGTTCTCCTCTGCTGTTTGTTCTGCTGTCTGGACTTTCTCTGTGTAAAAGTTGTCCAGTGTTACAGATTTCTTCTTGATGATCTTTCTCTTTTGGGGTTCTTGAGGATGGCTTGCCATTGTTAGCCCTGCGCCCTCTCAGGTTTTTCCTCATACCCAGAGTCTGTTTGTGCTCTCTAGGCTCCTGAAGTCTGAGATCTCATTGTTCTCAGGGTCAAGCCTCCTGGTGGCCCCTTTGTTTGTTCCTCTGTCTGAGACTCCTTTAATAGTTTCAGGGCTCTGTTTCCACAGTCATGCACCCCTCTGCACTGGTTCCTCACTCAAGGTCCACTCCTGTGCTCAGGATCTGTGATCTCAAGAGCCTGTACTTGCACCTGCGCTCAGGGTCTGTGTTCAAATTCTGAGCGTGTTCTTTAGCCTCTTGGGGTCTTAAGTCTTGCTGCTGTCAGGAACAGGCCCTAGTGACCCCAGGTAGCTGCCAAGGACTTAATGGGTGCCCCAAACTTGCTCTAGCTCTTGTGAGCTGGCTTTGGCACTATAGGTGGTGTGGGGTGGGGGAGGAGGTTGCTCAACTTGTGTTTTAGTGAGAGGTATTTCACCCCTTATAACATGAAAATGCCCCAATTCCACATACCTTCAATGCTGCACCCTGTTGGGGAGTCCCTTCATTCCTCTGGATTTGTTTTTATGTCTTCTTGAGGAGTCCTATATGTTTTGGTTAGGAGTGGTTAAGCAGCTGCTTTTTACTCAGCCACCATCTTAACCAGGAAGTCCCTATGGGTTTTTCTAGCTTTCAGATTTTTAAAGGAGAAAATAAAGGAATTTAAGGAGGAAATAAATAGTAAAACTATACTAATGGGAGACCTTGCTTAACCTTCCCCTATCACAAGAAGATAAATCTAACAAAAAAAAATAAGAAAGAAATAAAAAAGAAGTAAGGGAAATGAATGAAATTTTAGAAATGTTAGATTTAATAGATATCTAGAGAAAATTGAATAGGGATAAAAAGGATTATGCATTCCATTACTTTTTCAGTAATTTCAGCAGGTCCTACACTGAATTCCAGTGCAATTTATTTGAAGAAGTAGGGACTCTGGCTTTCCTAAGTAAAAACTCTCCTAACACACTGGATTAATTGAAGGAAAGGGTATCCCCACAGAAAAAGAATATTTCTTGGTAGTGTGTGAATTTCCAAGCCAAGGACAATTGATATAATCTGAAAAGCCTCACACAACTGGCTCCAGTGGCTCAATTGCCACAACAGATAGAAATGGTGGACCTTTCTGGTAAGACCTTGACTATGTTTTTCTTTGAATATTTAGCTAGACTGACTCATTTGCTATCTGACTTACTACCATATTTCTTTTAATAACTGAATGAGTTGAAGGGGAAGGAAGAACATTGAAGGAGAGAGGGATTAGAAGATCTCTGTTGATAATCAGTTGAAACTAGTGGGAGGCTTAACCCTGAAAGGGTTATAAGCTCCCCCATTGTATCTTCTTTCTTCTTCCTTCACTAAAGCTCTTAATCCTAACTAATTAAGTAAATAAATAATCTTATGAGGGATTATTGATGGTGTTGATTGAATGTCTTCAAAGAGTGAGGATCAGGCTATACAAACTGCCTACAAGGTCTTTCAGTAACAGTGGTAGTCAAGGTCAGTCACAGCTGGATATCAAATATGGCTACAGGTTTTGAAAACACATGGATCAGCTGGTTTGAGGTTTGGTAGGCCTAGGAGTATCAGGTATGCACCAACCACCTCCCTCTAGCTCCCCTAAACCCAAAGTGAGTCCTCTGCTTGGGGTTCCCCCTTTTATACCCTGGCTCTTAACAGTCTTCAACTGCCCTTGCCTTCTTAGGGTTAATGTACCCCAATAAGATTCTTAGCCTAAAATATGTATTTTTCTTATGGTTTTCTTATTGACAATACATAAAAGATTGGTGTCATCCACCTGTTCATGCTTTTAAGTCATGCAAAATTTTACCATTCTCACCGATATGAGGTAATGATTGCTGATCATAAGCATCTTGAAAAGCTTTGGGTGTTTATGCAGCTTTTATGTTATTCTGGTGCTTTATCCTGCTATGACTATAGCTTGGACTGCCTGAATATCGTAAAGAACTTTTCTGATGCTACAATTTTAATGAAGGCTTCTCTAACTTCAAATGTCCATTGTCTTAGAAGCACCTCTGAAAGTTGCTAATGTTTTTTTTTCCTATCTCCCTATGCAGTAGTCTTAGGGAATGTCTCTCCCCTGCCATTGAGACAGGCCCAAGTCAACATTATTAGCATTAGGCCTCATATTCTCTGGCTAGCTTTCCTTATTCCCTGACTTGTATCCTCTCAGATTGTTGAAGACTTTTAGCCATCATCTTGTGGAATCCTTTACACAGAGGAGATAATATTTTTTTTCTTTTAGTGAGAAGTGTTTTCAGAAAAATTTAAAATATGGAACAATGTATGTGATTTGCAAAATAAATCACAACTACCAAAAACTCACAAAGTGAGATGGTTTAATTGGTTTTAAAGGTAAGTTTTTCATTTATTTGGGAGAAACAAGGAAAGTCAATGGACTTTTTGCTATTTTGTTAATTTCCCAAGCTTTGATTCGATATCCTAGGTTGTGATAACTGATTCCACAAAGTGATGGCAAGCTGATGAGGAATAGGGGAGTAAATTGAAATATCCCATACAGAAGCATTATAAATGATTATTTGATTACAAATCTATTACTTGAAAGTACTCAACATGAGAAAAAATATACACATTGTGGCCTGATCAGTGTTGAGAAGTCTAAGAAATGAATTATGTTGATAACCAAAGTCTAGATGAAGTAGACAACTCAACCAAGAATCAGGACAGTAGGGTCTTAGGACAGGAATTCTGTTCAAAAGGAATTATGTCATCCATAACTTGTTGTACCAAATAATATGAAGTAGTCTAAGATAGTTTAAGAGTTTATAGAATTTAATTTTTAAAGATACTTTAAAAGTGTTGAGATTAGAGGTAAATTTATTCTGAGACATAATGAGATGAGAAACATTAATAGTATTTTAATGAGTCATAAAAGATAAAAAGACAAATCCTTGGGGAATGCTGAACAGATTCTGGGTTTTTAGACCTTATTCTCTGGGCTTTGTGTTCAAAATTGAGCTGCCTCACTGTCTAGCAATAAAATATCAAGAGTGTCAAATAGCAATTGCCCCTAAAAGGGAAAACTGTGCAACCAAATTTTCCAATTATTTGCCTACTGAGAACAAGAATACTTTCTTAGACATTTCCCGAGAGTCAAGTAAGATACATCAACATATTTTTTTGCTATTTATTATTTCATTTTTTTTTCATTTTAATAACAAATTTCCATGTAATATTTCCAAAGTCATATGATCCATATTGTCTCCCTCCCTTCTTCTTTTCCCCCTTCCCGGAGCTGACAAGCAATTCAATTTGCTTTATACATGTATTACTATCCAAAACATATTTCCATATCCATTTTTATAAGTGAACAACATAGAACCCAAACCCCAAAACATATACCCATATAAACAAGTGACAAATCTTACGTTTTCACCTGAATTTCTACTCCAACAATTCTTTCTCTGTAGGTAGATAGTCTTCTTTTCCATTCTTATCTTGGTTCTACTGGCTTTGTTTTTATGTAAACTTTTTAATTTCATATAATCAAAATTATTCATCATAAAAATTATAATGTTCTTTATCCCTTGTTTGCTCATAAAGTCTTTGTTTTTACATAAGATCTGGCAAGTAAACTATTCTATGTACCACTAATTTATTTATAATTATCACTTTTTATGTTTAAATCATATACCCTCTTTTTGACCTTATGTTGATATGGGTGTGAGATATTGATTTAAAACTAATTACTCTTTTCCAATTTTCTCAGCATTTTTTATGAAATAGTGAGGGATTATTCCAAAAGCTGGGATCTTCAGGTTTAACAGATATTAAATTGCTGAGATCATTTAACTGTAGTTTATTGCATTGATCCACCCTTCTATTTCTTAGTCATTACCAGATTGTTTTGATGCCTACTGCTTTGTAGTAAAATTTAAGATCTAGTGCTGCTAGGCAATCATCATTTGCATTTTTAAAAAAAATAATAATGGTGATTTTGGGCGTCACTCCTGATTTTATTGTGAAGACTTCTAGTTTATTGCCTTGGCAGATGACACTTGCTGATGGTTTTAAATGAATACTACTTATTATTTTAAGAAAGTGCCCTTTTATTTCTATGCTAATGTTTTAATAGGAATGGGTGTTGTATTTTATCAAAGGCTTTTTCCTGCATCTATTGAAATAATCATGTGCCTTCTGTTACTTCAATTGTTGATATGATTAATAATTCTGATGTTTTTTTTCTAATATTTAACCAGCCTTTCATTCATGGTATAAACCCCAGCTGGTCATAGTGAATAATCCTTGTGATATATTGCTATAGTTTCTTTGCTATTATTTTATTTAAGATTTTTGCATCAATGTTCATTAATGAAATTGGTATTTAATTTTCTTTCTCTGTTTTTGATCTTCCTGGCTATCAGCATCATATTTGTGTCATAAAAATAATTTGGTAGGACTCCTTCTTTGCTTATTTTCCCAAATAGTTTGTTTAGTATTGAGATTAATTGTTTTTTAAATGTTTGATAGAATTCACTTGTGAATCCATCAACACATTTCTTAAGAATTGTTTTTTGTAGTACTCACCATTTATTTATAGATGAAAATCTGAAGAGATAATATTTCAACTTAATAAAAAATTAGTGTTGCAAAGATGAATTTGTGAGTTACTTGAAAGCTGGAATACATATTCTTGACTGAAGTGATTCTTTAGTCCAAAATAAAGCTAAAATAGAGAAGTAGAAGAATAGGAAAAGATAAAATTTATAACATTATCTTGGAAAATATATTCAAACTTCCAACCTGATACATCAAGAATATATCTACCACCACTGAAGCGATAGAAGTGGATATTACCCTTTTCTAGTCTTTGTAACACAAACTACAAACTTCATTTGTAGATATTCAGAGGATATTCTCCCAGATATAAGTAGTCAAAGTGGCAGCCATTGCTAAGATAAATGAATCCACTCACATGAAAGGGAGAAGTAATGAGAAGCATAAGAAATGGGAGAGTAATATGAGTAAAACATGAAGGGGAAGCCGACATAGGTATGGTGATGAGAGAATGAGAAAAGGAAATAGGTCGTGGAGTATATTACAGCTTAAGTTAAAGAGTTAGAAGCACTGGTAGGTCTCATCTAATGACAAATTAGTAAAGAATTTCAGGTTTATAATCTGTGAGGTTATTTAATACAGCCTATGCCCAAATAACTGATTAATCACTCTACATTTATTAAGTATTTCATATAGGTGCCATAGATATGAGATGAAAATGAGACCTAAATATGTTTACTCTCTACAACTGGAAAGTAACCATTTAACTTTTCTATGAAGATGTTCAAGTAATAGGGAACTTCAATGCTTCAACTAATGGCCACCACTACATTTTTGGAGGATTCAGATATAATGGTAAAACTGAATCTTAATGCTTCTCTAGTCTGCCTTCAAGAACAAATATATATTTTGCCATATACTAATCAGTCTAGGAGAGTGAAGGTTAGGTACAAATTCTTTATTAAATTGAAGAGGAGTAACAAGGGTTAGGAGCCATAGTAAGATAAGAGTTTTCTCCTCCTTTCCATACCTAATGTGCTCTCTTTTATCTCCATTTACTACTAGCACTGATATTAATTAACCATGTCCTTGAACTCCAAACTTAGCACACATGTTTTTTAAAAGTTACAATGGAGGAACATCCAGAAGCTTTTAGCTAAAATGTTGATGACAAGTAACAAGAATTGGTCTTCACCTCACCCTGTTTAATCATTCTCCCACATCGAATCCTGTCTAGTACAGAGGAGGATGAGATTATCTGTCAAGGGAAATGAGGAACAATGATTAGTGTTCTCAGAATCTTATATGATGGATCTGATAGTTCATAAGAGATTATGGCAGTTAGGCTTAGTTGTGGCAAAGAGGGACAAAGGAGAATAACAAGATTAGTAAGTACCTTCTAACTTTAGATCAAAGAATAAATTATTGTCATTTTTGCTGTGAGACTTGTTTCAAAATTATGAATTCACTGACCAAAAATGGAGTATGTGGAGAGGAACAGAGGCAAGGGCTTTGCAAATACAAAGTTTGGATTGGCTTTCTAAGATGAAATCTAACAATGTGCAATTGTCTAGATAAGCCTAGTCTTCTGCAAAGTAATCTTTATTGTCTTGGTTAGGTACAACCCTCATTTAAGCTATGGAGGCATGATCTAAATGGACAATCATTCTCCTCTAGCTGATAGTTTATTTTTAAAGTACAATTGCACCCTTATCTTCTGGATACATTTTTATGGGAAATATGTTTGCTGCTTTCTTTTTCTTTCATTATTTTTTTATTTATTTATCCAATGTGCTAATTACCCTTAAAGAAATATGACAAAGAAACACCATCTTTGTTCTAGAGTATGCTAGTATTCTGACTCTTTAGAAAACTACCTTTAAAGTTTAAGATTAGTTGCATTATTGACATTTTTGGCACTTTTTAAAGGCCAGACAATCAACAAACAATAAATCAAACCCTCATTTGTTGTTGAATCAGTCAATTTCTGACTCTTTATGACACCATGGATTATTGCATTCCAGACCTTTCTATTCTCCACAGTCTATCTAGGCTCATGTTTACTGTTTCCATGATACTATTTATCCATCTTATCCTTTGCTATCTCCTTTTCCTTTGGCTTTCAATCTTTCCCAACATCAGGCTCTTTTCCAATAAGTCATGTCTTCTCTTCATATAGCCAAAGTATTTAAGCTTCAGCTTCAATATTTGACCTTCCAATGAAGTCACTTAATTTCTTTAATATTGACTGATTTTATTTCCTTGTTATCCAAGGGCCTAACATGTTTTCTTCAGCACCACACTTTGAAAGTGTTCATAGTGCCACCCTAAGCTTTCCTTTTAGTCTAACTCTCACAGCCATACATTGCATTGGAAAGACCATAGTTTTGACTATATGGACTTTTGTTAGCAAGATTCTCTCTCTGCTTTTTTATTATGCCATCCAGATTTGCCGTTTTTTTTTTGTTTTTTTTTGCAAATAGCAAACATCTTTTAATTGAATTGCTACAGTCACCATCTGCAGAGATCTTTGAGACCAAGAATATAAAAACTGACACTGCTTCCATTTTGTTTCTATTTTTCAGGAAGTAATGGTACCAGTTGCCAGGATTTAGTTGTTTTCTTTTGTTTTTTATTGCTGTTTTAATTGTTGTTAGACTTCAACTATTGTATTGTCCTCTTTTACCATAATCAAAAGACTTCTTAATTCTATTTCACTTTCTCTCAACAGAGTGGTATTGTCTATATCACTAAGGTTGTTAGTATTTCTCCAAACAACCTTAATTTTGGTTTTTGATTCAACCAGCCTGACATTTTGTAAGATGTACTCTGTATATAAGTTAAATAAATAAGATGACACTACATAGAATTGTCATACTTCTTTCCCAATCTTAAAACAGTTATTCCATGTTTTGTTTTAACTGTTGCTTTTTGACCTGCAAATAGGTTCCTCAGGAAACAAGATCTCTCAGATGACTTGCCACATTTTGTTTGATCCATACAGTCAAGGCCATTAGTGAAGTCAATAAAACAGAAGCAGATCTTTTTCTCAATTTCCTTTGCCTTTTCCATAATATAGGGAATGTTGGCATTTTGCTCTTTACTGATTTCTGAGGTGTAGATACACTAAAAATGTAACAACTAGCTCTCCAAACATGTTTGAATTGGCTCCATCACAGCAATGTCTGTGACATATTAGAAAAAATCAAGAAATAGCATGCTAGGCTCTTCAGTTTAAAGCCCAATCCACATGCAAAAAAATGCTTATTAGTCATATAAAATTGAGAATCTTCCACATAAATTAGTAAGCTAAAAGAATTTTTGATCATAGTATATGGTTTCTTAAGCACTTGATTTAATTTAAACATTATATACCATGTATGTGCATAAAATATTTATTTACAATACAAATTAGAGTCAAAGATAGGCTAGTTAATTTGTAAATGTTTCAATTAATTTTAAAATGACATCATTATCTCTTTAGTCCCCCACATTGCTTTTAATTATCCTCTTTTGAATTCAGACTATTGCCTGTAATTAATTTTTTAAAAAGATGCTTTGCAGGAAATAGGAAACAATGTGTAACTCCTCAGCATCAGGTCTGTTCAAGAGATAATTAATTTTCATAAGACCTAATAAGAATGAATTTAATGAAAGACATTTCTTTTTTTTTTCTTTTTTTAAGGTCCTACTTAACCCTCAAAGGTAGTGAGCCTGGTAGTTCACTAGGAAGTTGACTTAACAGGGAATAGAAGTTTTATCTTGGGCAATAAAAACCAGCATTTCATGCACAATTGAGTTCACAATTAACTATATCACTTCATGGGATGGGGATAGGGTGAGGAGAGTGTCATTTAGTGAAATGAGCACTGGAATAGGAATCAGAGGACATTGTTTTAGTTTCTGGCGCTGCCATTTAGTCCCTGTTTGACTTGGGCAGGTCTCCCCAGAGAAGATAGCATTGTAAAGTTGAAAGACCCCTAGATCAGAAATCTGTAAGTCTAACCTAGCACTGCTATTAACCAAATAAAAGACCTCATTCAAGTTACAACCACTATTTACTCCCTCAGTTGTCTTTTTAGAATGAAGGGAGTGAACGAAATGATCTTTAGGTAAAAAATCTTCTCAATCTATCTTTAATGATAGGTCATATGTGTATATTATTTAAGTTTTTGAGTGTGCTTTATTTTTTCATCTTACTGCCTTTTCACAATAATTCTATGAGGTGAATATCATTGTTATTTCCATCTTCCAGATGAGGGAACCAATACAGAGAAGGTTTTTCCCCATTGCCGTATAGGTAGTAAGGATATGTGACTTGAACTCAAATAACCATGAGCTTGAATTCCAAGTTCTATCTTTCATGATATTCCTTCCAATAGTACTTCTTTGTTTTGGCAACAGTAAAATATAAGCTAATTTTTAATTTTAGAATGTAAATAAACAGAAGATCTTTTCCAATTTAAAAGGCAAGTATGAATGCATAAAGACAAATAATTACATTCTACAAATGAATATGGATTGAATCTACAAAGCAATAAGTTGATTTTCCCTCTCAAAAATATAACTAATATATAGATTTGCTTGTTGAAATATGATATGTTTAAAATATCATGGCATATTAACATTAGTTTTAGTTATTTTAAGGACATTTTTCCAGGCAAAGATAATCTTAATTATCTTTCTCTCTACCTCTCTCTCTCTTTTCTCTCTCCTTTCTCTTATTTTTCTTTTAACTCTATATCTCTCCATCATATACTCTTTTTCTTCTATACTGAGATGAATAAAATATTTGTGAAAAAAGTACATATTATTACAAAACATTCTTTTAAAAAGCTATAATTTAAATAATTTTATGTTTTATCAATATCAATTTCCATAATCAAAAAATAAAAAAAAACTTTATCAATAAACTATTGATCATGTTTGGGCTACACAAATATAATAAAATTATGCTACTTTTATTAATATACAGATCTAGTTTTATGCATAGAACTATATGAGGAAAGTGATAAAAACAGAGTAAGACAATTTTGGCACAAATATGTAATATGTAAAAAATGTATATAATCTCAAGGGAAATATTTTAAAAAGCATGAACAAAGGTAGAAGAGTACT
Source organism: Gracilinanus agilis (assembly GCF_016433145.1). NCBI lineage: Eukaryota > Metazoa > Chordata > Mammalia > Didelphimorphia > Didelphidae > Gracilinanus > Gracilinanus agilis. Next base: position 236,265,147 of record NC_058130.1, read on the forward strand.
TCAATATGTCACATTATACTATAAAGTAATAATCTATGCTGCTTGGAAGAAAGAAAAAAAAATGAGATTAAAAAAATACCATATTGGGTAGACCTCAGAACTTCTGGGGACCAAAACTGTCTGTGTGTGGTTCTAAGTGAATTAGTCAACATCTAGGCAATTCTCTGAAGCAGTAAATTATAGAGAACATGAAATTTGCATCTATAGACACAGTTTGCATATCCAGGAATTCCCTATAGCAAGAAAGAATCAATAATAAACATGACAGACTGCATTATTTGGGGAATAACTTTACTTTGAACAAAACTTCTGGAGAAAAGAGAAACAATTTGGAAGGAATTAGGTTTAAACCAGTGTCTTAAACCATATACTACAATAAGTTGAAAATAGATCTATGTCCTGAACATTAAAGAGAGCATAATTTAAAAAGATAATCAGATTAGGTATCTTTCATATATGTGGATAGTAGGAAAATCATTAATCACATAAGCAATAGAGAGTCACAAGAGATAGGGTGTTATAGAAATGGAATAGAATATTTAATTTTTAAAGAGATTTTTCACATGATATTCTTCTTACAAGTGTAGATTAGTACCATCTCTGCAGTTAATATCCTTAGAAAATTTGCAAGGTCCCTGAGAAATTAACTGCCACTTGAACCAAAATCTTCTAGAGTCTGTCACCTATTCTCTCCACTCTGTAATCCTGCCTCTTACTCACATAAGATAAATAGATGAAATGTAAAAATTTCTTCATAAACTAAAGCAATGAATCTAGAAGGAGAAGGGATCTTGTCAATTGAAGAGAAAACATTTGCCTCAAATAACTCTTATAATATCATGATTTCCAAGAGTCAGAGGGACTTATCTCAAATGCATAAAACCAAGAGCCAGCCATGTTCCAATAGTCGAGTAATCAGAGGCTATGAACAACTTATAACAGGATGATTTTAAGCTATTAAGAAACACATAAAATAATGCTCCAAAATGTTACTAAGAAAAACATAAATAAAAACAATTCTAATTTTACCTTAGCTCCAAAATATAAAAAAAAGATGGAAATCATCAGTGATTTAGTGGCTATAGAAAGACAGAGACATTAGCATTCTAGATGGAATTGTGAATTGTTCCAAACATTCTGTAATGTAATTTGGAATTATATTAAGAAAGTCAAAAAATGTCCATACTCTCTCTCCCAAAGACATTCTCCCTACGAGTGAAAGAAGTCAAACTCAGATCCCAAATAAATAAAAATATTCATATCCTTTCTGTGGTAGTACAAAATTAGAAACTAGGTAGATTGTTAAAGGAATGACTAAACATAGTGATACATGAATTTAGTGACATTATTATTGCTATTCCTAATTCTGTTGCTGCTACTTCTACCACCATCACTGTTACTAATAGCTCCAATTTACATAGTGTTTTAAGGTTTGCAAATTGAAAAATATTATCTCGATTTATACTCACTACCACCTTGGGAGTTGGGTGCTGTTATTATCCCTTTATTACTGCACCATAATATAAAATAAATATGAAGAATTCGGGGAAACATGAAAAGATTTACATGAACTCTTGCAAAAAGAGGCAAACAGAACCAGGAAAAACATATTCACATACAGAATGGTGACAATAATTTAAATATTGAACAACAAAAATAACTAAACTGAATATTGCATAGTTACAATAGCTAACTTGGATTCTAAAGAAGAGATAAGAAAATGCAACTCCTCTTTTGCTTTCTAGAAGTAGAAGATTATAGTTGGGGAATAATATGAAATTTTGTTGATGTATCAATTACTTTTACTGATTCTTTTTTCCCTCTTCACTTATTTAATCCATTTATTAAACATATGTCTCATAGGGTGTCTATAATGACATATTTTGAGAAATTAAAATGCTCAAAAAAGTGAAAGTACATAATAAGACCTATGGAAGTTTATAAACATACAGGAAGTCATAACTACGAATAAAACTGTTGAAAATATTTTTTTATTATTAGGCTTCCTAAATTATAAAAAATAAAATTTTGGAACTTTGAACATTTGTGACAATTTACAGTGTGATTTCTTTATTAATATGGGGAATCTGTTTTGTCACAGAACATTTTCAAATGATTTTTAGGAGCTCTACTACAATAACCTCAATCAGAGTACACCCCTACCGCCATCATTAACTATGGCAACTCAGTTTCAAGCTATAATGTATTATTTTCTTTTCTTAAAAATCAACTCTTATTTCTCATTAGTAACCTAGCAAAATATTAATTTTCTTCTCCTAAATGTCACGTCTGGGGAAAATTGCATTTAAAAAGCTGAGTAAATAATACACTAATATTACAGATTCTCCCTAATCATTTAACTTCTCAGAGTACTTAGGAGACTTGGGAAGATGTTTGGATCCAGAATTTTAGAATCAGACTTTTTATCCCAAAGATTATAACTCCAAGATCATAATTTCCAAATATTAGGTAATGTTTAAGGATACACATTTTCTCCTTAATTTGAGATGGGACAAGGCCTCCTTAGAGAAAGCTAGAAGCTGAATTGGCAAAGGAGTAAAAGACATTGCTGTTACAAAGAAGTTATTCTTAGGTAGTATTCATCAATATTTCTGATGTGCAATAGATATATTTCTCAGAACACCTAATAGATGGTTTAGAACATTCACTTTTATGTTATTTGTTCCCTCTAAAAACTAACCTGCTATGCTTACCCTGTAGAATAGATTTGTTGTCCTCTAGTTGAAAATCTGTTACTGCCAGCTATGACTCTTTTTTCCTTCTCCTTTATAGATACTGCAAAAAGATGATAAGGATTCATTAGTCTCTGTTCCCTCTGTAAGACAGGAGACAAAGCTTATTAATGACACATAAGAAAGGCAGGAGGCAGGTGGTTCCCTGTATCCACTTGGTGAAATGGAGGCTCCTTAATCTCTATACTATAGCCCATTATATGGAAAAATGGACTACAAACAAAACAAAACAAAACAAAACATTTTTCATTGCATGGAAGCTGCCCTTCCTTGATAGCTTCCATGGTGGAAAACACAGTGAATGGGAAGTTAAAGGAACTGGGTTCATATCCTGTCTCTGTTGATCACTATCTTTGTTGAATGTGGGCATGTAATTTCACCTTCATGGGTCTCATTTTCCGCATTTATAAAATGAGAATCTTGGACAATGTTGCCTCTTAGGTTCCTGCTATCTCTATGTGTATGATTCTATTATGCATAATTACCTGAGCCAAGTGTATGCTAGTAAATGTTTAACAAATGACTTTTGAGAAAAATGTGCTTAAGTATATATATATATATGTATATATATATACACATACATACATATATATACACATACATATATATACACATAATATATACTAAATGATATATTATGTACTTATATGCATATATGTATACACAGATATGTGTTTGTAGATATTTTATACATCTGTGAATTTGTGTATGTCCCATCACACACTTTTAAAATTAAACTGCATTATTAACATCTCTATCACTTTGTAAAATCTAGACAATTAACCAAGTAACAAATCAAGCCCTGCTTTGAAGCATTTGCTGATTTCTGAGGCTCACATTGAAAAGTGAACAATTACCTCTCATAAGTCAGGAGGAGTTGACATTTTTTGATGGAATAGAGATAATTGTTAGGGGAATAATAGGAAATATATTAGACTGATTCAACCAAAGAACCTCAACATTTTCTAACATCACAATATCCATAAACCATGGTTTTGAAAAAGCAGAATATCTTATTAGAGAATATTTTTTATGTTTTCTTCCTTACCATATTCTCTTGACTCAACCCTAGTAGTGGAAGACTTGCTTTTCCTCACATACCACATTTCATCTCCTTCCTATCAACCTGCCTATGTCTTATGCCAAGGATGATTTTCTTCATTTCTACGACTTAGATTTTCTTCAAAATCCAGAAAAAATATATTCTTCAAGAAACTTTTGCTGATCCTGCTTGTTCAGTAATGGTAGACCTTTTAGGGATGGAGTACCAGGCTCTGTACCCCCAATGAAGTGCTAGATTTACCCTGCCCCTCCTTACCACACACAGGGGAGGGAAAAAGAGTTCCCATTGGGCTGCTGGGTGGGGGAAGTGAGGAATGTCCTCAGAGAGTTTAGAGTTGGGGAGAGGTGTGGCCGAAGCACTGTTCCTCTCCAGCTCTGCCTCCTTTGAGCACCTCCCCTTAAACGCTGTGTGCTCCCATTGGACTGCTGGGTAGATGGGAGGGTGATGTGAAAAAATGTCATCAGGCACTCTGAAGAGGAGGAAGAGAGTAACTCCAAGTCTCTCTGCCTTTCTAGTAACCAACTCTGAGGTATGAGAGGGTGGCTGTGTGCCCACAGAGAGCAATCTGCATGCCATCTTTGGGGCTGGTGCCATAGGCTCGCCATCACTGCCCTACTTTCTAGATCATTCCTTTACTAGTTCATCTTCTATTCATTCTATATTTACCATGTATATACCTATTCATATTTTTTATTTCATTAATCTGTGTTATTAACGAGTAACTTTTTGCCTTTCTTTATATAACCAATTTTAATACACCATGTGACAAATTAAAATGCTTAATAAATACATAATAAAAACAATAAATCTTTGTATGATTGCGTGAAAACTAAATGTGATCTTATAGTTTAAAAAGTCATATATGTTGTTTTAAAAATGTACATTTCTCAAAAAAATTTACATTTCTGCCTTGATGTGATTTTTAAGCTCTGATAACAGACTCATTGACTAGAATTAAGCCATTAAACTGTATTAACTTTATCAGAACAATATATCACTCAGAAAACAGTTTTGTTGTTGTTATTGTTTGTGTTTTTCTTTTCCCCCTGCTAAATGGTACCCAACTATTCAGGAATGGTTGATTCATTTGAAAGTATGAGTTTTGTTTGTTGGCATGTTTATATCATGGAAACAATTATATTAATGATCTTTGTCCCCCAAGGTTGGGAAGGCAAAAGACAGGGTCACAAAAATGTTTCAAAAGGGAGATGAATGTGAAGTTAAAATAAAGAAGGAAAATATAACCTTAGAGCAACAGGAAGGATGTGTTCACAGTTATGAGTAATGGAACTTTTACCACTAGACCTAATTCACGTAGAAAAAAATTAATTTATTCTGTATAAGAAGTAAGAAACTTCTTTCTAGATGTTTCAGTGGATTATATGTTATCAACTTCAATATCTCCTTAGTATCTCTACTTTAGGTATCTCTTTCCAATTAGTGACTTGGAAAGTACAAAATAAAATAATTTGTCACCATTACATAATCAGAGTGATGAGATGAGTAACATCCTCCCCCTTCCCTGTCCTCTGAGCAATTTCAAGCAACTCCTATACTTCCTTGGATGTGGGAGAAGCTGCAGGAGGAAAGAATGGGGTAGGGAACAATGTTGGTGTGAGCAGTTCACAGTAGGACAGAAAACTTTCATGGTGGTAATAGAATAAAAATTTAAAGAATTGCTAAATTAGGAGCATCTAGGTGGCTCAGTGGATAGAGAGCCAGGGGGTGGAGATGGGAAGTCCTAGGTTCTAATATGATCTCAGACTCTTCCTAACTATGTTACCCTGAGCAAGTTATTTAACCCATATTGCCTAGACCATGCCACTCTTCTGCTTTCAAATCAATACTTAGTGTTGATTTTATGACAGAAGGTAAGTGTTTATAAAAACTGCTAAAGTATTCACAATTAAAAGTATTTGTTCTTTGACTAGTTTCAAAAGTGCCAGGTGTCACTTACTATTATTGTAGTTGTTGCATAATTTATTTTCCAGAGTGCTTACAATTATTTCTGTTAGCTCTGAGTTATAGTTCTAGGCATCAAGTCAGCTTAATACATATTCCCTCAGAAGAAAAACTGAATTTTAAACATACGGAGTCTGTGACATAATTCTAAAAATATTCCAATTGCATTTAAATCTTCTTGATATCTCCCTCACACTTGACATAATTGTAAATATTCCACTATGATTTTTAAGGTTAAATGTTCTGATAATATTAAACATACTGGATGATTATTTTTTAAAATCTCTTGTTCGGGGCTCTATTTCTATTGTTTCTCTTTAATCATGGGGGTGGGGAGAACTGTCTGGATTGTTTCCTTGATTTCATGATTTCTGTCAAATTCCTCTTCATAAGCACAATACTATATATGCTGAGTATTATGAGAAAAATGTCATTTTGTCAACATACCATCACCAATATTTTATACATATTGAAACAAATATGCCACACACAATGGAATTTATAATCTAGTAGCAAATAGGTTTAAAACATTTTCATTGAAAATGGAATTTGCAGCAGTATTGAGACATAAATGTTGTTTATGAAAGTGGCCTTTTATTTCAACCCGTTCGACTTTTCTTTAGAGTACCTGAGTTGTCAGCGACTACAACTAATTATCAAGGGTACCTAAACTCCACTAATGAATTGATGTAACAGTGCCCTTTAAACCATTATAACTAACAAAACATTGTAACTAAGAGTTTTAATGTAACATTGTAACTAATATTGCTCTCCCCTCCCCCCACCAGTCATCAAACCTTACTTTGAACCTAATAGAGTAGTGTGGATCACTACAGCTTTACTAATGAGTTATGAGTTAAAAAAATCCATTTAAAGGCCATGTTGCCTGAAAATAGAAGGTTCAAACTTATTCTATTGGAAGGTCATGAGATCACTAGTGGACATTGAGGTGGATCTTTCTTTGTCATGTAGTTCAATGTGCTAAATTTTAAAATAATGCAAAAATGACCCAAGAAAGATGACTTGCCCAAGATCACACAAATGGTAATTAGAAGAGTCAGGATTTAACCCAGGTCCTCTGATGCCAAATTTACCATATTTTCCGTGGTAATAAAATCCTTCTGAAAGTATTTCAGAGCTCCTTTATATGGGGTTAAACAAAAAACTCTGCCATGAAACATTGCTTGTTATAATTTTGGAGAAATAATTTGTGAACTCCAATGGACCACTATACTGAATCACTTAACACAGTTCTTAGGTTCTGCATTTCAAGAATTCACCATATTGTTAACACACAATATTATAATTATGCACAAATTCTAAAAGGCTGATGTAAAAAACTGTGTTAACAGCGAAGTTGAAGAGAGGCATACAATGCATTTGTTTTCATTATGTCAGAATTTTGAAAGATAAATATGAAAGGAAGTGTTAATAAGAACAGGTTTCCCTTTTATATCTTGACAACTCCAACTGTTTTCATTTTTATTCACAGTTAAATTGAAAGTAACACTAAAAAATAGTTTTTTTTATTATTCAAGAAGCAATGAGTAATGAAATTCCATGATCAAGGGCAAAATATACAAAAGCATTAATTTGGAACAGATAATGGAGAAAATATGAGTGATACTACCTTAATACTATGGAAATTTATTAGTGTTAAATTTACATAAATATATGTACATGTATGTCATAAAGATATATGTAATGCTTGTAATGTACATATATATGAGAAAGTATCTGAGGAGTTTCTTTAAGCTAGACTTTGTTTTCCATCAGAATATGGTATAGAGTTCTCAGCTTTGTGTTCTTGTTGAAGAGATATTAAATATTAATGGTTCCAGTGAGGGGAGGAGATAATTTATTTTGGAAGGCAATATAGGGTAATCACACAGAGTTAATCATCACATATCATGTATTATATCACTTATTCAGCTTTAAAAAAATTTAAAAATATATAATTCAGTAACTTAGTTTGTTTCTTGCCTGTCATACTTTTCTTGTTCATTCTCTCATTACTTTTGTTTCTTTTTCTGAATGGAATATTCTCTTTTTCTCTTTCATAACATTGCTATAAAATACATTGTGCAATATAGAATAATACAACAAACATCTATTGAAGACATGTTTCAGGCACTATCGGAAGTGGTAGGGAAAAAAAAGATATGTTCTGTTTTCAATGAGCTTACAATCTAATGGAGGAAGATAACACATAAAAGGAAGTATGTGGGGTGCAGTGAGGATTAGGAGATTCTCAGCAAAAGAGTATTATGTTCTGTGGATTAAAAAGAGAGGATAAACAGGGAAAATAGGATGAAGGGAAATGCAGAGTTAATACTCATAACTGTTAATATGAATGGAATAAACTCATCCATAAAACACAAGCTCATATAAGAATGGATTAAAAACTAGAATCCAAAAATATGTTATTTACAAGAAACATACTTGAAGCAGAGAGACACAGAAGTAGGAAAAATAAGGGACTGGAGTAGAATCAATTATGTTTCAACTGATTTAAAAGAAAAAGCAGAGGAAAAAATAATGATATCAGATAAAAGAAAAGAAAAAATAGATTTATTAGAAGAAATAAGCAGCTTAACTACATTTGGCTATAAGATAACATAGAAAATAAAATAAAATGAACACTAAATATGCATGCACCTAGTTATTTCATAGATTTCTAAAGAAATCTAAATAGGAATAGAAAGGAGTATACCTATTTTGAAGCTGTATTTTGCACGTTCACAAAACTTGATAATGCACTGGGACATAAAAACCTCACAACAAAATTAAGAAAGGAAGAAATATTAAAAGCATTCTTTTCGAGATCATAGTTAAATAACATTATATTCTAAAAGGCCTGTAAAATAGATTAAAATTAATTAGAAACTAAATAATATCTTAAGGATAACAAATCATAATTTGACAAAAATAGCTGGGAAAACTGGAAAGCAGTTTGACAGAAAGTAGATATAGATTAACATCTCACACTGTATACCAATATGGTCAAAATGGATATATGATTTAAACATAAAGTGTGGTATAATATGCAAATTAGCAGAATGTGAAATATTTTCTTTTATCATTTGTGAATAAGGGAAAAATTTATGAACAAGCAAAAGATAGAGAGAATTATGGGAAATGAAGTGGATAATTTTGATTATATCTAATTAAAATGGTTTTGCCTAAATAAAACCAATTGATAAATGGCCAAAGGATTTGAACAGGCAGTTTTAAGATGAAAAAAAAAATCAAAGCTATTCCTAGTCACAGGACAAAGTGCTCTAAGTCACTATTGATTAGAGAAATTCCAATTTAAACAATTCTTAAGTACCATTTATAATATTGATTTGTATTACAGCAAAGAAATATTAGAAATGCCAGATTGGATGTTAAAAACATGAGACACTAATACACTTGGAGGACATGTGAACTAATCCAATCAATCTGAAGAGCAATTTGTAACTATGCCCAAAGGGCTGTTATAGTGTACATACCCTATAACCCAACAATATCACTACTATGTCTGTATCTCAATGAGGTAATGTTATGGCAAGATGTGTAAACTAAGGGGATGCCCATCACTTAGGATGTACATGTATTGGATTATTATGATGGATTATTGTGCTATATGAAATGATAAGCAGGATACTAACAGGAAAAAAAAACCTGGGAAGACTTCCATGAACTGATGCAAAGTAACATAAGCAGAACCGAGAGGGCATTATAAATAGAAACAACAATATTTTTCAACAGCAAATGACAGCTTTTCTCAGCAATAGAGTGATTCAAAATCAATGAATGAAAAAAATGTATATAATTCCAAAGTACTTATGAAAAATTTCAACCACACACAGGGAAAGAAGTTCCCGAGTCTGAATGCAGATTGAAGCCAATTTTTATTCTTACTTTCTTTACAAATCACTGGTTCTGGTCTTCAATTTTTTTAGCAACAGGGCTAACATGGAAGAGTTTTATATGACTGAACACATAGAATCTAAATCAAAACACTTGATTTCTCAAGGAGGGCTTAAGAGGAGGAGAGAGGGTAAGAATATGGAATTCAAATTTTTTTTTATTCAATTCAATTCAATACTGAAAAAAGTATATATACATCTGATTTAGAAAAAATCAAATTAAACACTAAACATTTAAAAAGTTGTATTGATCTTCATTCTAATTTCATTACCTCTTCCTAAAGCCAACAACAATACAACCAATTTAGTTTGTTTTTTGGATTATAGGAAAATAGAATTTATACTATTTCTTTTTACATTCTTAGCATTTTCAATATACTCCCAATGGAAGTAATTGAAGTGCAAATGGAATGTCATCAGTGAAAATGGTTGTAATGTTGTAAGACAGATTTCATGAACAACAGAGTTTCTGCTCTATTTACTAATTTTTGCTCTAAAATTGAGCATTAGCAAGCCTTTAATATAAGAATAATCCTTTCTATTGATAAAATATTTTTATTTCATAATATGGATTCATTATAATATCCAAGGTAGTATTAATTGGATGGGAATAAGGGTGGAAAATTATGTTGCTTAATTACTAAAAGTTGGACATTAAAGTGAAGATATAAAAAAGTACTTACTGCTACATACCATCCAAGAGAAGATCTATAGTATTAATCTCTAACTTTGATTCAGACACATCAGAATTTACATTGGCAAAATAGCATCAGATATTTTGTGATTACTCTTTAATTGGTTAAAATTAGAAATTAGCATGAGTAGAAAGATAAAATGTATCTGTAACTATATTCTATAGTGAAAATAATTGAGGCTTTTGTAGCAACCCAGGTTTCAGATAAAAATGTAATAAAATCCAGTGTTACCTATCAGAAAAAAAAGAAAGGAATTTTCCAAATTATATAACAGAAAATAGTGAATGTGAATGATGGTGAAGGAATCAAAGATAACTGTAATTCTTTGAAACTTAATGAAGGAGAAAGAATGGTTGTAAACATTTTGGTTTCTTTAAATCAGGCATTATTTTTGTCATTTATGTCAAAGACTATGTTTATGCTGATCTGTTGTCTATTTACTCTCATTAACTTGAATAAAGAAAAAAGGGTCATGTGTGTAAAATAGTCTTTGTTTATACTGAACTCTTGTATACCACAATATGATAGAAAATAATTCTGTATATTGAGATATCAAATACAACCTTTTTGTTTGTTTGTTTTGCTTTTTTTTTTTACTCCAGCTTCTCTTTTTCTGTCCCCCATATAAGGAGGTGCCTTTGAACATGTGCTGTACAACTCCTGAAGGTCTACTAATGAACTAAAATAATTTTCAGTTTTAGTAATGTTCCAGTCTGACTATAATTATAAAACTCTGTTTTGTTCCTAGTGTACAGACTGCACCATAAATTTTACTTTCTGAGAAATAGAATCTTGTTCATTTGTAATTAGCATATTGTTTTTCAAGTTTATCTTATTTTTTTCCAAAAAGAAATATAAGTAACAGAGGTTTTTTATTTTCCATTTAAGGAAGATACCAGTGGCTTTCATCCACATTCAAGCCATGGTTCAAAATTACATTGATAGCAGCAGTGAAATTCCTTTTCTGATAGGTAGAAAGGAACAGGAAGAATCAAGCCTGGTACAGAATATTTGTGTTTAATTGACTCTTTCCCACCCCTAGCTAAATAGGGGTGGGTTTTTTGTTCTTTGTTTTTGTGTGCATATATTTGTATGGGGTGCTAGCTGGCAAAATGATAATACTATTCCAGTGACTATTATTACCATGGTATAGTACTGATTATGGACCATAACTGAATACTCATAGGCCTCTTTGCCAAGATCCCTGCTGTTTCTTATGCAATGAATTTTCTCTTTAGACTTCCAATTTTTTCTGCCCACTCTGTGCCCTAGCAATTTTTCAAAAACTATTTTTTTCCTGGCTATATTTAGAAAGAGAGAGCAATTAATTTCCTGTTTATATTCTCAAGCTTTTTCTGGTATTTGTTTGTGTGTGTTTTTAAATCCATCAGATAACATTTTCATACTCTGAATTCTGAGACTATGTGTGGTGGAATATACACCAGCTACAGATGACTTTTCCTTTCTTCACTCCTAGAAAGAATTAATTTATCTCCTATATAGATCTAAGTGACAGAAAATTAAGTGTAGTCTCATGTTATTTGCTGTTTAGCCTTTTTCTAACCAACATGACTGAAATGGTAAACATGAGCGCAGTATTCAGAAGATCTAAGACAACGAATTAATTGTTGTGTGTGTGTGTGTGTGTGTGTGTGTATGTCTATCTTCTAATGAGAAATCTCCAAAAATATACTATCGCCTAAAGTCCAAGCTTCTAAGGCTAATGTGCCAAACTCTCACTAATCTGGTCTTTTAGTTATCCAGTTTTAAGCTGTAATTGTTCCAAACACCTACCTCATTTATGTAAGCATCACTGTCAACTTAATGCCCTTTGTTGTCCTTTCCTGCATCTCTCCTATTTCAGTTCTACCCATCTCAATCCAAATGAAATCTCACTCCCTTTATGGGGAATTATCTAAATGGTATACTTTATGCTTTTCTTTTGGATACTTCTTTTTCTTTGATTGGAATCAATTAATTTTAATCACTAAATGATATATTAGCTTGCATTGTTATATGTGTTTCATTGATGCATCCCCTCCAACTAAATTAAGTCACTAGAGAACTAAGACTTTCCTTTCATTATCAAATGATATGAATAGGCAGTTTTTAGAAGAAATAAAAACTTTTTTAACATGAAAAGTGCTCTAAGTCATTATTTGAGAAATACAAATTAAAACAACTCTGAGGTACCACCTCCTATCTCTAAAAATTACAAATTCTGGAAGAGAATGAGGAAAATAGGGTCACTGATGAACTATTTGTGGAGTAGCAAACTGGTCAAACTGTTCTGGAAAACAACTTGGAAACTATCCTTTAAATTCCTATGAAACTAGCGTAACCTTAGTGCTCTGTACCCTAAAGAGATAAAAGGAAAAGGACATCTATGTGCAAAAATGTTTATAGCAACTTTCTGCTGGCAAAGAATTAGAAAGCAAAGGTGTGCTCATCAGTTGGAGAATAGATGAACAAGTTGTAGCATATGCTTGTGATGGAGTACTATTATGTTATAAGATATGATACTATTGAGTTACAAGAAATGTAAGGCTTCAAAAATAAACATGACAACACATAGACTGATATAAAGTGAAGTGAGAAGAACTGGCAGATCATTGTGCATAGAAACATCAGTGTTGCAGTGATGATCTACTATGAAAGATTGGATATTCTAATCAATACAATGATCCTATATAATTCCAAAGGACACATGAAAAAAATGTCATTCAACTCCAGAGAGAAAACTGATAAACACTGAATGCAAATTAAAATATACTTTTCTAACTTTATTTTTCTTGTTTTATTAAAATGTGGCTTATGTGGAAATAAGTTTTGCATAAATCCACAAGCATAACTGTTATATTTCTTATCTCCTCAGTGGAGGGGGGAGAATTTGAAGAGAAATAGAGATTTTGTATCTCAAAATTCTAAAAGGAAAGAATATTGAAAATAAATAAATTATCATTTCTTAAAGGTCTTTTGGCATCTTCATTGCTATGTACAAAGAATGCATATTCAGTGAATGAATTAAGTAAATTTAAATATGATTTCTGATATTGCTAATCTACTTTTTAAGGAGGTCCAGATGAAGTGCACAGAAGACTAAGTAACTGACTTTTATGGCCTAGGAATTTATCTAGGTAAATAACAAATGAGATAGCTAAGTTTGTCAGTTGGATTCACCTGATTCAAATAAATAACATCTGAAATACTCAGTGATCTTGTAGATATGATTGTTAAGACACTAAGGGGAATTCTGGAAATGGCAGACATGTGACAAGAATGGAAATAGGTAGATACCCTCATTTGAAAATTAGAGGAAAAGGGCAAAGGTTTGGATGTATGGGAAAATGATAGAATTTGTTATAAATTAGCTGTTGTATGAGTATATAGAAAACAAATTAAAGATCACTATGATTAAGTAAAAACTAATGAAAAACAAATAAATCATTTAACTAAACTCATTTTATTACTGTGTGAGTTAGCAGAGATTTAGGGAATTACTACATATCATTCTTACATATTTGAGCAAAGTATTTTACCACATTTTCCATATTTTTGAAAGCAAGATGAAAATACATAGGGAATGTATTGGTACTAAAAAAAACAGAAGGTAGCAGGAGAACTCAAGTGTATAGATGTAGTTTCCACTTAGAGAACTCCCTAAATAACCAGCCATAGTCTCTGGGTATTCTAGCCCCCTGTTAGTGAGATTAAAGCAGAATCACTTTCACTGAGACAGTCATGCATTATGTCTAGGAGATAATGTTATATAATTAAGCATCTCTATTCAAAGAGGGTAAAAACTGAGAATCAGAACAAGGTGTCCCTGACTCTAAAGTATCTAGCTATCCAACCTACCAACATCTACGTCCCTAGCAAGAAGGAGTCTTCCAGTCTTCAAGCTAACCTACCAGCTCCCTATTTCTACCTATGTGTTCCCCAAAAAGAGCTGGCTAAGCTGCCTATTTATGACCCTCAGTAGTTGGTTTGGTTGAGTTCAAAAGCTATCTCCAAAATATGTTATGATTGCTCTCAGAATGGCTAAGTCCAACCCCAGTGGGTCTGAACACTGAGGTAAAATCTCAAAGCCAAACTGATGGGATTTTAGAGAAAACCTTCTGGAAAGTTGATAAACACTGTAGGTGTAGTCAGATCTTTTGCTAGATGTTCTCCAGTCAAACAGAGAACTTCCCAAGATGATTTTAGGGTTTTTCCTTCTCTACAGGCTGAGGTAGCCAAACTCAGACAAGCCAGCCTTTCCTCTTCCCTTCAGGACAGGAAGAGCCTTGCTACCACAGGAAGTCATTCACTCTAATAATTGTCTCTTCCAAGCCCCCTGCCTGCTAAAATAATTTCTCTAGAGTTCCTAGCATGTGCCTTAAAGACAACTTTCCATTCTTTTAAATCTTATTCTTATTTAGCCTTTTCCCATTACAGTAGAGGCTGGTTTCTTTGGAATTGATTGAATAATTAAACACCAAAGTCTTTGATTAGTTGATCACAATCACCTGGATAAATTTGAGCAGAATACTATGGAGTGGAGGATTCTTTCTATCTTGCATGACTTTTTAAAAAATAAATTAATTGCCTAGATGAATTTATAAAGGGTATGCTTACCAAATCTGTAGACATAGACCTGAGAGGAAAATTTAGTAGGCTGAATATCAGCAGCTAGATTCAACAGAATGGTAATATTGGATAAAATTAATAATGTGAAGTTAATCAAAGAAAAATGCACTCATGCCTACACTAATGAGAAGTCAATTCAGCAGAGGATAGAGAGAAGAACAATAATCTCTTGGTAAGCAAACTCCCTGTGACTGTACATGTAACATGACACCTGAAAAAGTTAATGAACTCTTAGGTCATATTAATAATGCATATAGATGGTACAATAAATAGAATGCCACTCTGTAGTGAGGGAAGATCTGAGTTCAAATATGACCTCAGACACCCAGTTGCTGGGTGAATCTGGGTAAAACCCTTTACTTCTGCCTAGTTTCCTCATCTGGAAAATGGGTATAATTATACATTTTTGACTGTTGTGAGCATCAAGTGAGATAATATTTGTAAAATACTCAGCAAAGTACCAAGTACATAGAAGCCACTATATAAATGTTTATTCCTTTCTCTTTCCTTTAATAATAAAATGATAATGTGCAGAATAAGGAAGTGGATAGTCTAATTGATTTGTGCTATTTAAATCTCATTTGGAATAGAGTTGAACTCTTGGGTCCTAAACTGGGAGAAAATGCTGTAATTTAAAAAGGAACTGAAAATATGCAATATGAAAATTGCTTGAATAACTACATTTGCTTAATTTGAAGAAGAGGATACTTATTAAGTGTAATCACTAATACCCTCAAATGTGGTCTGTTTGGGTCCTAGGACAGAAGCATGCCTAGTTTTTGGAAGTTGTAGGAAGGCAAATTTTATTATTTTCAATTAACAAATCTTAACATTTGCATGTATTCAACAATGAAATTTGTCACCTGGGTTCCCCAACAATGAAATTCTTTAAGCAGGGTTTGAGTTGACCAATTCTCATGTGTGTTGACTATGACATTCATGACAGCTAAGGATGATACTTAAATGACTTCTAAGGTACCTTCCAACTTTGAGATTCTACAATTCTATTATTCTGTTTTAGAACTTACATTGTTAAGGGGTATTATTTCAAAGTCATTCATGTGGATAATTATTATAGCCCCTTTGTTGTTCATGGACTTGTTAATGTTTCAACAGAACCTTTGAACTAGAACAATTCCCTTATTGATATACCTCATAAGGAATGATTTCCTTATTTGCTTCACCACAACTAAAGACAAATTGTTAAAGAATGTTGCCTTTGAGTATAATAAACTAATGAATTCTGAGATCTAATAGTTTAACAAAGCACATTTAGAAGGATCAGCTACCCCACACACATAAGCCCTTTATAAGCTTTAATGCTTCATTGGTCACTTCATCAGCTCTCTTGCTGCACTCTACTTTTAAAATTTTATGATTTCTGAACTGCACAATAAGTTATTAATCTTTTTATGTACATAGAATTGGCTTAGGGAATAGTATTTGATTTTCTGAGAAAATAGTTATCTAGTTTTTTTTACAAGGCTTTGTGCCTGACTACCTTATTAAATTGCCCCTCTCCCAACTTCACATGGCACATGTGTGTCCTTAGCAGTTGCCAAGCAACTCCTGTAATACTTTGACAAAAATATTCAGAGGATATTTTTTCAGAATAGACATAATGGAGTCAATGCCCTCTTATGATGACTGAGGTTTTAGTTGTTCAAATGCCAAATTAGACATCATGCCTGAAGGTTAGTATTTAATGCCATATCAAGCCAAAGTTTTGTTCCAAGTGGAGTTAGCTTGATACAGAAAAAGTTAGTTCAGGATCAAAAAAAATGAAAAATTATAAACTCCACCAGAAACATTTTATTAAAATTAATAAAATAAAGCTATTGAGTTAACTTCATTTTTTAAAGTTGGCGTTATAAATTATAACATTATTAGAAATTAAAAAATTATACCTTATAATTCAATTACATGTTACAACACAAAATTATGTAACTTCATAAAGAATTATGAATTAAAATAACCTATTATGTTATAAAACATGAATTTTATTTCTAGATAAGTTAATTTGGCATAGTATTCTCTGTTTTACCCAAATTCTGAAAGTAGGGCATTCATAATTTAAACCCAGGTCCTCTGGTTTAAAATTCAATATGTTTTCTATTTTTCCAACTCGTTTTTCCTAAAACCTGTGATTTTCAAATGAAGTTATTTCAATTCAATTTAGTAAGTCTCATTTGAACAGATTTTATGCACATAGCACTTGATCAGGAAGTACAGGATATATAAAAGAAGTATATGACATAATCATTGCCCTCTGGTACATTAAATCTTAAATGGACATTTGTATTATATAGATGGACTAAGTAGGCCAGGCCTAAAATTCGACTGATTTAGGTAAAACTTTAGTAAGGAAATTCCCTCTAATGAGGCAGGTGGTACTTTTTCCCCCTACAGTTTAAAATCTTAGAGAATTGAATAAAGCCCTTAGAATTTAAATGATTCCTAGACTTGAGATCAGCTAGCTCTCTATTTACTGAAAGACCAAATTAAAATGTTTTTCCCCATCTTATATAATTGAGCCTGCACAACTTTTAGAAATTTAGAAATACTTAGGAAATCCCATTGCTTGATTTCCCACTATATATACTGTAGCCAGAAAATTTTTACTTAAGTACTGTTATCTCCTTTTCCCCCTTTCCCTAAGTACATTTACATATTCTTTATACTCTTTGGCTCCATAGCTTAGCATAACATTAGAAACATAAATCAGAAAACTGTAGAACTGAAAAGGACTTTATAAGTCACTCTCTTTAAACAGTTTATTTTATAAATTAAGGGGAAAAGCTCAGATAGTGAAATGACCCTCTTATTATAATATAAATAAATAGTAGCAAAACTGGGGCTAGAATTTGACTTTCTTGATTACCAATGTAATGTACTTTACCTTATTTTTCTCAAGGACACTTTCCCATGCATTCATCCATATTTTGCCACTTAATTAGAATATTACATTGGTTTTCCTTTCCTGAGATGCGCTTGTACCTCAGTTTTCCTCCAAGATTTTGTTTAACATGACCTTCTGCCCTGTTAATTTCCTGTGCTCCTGGCATATTCCTCTGAAAATGCTCCTGAAATTTCTTCTGAAAATTGCCCCTTTTCCCATACTGGAAACTGACTGTAATGGGATATTTTCCACTCCTTTAACCTCCTTTTAATCCTCAAATCCTCATCTCCTCCCCCCCCCCAATAAATTTTGGATACTCTATTCTAGTACATTTCAAATGTCTCATACTCTCTTTCCCAAAACACCTCTTTCAGGAACTTATATTCCTAAATATATTCTTCTATTGAACTTCATTTCCATCCCCACCCCCTCTGAAATTCCACTAGCTTTCTCGCATCGACAATTTTTCATTTATAGTTTGGTTGTGGTCAAGGGTCAGAGGTAAAGAGAATTGTAAATATTACATGTTTTATTATTGTCAATGCATCTCTTGAGAAAAAAATATTATTTACTACAAATAAATACCAAAGAACTTGAGATGTGTCAAAAGACCCACACCCTTACCAAATGATATCTTTATGAATAAATGCACTTAAGTAGGAGACATTAAGGGGGAAAACTGTACATTAATTTTCAGTACCATGGAATGAAGGAAAGGGGAATATTTTGCAACCACCTGGATCTATTGAACTTAGTTATGATGTACAACTAAGAAATACTGTGGGATTTAAAAAATCCTTATAGAATATATATTTCTAAAATATGATCATTTCATTGTTTTAGTCTACAAATAATGAAACAGAATTCCATCTGTTGTCCCCTTTAATGTCTCTGATTCCCTTTCTTCATGCCAAAGTTAATTATAAATGTTTTTTAGAAAGCTTTGCTTCCTGGCTTGGGAACAAAAAACAGCTCCTTT
Organism: Gracilinanus agilis; assembly: GCF_016433145.1. Taxonomy (NCBI): domain Eukaryota; kingdom Metazoa; phylum Chordata; class Mammalia; order Didelphimorphia; family Didelphidae; genus Gracilinanus; species Gracilinanus agilis. The sequence continues at coordinate 236,284,041 of NC_058130.1, forward strand.
AAAATGAGATGTCTCCCTAACCAGGAGTAGTTTAGTAATTTCCTTGCAGTTTGATGTGAAAAACTGAGAAAAGAGCCTGAGAATTAGGAACATTGAGTTTCTAATTAGATGATTTTTATAATTTTATAATTTTTATAACCTGTCTTCCAACTTCTCTAATGTGTTTCATGGGAAAGGAAATTATATTCTATATAACCTTACCTATCACAAAATAACAGTTGAATGGAATTTCAAAATTAGTTGTTCCACGTACACCTATGAATTCCCTTTATAATACAGCACACCCAACAAGTGAGATCTATCTACTGTAGGGGTGGAGTAGAAAGGGATCTGCTTAGGTATGTCCCACTTAAATTTCATCTAGCTCTTAATGCTAACAAATGTTTTTTTTTTTATTTTTTTACACTGTACCAAAACTCAGTTCTCATCATTTAAACCTATTTTTCCTCATTCTGTCTCTCTAGAGCCATCTACACACATGCACACACACACACACACACACACACACACACACACACACACACACACACCAAAAAAAAAAAATCCAAGGGTCATTAGCAGTCAGTTACCCAACTGATATCACACAAGATGGAGATATATTGTATTATAAAACATGATTTTCTATCAAGAAATGAAGAAATAAAAACATATTTTAAAGAACTTATTGAGTCCAAGATAGAGTGGTAAATTCAGGCAATAAAAATAGTCAGTTCCTGCCCTCAAGGAGCTATATATTTGTATTGGGGGGAAATATAAACGGTAAGGATGACTAGAAAAGTGTGTATTGATCTGGGAAGTAATAGTGAAGTGAAGGCACTTAAAGCAATCAATTGATTTGCTTTTTCTAGAAGCATTGGTAATATTTATTTGATTACTTTCCCAAAACAAATGGTATAAAGCTTAATGTGAGATCCAGGGAAGACATAAGCATATATGAGGATGACAGAAACAGAGACTAGAGTAAGAAACAGATAGCTTATAAATTCAGAAGGCTCAAGAATGTAGATCATAAATATTATTTTATTTAAAAAATATTACTATATTTTATAGCACCTACATTCTTAACATGAACTGCCTCCTTGTCATAACAAGGAAACCATTTCTTATAATAATTTTAAAGGGAAAAAATCATTGAAATTAAGGTCAGCTAAGCATTATCATCCAGAAAACTTTGACAGATAAAATTAGAATAAGAACCAAAATAGTCATGAAATTAAACAGATATTTCTGAGTTTTTATAATAATCAGTTCTCCTTAATTTCAATAATGAAACTTCTACATTACAAATATCTTCCTTCATTTTTCAGAATTATCAAGTTGAATTGTGAAATAGTATTTAAGAGACCAGATCATACTAAATCCAAAGAGATGAAAACCATGTTAAAAGCAATATTTTTCATCAATTAATCAGCAAGCATTCATTGCATGCTTGCTGTATATCAAGCACTATACCAAAAGCAATTACTAAAACAAAAAGAAATTTCCTGCCCACAAGGAGTTCATATTCTAACAGTAGAGATAACATATATACATATAAATAAATATACGCATATATGTATAGATGATTTGAAGATAACCTTGGGATGGAAGTCAGTATTGCCCAATAGAATCAGGAAAGGCCTTCAACAAATTTAGAACTTGAACTTTTAGTAATTAATAAGGCATCGATTAGGAGAGGAAGCATTCTATAACTGACATATGGTTCCAAAGCTTGAATACAAGAGATCATGAACCATGTGTAAAGAATAGAAAGTAGGTTCATTTGCCTGAGTACAGAGAACATGAAAGAAATAAAGGGTAAAACTGGAAAGAAAGTATGGGGTCGTTGTAAATTATTTTAAATGACAGAGGTATTTATATTTTATCCTGAAGATGATAGGGACCAGATGATTTACTGAATAAGATGATAAAAATTTCAAATCTATACAATAGGAAAATAATATGGACAGGATGTATTAAAGTAGGAAAAGATGCGAGGCAGAGAAACCAATTAGAAACTACTGAGATAGAGATAGACCAGGTGAGAACTGATGAAGTTCTGAATTAAAGTTTTGTGTATGTATGTGGATAAAAGGTAATATATATGAGAGATGTCAAGAAAAAAATAACAAGATAGGGCAACTGATTGAATATGTGACATGAAAGTGAAAAAACAAAGTTGTCACCAAAATTACAGATCTGTTCGGGAAAATTGTAGCACCTTTCTCAGTAATAGGGAAGTTCTTAAGAAGTTTGAGTGTAGGAGAAAAGATAATATATTCTGGTTTGGAAATACTGAGTTTGAGATTTATTTGGTCAATCAAATTAAAAATAGAAGTTGATGATACAGGATAGGAAACTGGAATAACAATAGGCACAGATATATTAGATCTAGGAATTGCCTACATGAGAGTTGATGAGATTATTAAATAAGAGAAAAAATAAGAGATTAGAAGGTTTGATACAGATGAATATTGAGGAAAGAAGACTGCAGGTCAGACCAATAGGAAAAGGAGAGCATTATTTAAAAAAACAGGGAGGAAAGAGTATTTAGAATTAGATGACAGTCAATGGTTTAAGATGCAGCATAGAGGTGAATGATGATGGATATGAAGAATAGTCCATCATTTTTGGAAATTAAGTGATCATTGCTGCTTTGTGGAAAGCAGTTTCTTTAAAATGGTAAGATCAAAAAATATATTGAAGAAGATTTAGAAGAGAATGATAGGAAGTGACCTACAGATCTACATATCTACCTACATAAAATGTAGATGACTTTTTTCAAGGGTTTAAATAAGAAGAGTAAGAGACAAAGGATGACATTTTGAAAATTATATGGTTAGCTCAAATAGAACAAGGTTTTTTAAAGAATATACAAGATGACAGATATAGTATTACATAAATAAAAGACAAATGAGAGAATATCAGCAACTATCATATGAAAAATGAGAATAATCTATGTATCCTTTGAAAAGAATTCTCGACTAACATAAAGATGGAATAGGCAGTAGGCAGATTCAAAGAAATCTGAAGTATTTTCAGTGTTTATTTTTTGTAATAATAACCAATATGATTTCAAGGGTAAAACATACTGCATATTGTGTCATGATTATATCTGATATAGTAGAAAGAGTGCTGGATTTTGACTTAGGAGAGATATGAGTTTGAATCCAAATATCAACACATAACTTGTCAGTAGTGCTAGGCAAATCACTTCAACTCTTATGTTTCTGTTTTCTCATGTGCAAAATGAAGATAATAATGTTTGTGATGCTTATCTCAAAGGGCTGTATGTGGTAAGGAAAGTGTTTTATAGACATTCAAGTACTATATAAATGTGAATCCCTACTATTATTATTATGATTACTCATTATTCTGTAAGCATGAATTCACTTTATAGTGTCTTGTGGGCTATCTAGCTTTCTAAGATAAATTTCAGTTTGTGAAGAATAGAACAATGTGTTTACACAGTGGGAAAATACCAGAGCTGTGCCCTGAGGTCTGTAGTGGCTACTTCTCTGAAGCTAGGCAGAGACAAGCTTTTAGCTGGCAGAGAGAATGCCTCTCTGCCCTCTCCTTTATTTCAACAAAGATCAGCACAGATACCCGTGATCTTGATATTTGAATTTTGAGAACAGTGAAGGGTAAGTCATTCCCTCAGTTAAATCCTCAGCTGGGGAATTCAATTTTTCACTGAGGTAGCTTGTCACAATCTGTTTGATGATTTTTTAAGGGTAGCAAATGGCATAGCTATTGACTTTATCCTGTGACTCATACATCTACTAATAAGTGGTGGCAGTCCTTCATTGTTGCTGGGTGTGGGCAGCATACCACGTATTACATTTTGCATGTGAACTTATACAGATAACCTTCTGTAAGAACAAAGGCCTATGCCTTTATACCACCCACACCTTAGAAGAACAAGGAAAAGCATAATCAAGGATTATAACGGACAGATCATGATTGTCCCATCTACCATAGATATTTAATATTAAAATTCATTTTCTAGTTCAGAACAATTAACAACAAAAGAAAAAAGCAAATGTAATATTCAGCCAGATCTTGATTATCCTTTCTAATAGGAGGCAATGTAACAAAGAATCCAAAATTGATGATAATCAACAAACTATGTATTTTTCTTTTAATTTTTGATTCATTGAATGATTTTTTCAGCAATTATCTTTATAATGACACTTTCTTTAGGCCAATTTTTTTTCCTATTTCCTTTTTATAATGAAACATGTATTCCAACCCTTTCTGGGTCTGATGGAGTCTGACCTCAAGAGAGAAAAAAAATGAAGATATTAGATCTTGTTGCATGGTGTTTTTTATCACTCATCTAAGAAATTAGGGTGGGAAGTGGGGATATATAAAATTTAGGTTTGACTCATGTCTAGGTTCACTGAAAAAGGATATGAGCTTGAGGTACTGATGAGAAAGGCAATATGAAATATCCACAGAGAGCTGGAGATACATGACTAAAGCTAAGAAAATATATAGATCTGAGTCATCTCCAAGACATGATGATAATAAATAATAATTGACATGTATATAATGCTTACTATGTGCCAGGAACTATGCTAAATACTTGATCATTATCTTTTTGATTCTACTAATAATCCTGAAAGATGGATACTTTTATTATCCCCAATTTTATAAAAAGAAGAAATAGATTAGGGCTACATAGTTTGTAGGTATGTGAAAGGTGCTTTGGACTCAGTTCTTCATAACCACAGTCCCAATGCTCTAATTATTGTCACCTAGCTGCCCCTACTTTACAAAGTAAAAGAATGTACTGAGAGAAATGAGGTGAAGACAGGACCTTGGGGTATACATGGTTTGTGGGAAAGATATAGGAAATAACACAAGGAAAATGTTTGAGGACAAATAGTCAGACATGTGGAAAGGAAACCAAGAGAGAGATGTTATGAAAACCAAGAGAGGAGAAACTATCCAAGAGTACAGTGTCATCAAGAGCATTGAATGCTGCTGCAAAAGGGTGAATAAGAATGAGTAATGAGAAAATCATATTGGGCAATTAAGAGATAATTATGGTACCATGAGGCAGTTCAGTGAATAGAGAGCAGGGCCAGGAGACAGGATGTCCTGGATTCAAATATGGCCTCAGATACTTCTTAGCTGTGTGATCCTTGATGAGTCACTTAAACTCAATTGTTTAGCCCTTTACTACTCTTCTACCTCAGAAGTGATAGTATTGATTATCAGGCAGAAGATAGTTTTTTAAAAAGATAAATGGTACCTGGAATTTGAAATTTCATTTGAGTGATGAGATTACCAAACATTTCCCTTTTATCTGAATTTCTGGAGAATATTCATTCTAATCTTTATGTCATCAGTTTTCATCTCTAGTCTCTCTTTCACTCCCTTCATTACCAGTCCTCTTTAAAACCTGCCATGGATGAGTGAAAACATGCAGTTTTGAACATCTGTATGCTTATGTTCACCCCTGCCATTTTCACTCCACATTAAAGCTCTTTCTCTGAGAAATATAATCACAATAATATGATTTTTGCCTTTGGATAGGCATACCAGCCAAAGCGATTCAGGGTTCTACCTAACATACCTGGAACTTTCCAAATAAAAAGACCATTCATTCTTTGATCAGTATTCCAACACACCTGTTTTCATCTTTCCATTAAAAGGTAAGCTGCTTAGGATATTCATTTTCTTGCTTCTGTGTCTGTTTTTCCCAGCATTTAAAAACATGCTTAGCATACAGTGTTTAATACATAATTCATTCATTCATTCATTCATTCATTCATTCATTCATGAGAAGGGCAAGGAAGAAGTTTTAATATGCCAGGAACTGTTCTAAGCACTATTCAAATATTACCTCATTTAATCCCTACAATCATCCTGTAAGGTAGGTATTAGTATTGTTTTAAAATTGTGGAAACTGAAGTAGATGGAAATTAAATTATTTACCTGTGAGCACACAGTTATTAAGTATCTGAGACAAGATCTGAATTCAGTTCTGATTACATTTCCAACATCCTATCCATTGTGTCACCCAGAAGTTATTTCATCACGTCTTATAGAAAATCTGTTTTCTTTTCCAATTCAGAATAGCATCTCAGTTGTTACATGTCATGATGTGACTGATTAAGGAACTCAAGAATTTTGACTGAAAGAAATGGATTTGCATTCAATCTTATTTCCCACTCCCTGTCCTTGCAGAGAAGGATTAATGAGCAATAATATGAATAAAACCTGGCAGCTTGTAGGAGAAAAAGAAGATATGGATCACACTAACAATCACAAACCAGGTAGCTCAACAAATAGCCACCTTTTAACATAGAATGTATATGACCACTTGCATTATATTTTTCTAACATAATGAATGTTGTTTTATGAAAACATAATGTAAAAATCAAAGGTAGTTAAAATGTACGACTAGATTTGACATCAAGAGTTTCATAAGCCCTGCAAATTTCTCTCTCTTTTTAAAAAAAATGTATTCAATGAGAGCCCCCATTTTGTGACTTTTGTTGTGTCTGTCATGACATTTAATTGTCTAGAAGAGTAAATGTCTTGCTTCACTGCATTTCTTTCTATTGTGCTAGAATTCTGAATAATTGAACTTATTTATCAAAATTCAGTTTATCCTGTTTAATATGGTCAATTTGTTATTTCCTCTGTTTATGGTAGTCTGGCTGTAGCAATTTTATTTCTGAGTAAGGTCTTATTTCTTATCAACTATCCTATTACTGCATTCATTCTTTCTATAAATGGAACACCAATACACTATTTAATTTCCAGTGGAAGTACTGGTGTATCTTATAGTATGTATGTAAGCCGCATCTTTTTAGCCCTAACATTATACGTATAGCAGTACACAATAACAAATCAGACAACATTACAAAGACAGGTTTTTGCAGTAGGTTATGACATACCTGTTTGATATATGGTGCTCATATGTTGATGTCCCTAGCACTGGAAGTGCTTTCTGGAAAAAAATGGTTCTGTGGTTTTTCTTTTGGTATTTTGAATTTTATTTCATTCCTTTAAAGGAAGTAAATAGTATTATAGAGCTCTTCTTCCAGTCTCTTCACTCTGTCTTTCCTTTCTTTCCTTTGTCTTCCTTTTCCAATCATTTTCAACCTTCACTGTCCAACTCTATACCCCTATATACACTGATTCCTCATTCCTGCTACTCTAACACAGAGAGTTTATACCACAGACTGTACATTGCAATGAATTGTAGTGCTAAAGTGTTATTAAAGTAAAATTTATGTCAGAATTGACTTAACAAATATTTCTTAAATAATTTATCAGTGCCTTCACTACCAAAATTGGTTAAGTCCCAAGTTAACTGCTTTTGTCAATAATTCAAATATTTTTATATTAACTAAAATATATAGGAGGAGGAGGAGCAGCAACAGCAGCAGTAGTAACAACTATAGTATTAGTAAAGCTAGTAATAATAGTCAGAATTCATATAATGCTTTATGATTTTTAAGAAAGTTTACAAATCTCATCTCATTTGGTCCTCTGCAAAATTCTGAGACATGATGCTAGAAAAGTTGATTGGTGACACAGTTTTTAGAGTGCTGGATCTGAATTCAGGCAGACTCATCTTTCTGAGTTCAAATCTGGCTTTAGAAACTTAATAGCTATGTGACCTTGAACAAATCACTGCTTTAGTTCCTCTGTAAAATGAGCTAGAGAAGGAAATGGCAAACTACTCTAATATCCTTGCCAAGAAAATGCCAAGTAAGGTCATGAAGAGTTAGACATGAATGAACCACAACAATAAAGGTGTTGCTATCCCCATTTTGATGGCAGAAGAAGCTCAAATAAGGCAAAGTGTGGTTAAATGATTTGTTCAAAGTTATATAGCTAATAAGTTTCTGATCAAAGGTCTTCCTGACTCCAAACATAATATTCTATGTACTGTGTGACCTACCTGCCTCTGAGTCTATTATTAAGCCTCATAACAATAATTTTAGGCATTTATATACTATTTTATATGCTTTACATCCAATATTTTATTTGATCTGTATAGAAAAAAAACTGTAAACTCCAATTTCTTCATAGTGACACTGAAGATCAGAAAATTAAAATGAATTATTTTTGGTTATCTATCTAGTTCAATTGAAATGTGAATCTCAGTTTTCCTGATACCAGATACAATTCTGTTCATTATTCTACACCAGCTTCATAAATGTATGCAACTATACCTAATTCTCCTTCAGATAAATAAAAGTCTGATCTTTGAGGAATCTTTCTAACATGTGGCCCTTTAGCTTAAAAAATAAGAACCTTTGTTTTCCAAGCAAAAGTTAAAAATTAAAAAAAAAAGATTCTAGGAAAGAGGTAGTGGGGGGAATGTGAAAGAGATATAATCCAGTTGGCCTTTTTTTGTTCTCTTTCTATCTCCCTCTCTAAGGAGATATAATCAAAATAAGCAGATGACATTCTGTGGGTTGAAGATGAATGACTAAGGATTCATGGCATGATCATATCACAGGATTATGTGTAATTGATGCATTTAGCTCTAAAAGCCTTTGGTTCTTTCTGCACAGTTCTTGAATCACAACCAGGAAAGAATGAAGATGCTGGGCTTTTAAGATTTACAGTGTGATTGCAGGTATTTCCACTCTCAATGCTACCCTGGTTTCTCATCATCATAATACATTTATATTTTGCTTTGCAATTTTAAAGCATTTCCATATCCATGATGTCACTGTATACTCAGAGCAATCTTATGAAGCAAGTATGACAGATATGATTATATGCATTTTATAGATGAGAAAACAAAAGTTTAAAGAGAATAAATGACTTGACCAAGACCAAATGCCCAAGGAAGCTAATTCTTAGATTCCATTTCTTCTGATTCTCAGACTTTTGGCATTTCCATTTGGCCTCATTGCATTTTGTATTATATTATATTAACAAATTGATAATAGGCAGGACTGAGCTTTGAACATTTTGGAGAGCTGTAAAAGTGACTAATAAAAGCAGCAGTTTGATATTCTGGTGACAACCTGGTTTTTTTTTGTTTGTTTTCCCTACATGTAGAATCTTCCCTACTGCTATCATGAGCATTCTATAACCAAGAATCATTTTTTGTCAAATTAAAGGAAATATTAGGAAGGAAAACTCTAGGGATATCTCATTCATTCATAAGGGGTAAGAGAATTTGAGAAATATGTTTAACAGACCACAGTTCTATGCACTGAGAGCTACTTGAAAGTGCCTTTACATGTGTATATCTACTGAGGTATATGAATATATGTTATCTTAGGATAGATATACCAAATGAACTATCAGGGTTAGTTCAGAGGAAGAACATTTTCATAAATATGGTTCAAGGAATTCACTGCAGAAAAGAAAAGATTGGCAACAATGTTATTAGGTGGCCTCTCTGTGTAAATATATCATTTATTTTTACATACCAAAGAGAAATAGAAGATTGGGGATGTATGTGTCAAAATAACTGAATTTTGTAGATTTTTTACTGGAGCATTCTTTTTCAAACTCCAATCTGGAGCGATCTTGATCATGATCTCACTTTTGTTCATCTGTTCCAGTCATTACCCAGAGGATCAAAGACTTCGCAGTAAATTCATCATAAAGAGTCTTTAGAAAATACATCTCTTAGAAGGCTGTCTTCTTCATGTTGACTAGCACCATTCCCAGCTTACCACACATATTACTTAGTCCATCTTAAGTCTTTCTCCACCAAAGAATTTATTTTTTTATAAATTAAATAGAGTAAATTGATTTTTGGTTATTTTTGTCTTTTACAAACAGAAAGATATATTTGTATTGCAAATAAGGATTAATTCAAAGCAGCAGCACTGCATGTGAAGTTGTACTGTAGGTGGTTCAATGTGCATTCATGTTTGCCTGATTGATGAATTTCATTATGACATCTAATAGGAAATGTTTCCAAAATCCAGTCAAGTACATCTATTCCCTTATATGCCTATGTACAAATTAATTGATAGATAGATAGATAGATAGATAGATGCAATGACATTAATAGGTGTTCTACTATTCTGTAAAACATGAGTAAAGAGTAAAGGATTATAAGCTACCAGTAATCATTTCTTCAGATTTGTATTTGATGTAGCACATAAAGAAAATGTCATCCTAGATTTATGATTTGTGTAGAAGTGTATATTAACAAAATCAAACTGCAATATCACACTTCTAAAATTCATTGAAGTGTCAGTGGAATTGTTCCTTTTCTAAGAAATTATAGGTTTTGAAATCAAAATATTGAGAGATCAAGATTTAAAAGACAAATACTTTCAAGTGTTAAAACATGGATTTTGTGATGTGAGGTTTGTAATAATATCCCTGAAATCTTAATCTTCCCCTCAGATGCTTCTGTACATATGACTGCTTTTATTTAAATATAAAGACAGTATAGCCCCAAAGACACGGAGACACTATGAAGTATAAATATATATCTGAATTGATATATTAGAAATATTGTGATTATAGTTTTACAATGGGAACTATGAAAGATGACATCTAATTGGCTGTTAAAGATTCTAAATATGCTCTTTGATGTAGTACAGATTTTAAATTGTTTACAAAATTTGTAAAAGCCTCTCTACTTATTATTTTTTGGACACATATTTTGTAATGACAGATTTTCACCTAAGTTTTCTGAAGTTCTATGAACCAAATTGTTTCTTTTCCTCCCAACTCTCCTTTTTCCAGTAACTGGCAGGAAGTCAGTCTGGATTATACATGGTTTGTCAAGCAAAATATATTTCCATATTGGTTATTTCTATAAGAGAATAACCATCTACAACAAAACCCCAAAATAATAACCCAATAAATGTGAAAAATCATATGAAAAGCCTGTATACTTAAGAAAGCTTAAATACCAGAATTAATTTTAGATCACTGTGTTTACTCTTAATGGCATTCAGTCATATACAAGTCTTTTTGGAACCATGAACCATGCTGTCCAAGGGGATTTCTTGGCTAAAATACTATAGTGATTTGTCATTTCCTTCTCCAGTGGGATAAAGCAAGGTTATGTGACCTGCCCAGGATGACACAGCTAGTAAATATCTGAGACCCTATTTGAATTCAGGTCTTCCTGATTCCAGGTCCAGTATACTATCTTCTGTGTAACCTAGCTGCCCTAGGGTCCCTTCTATCTTCCTCTAGTATTTAAGTCCAGGGCTTTTTGATGACATGGAAGTGAAACAATTTTAGTTGATATAAGTTGTTTAACCTATCAAACTACAAAAGGGTTATTTCACAGTTAGAAAAAAATAATAAAATTCATCTGTCAGAACAAAAGGCAAAAAAATATCAAGGGAATTAATGAAAGCAAATATAAAGAAAGGTGGCTTAATTGTACTGGATCTCAAACTGTATTTTAAAATGGAAACCATCAAAATAATCTGATTTTTTACAAAATAGAATAGTGAATCAATGAAATATGTTAATCACTCAGTACTCTGTAGTAAATGACCATAATAACCTAGAATTTGACAAACTCCAAAATCCAAGCTTTTGGAAGAGAAACGCCCAATTCAAAAAAACTGCTTAGAAAACTAAAACAGCATGGCAGAAACTAGGAACAGACAAATACTTCATGCTACATCTCTGGGCAAAGTCAAAATGGATACATGATTTAGAAATAAAGGGTGAAAATATAATCAAATTAGAAGATTAAAGGCTACCCCCAGGTAAAATCCAGGAGGGAAACACAGTCATCTAGGTTTACCAAAAAAAAAGATGAAGAGTCTTAACTTTTGCTGTTGGATTGATTTAAGAAAAAGTATTGTATAAAATTGTGTAAAAAAGCATTATATTATGATGAATATTGCATTTGCCATTCTTAGTGATTTTGAAGGAAATAGGTAGTCCCTGTGTGATTTTTTTCTAAATTACATTCCTATGCCCTCATAAGGTATGTCATCTTGGTTGCTACAGTATTTTGAAAATGTATTTAAGGTATTCCTTTATTATGTACAACCCAAAATACAGCTCTGAAGAACCACCTCACATCTATCAGATAGGCATATATGCAAAAAAGAATAGTGATTAATTTTGGAGAGAATGTGGGAAAATTGTGACACTAATACAGTGTTGATGGAGCTCTGAACTGATCCAACCATTCTGGAGAGCAATTTGGAACATGCCCAAAGGACCTTAAATCTGTGCATACCCAGTAATACCACTACTAGGCATGTATCTAAAAGAGATCAAAGAGATGGGGAAAGGACCTACATGTAAAAAATATTTATAGCAGCTATTTTTGGGGGTAATAAAGAACTGGAAATTGAATAGATATTCAGCAACTGGGGTAATGGCTGAACAAAGCTTTGGTATATAATTGTAATGGAATACTATTGCACCATGAGAAATTAAGAGCAAGATGATCCCCCTGCACTTCCCCCAAAAAAATCTGTAAAGACTTATATAAAGTGTTACAAAGTGAAGTTAGCAGAACCAAAAGAAAGTTGTACACAGTAGCAGCAATAATGTAAGATAATCAACTGTGAATGACTTTATTATTAGCAGTGCAATGATCCAGGACAACTCCAACAGACTCTTGGTGAAAGAGGCTATCCATTTCCAGAGAACTGATGGAATCTGACTGCAGATTGAAGCATGCCATTCTTTATTTTTATTCCCTCCATAAATTTTTTCTCTAGTTTAAGTAATATGATTCTTAATTTACACTCTAATAAGAATGGAAATATATTGTATATTAATATATGTACTCCTATATCAGATTTCCTGTCATCTTGGAGAAGGGGATGGGGTAAATGGAAGGGATCGGACATGGATTATAAACTATAAGAAAGAAATTATTGTGAATTGTACCAACATGCTTTCTGGAAAAATAATTAAAATTTAAAATAACACTTTAATTGAAACTGACCTTTTTTTAGCTATTTGAAAAGGATTCAGATATGAACTCCACAGTTATAATCTGCCATTCAAAAACAAAATGTACTATGTTTAGAGAGAATCAATACACTACCGATCACTAATCATTTATGAGGTGATGGACATTTGCAAACTTCAAGGCCTTATATTGGTTTAATAATGGGTGAAGATGCTTTATTCTGTATGAATGGACTGAGTAAAACCAATATGAAAATTCACATCATTGAATTTTCAACTATACATTCTGGTTTCAGATAATTTGGTGGCACAATGGATAGAACATTGGGCCTGAATTTTTAATAAGATATGAGTTCAAATTAATTTGTTTATATTACAAAGATTTTTTGCCAATTAAATATAATAAATTTCCACATAGGTTGTCCAAAATTATATGTTCTAAAACTGTCTCCTTCTCTCTGTTCCCTTCCCCTCCAGGAACTGCCAAACAAATCAGGGTTATATATGTATTATTATGTAAAACATTTACATATTGTTCATTTTTGGTTCATTTTTGTAAGCAAATAATCATATAAAACAAAAACCCTAATAAGCAATTAAAAATCACATACTTTCATCTGTATTCAGATGCCAATGGTTGTTTCTCTGGGGGTGGATAACATTCTTTTTCATAAGTCCCTCAGAATTGTCCCGGATCATTGTAGTGCTGAGAGTAGCTAAGTCTATCACAGTTGATCATTCCACAATATTGCTGTTACTGTGTACAGTATTCTCTTTCTGATTCTTACTACTGGACTTTCTTAGTAATATATAGAAATGCTGACGATTTTTATGTGAGTTTATTTTGTATCCTGCAAATTTGCTAAAATTATTAATTCTTTCAAATAGTCTTTTAATTAATTCTAAAGGATTTTTTAAGAATATAATCATACCATCCATAAAGTGATAGTTTAGTTTCTTCATTACCTGCTTTAACGCCTTCAATTTAATTTTCTTCTCTTATTGATAAAGTTAGTATTTTAAGTACAATGTAAATAATAGTGGTGATTATGGGCATTTTTGCTTCCCTCCTGATGATATTCTGAAGGCTTCTAACATCCCCATTGCAGAAGATACTTGCTGATCGTTTGAGACAGATATTTCTTATTATTTTAAGGAAAAGCCCATTTATTTTTTTGCATCTGAGATAATTATGTGATTTCTCTTTAGTTTTTGGTATGCTCAGTTATACTCATAGTTTTCCTAATATTAAAGCAGGCTAGCATTCCTGGCATAAATCCCACCCAGTAATAATGAATAATCTTTGTAATATAGTGCTATAGTCTCTTTGCTAGTATTTTATTTAAAATTTTTGCATCAATATTCATTAAGGAAATTGGTCTGTAATTTTCTTTCTCTGTTTTTGGTCAATCTGGATTAGGTAACAGCTTGGTAGGACTCTTTTTTGTTTAATTTGCAAAATATTTTGTATAATATTAGTATTAATTGTTTTTTAAATGTTTGAAAAAATATACTTGTGAATCCATCTGGCCCTGGGGAGTTTTTCTTAGGAAGTTCATTGATGGCTTGTTCAAGTACTTTTTCTGAGATGGGATTATTTAAGTATTCTGTTTCCTCTTCTGTTAATCTGAGCAATTTATATTTTTGAAAATATTCATCCATTTCACCTAGGTTGTCATATTTTTCATCATATAATTGGGCAAAATAACTCCAAATGATCGATTTAATTTCCTATTCAATTGGAGGTAAATTCATCCTTTTCATTCTTGATATTGGTAATTTGATTTTCTTCTTTTCCTTTTTTAAAATCAAATTAACCGATACTCTTTTATTTTCCCCCATGATACCAATTCCTATTCTTATTTATTAGTTCAATAGTTCTCTTACTTCCAATTTTATTAATTTCTCCTTTGATATTTAGTGTTTCCAATTTAGTCTTTAATTGAGACTTTTCAATTTGTTCTTTTTTTAAAATTGCATGTCCAATTTACTGATTTGCTTTTTTCTGTTTTATTGATGTAAGCATTCAGAGATATAAATATCCCCCTTATGTATTGCTTTGGCTGTATTACATAAATTTTGATATGTTAACTCATTGTCATTTTCTTTAATGAAATAATTGATTGTTTCTTTAATATGTTCTTTGACTGATACCTTTTTTTAGAATTAGGTTAATTGCCAATTTTATATAGTCAAAATTAGTGTTCCATGATCTCTTCTTGGTTGTAATTTTTATTGCATTATCATATGCATAGAATGAATTTATTATTTCTGCTTTTCCACTTTTTTGTGAAGATTTTATGCCCTAGTAGTACGTAGTCATTTTTATATGTACCATATGCTGCTAAAAAAGAAGGTATATATATATATATTCCTTTTTATGTCCATTCAAATTTTTTCCAGAGATCTATTAAATCTAACTTTTCTAAAATTTAATTCACTCTCCTTGCCTCTTTCTTGTTTATTTTTTTGGTTAGGTTTATCTGGTTCTGGTAGTGGAAGGTTGAGGTCCTTCACTAGTATAATTTTACTCTTTTTCCTCCTTAAGTTCATTTAATTTCTCCTTTAAAAATATGGAGGCTATACCATTTGGTGAATACCAAATATTAAGTATTAATCCCTTGGTTTAATTGTCAATACTACCTTTTATCAAGGTGTAATAAAAACCTTCTTTATCTCTTTTAATAAGATTTGTTTTTGCTTTAGTTTTGTCTGAAATCATGATTGTTATTCCTGCTTTTTTTAATCTCAGTTGAAGCCCAATAGATTCTGCCTGATGGAGAGCAGAATTTATGCTATTTACCTTTACTCTGTCTGTGTCTCCCTGCCTCAAATGTGTTTCTTGTAAACAATTTATTTTATGATTCTATTTTTTAATCCACTTTAATATTTGCTTTATTATTTGTATTTAGGGTAATGATAGCGAAAAGACATAGTTTTTTTTAGTAATCCATGTGTTTCCATCATGTATATATCACAATTTGAATTATCTGTCTTGTCTGATTATCATTCCTGCCATTAACATTTTTTAAAGACTTGTTGTTATAATATAGTGAAAACAAACTTGGATTTGGAGTTAGGGATATAATTATGTAAAGCTTTCTTTCTCTTTATTATCCATTCATATAAGCAAATTGGGCTACATAAACTAGAGTTTGACTCTAATTTAAGTGGCTGTGCTTCATGATTTAGCATTAGGAAAAGTTAGTTGAAATCCCTTCTTCCTGTGTTATACTTCTACCTGTGTTATTTTGGGAAAGTCATTTAGGTCCTCTAGAACTTAATGTTCTTATCTAGAAATTAAGATATTTAAGTAGGTTATATCTATGTTTCTTTATGGCTCTATTTTCTGTTCAGTTCAGGATAAATATATAAGGAAGTACAAATATTTATTAGAAGAAAATGATAGGGAGTGGGGTGGATGAAGTGTGGAAATGTGATTTTTGCTCAGTTGTGTCCAACTCTTTTCCTTGTCATTCCATTTGGGGATTTTCTCAGCCAAGATAGTAGACTGATTTGCCATTTCCTGCTCCATATAATTTTATAGATGAGGAAAATTAGGTAACCAAGTTTTAATTGCTTGTCTAGGTCCAGCTAGCAATTTTCCCAGATGAAATTTGAATTCAAGAAGATGAGACTTCCTGATTCCAAACCTGGTATTTTATCCACTGTGACACTCAGCTGCCCAGGATATATGAAAGCTATCTTCAAGTACTTAAAAAGCTATCATTGAATAAAGGGAATAATATATTTCTTCTAAGGCACAGAGGGGCAGAACTAGGAGCAGTGGGTAGATGGTAAATAGAAACTGTTTTCAATTAGATGTACGGAAAGACTTCTTCACAGCTATCCCAAAGTGGAAAGCCTGTTTCAGGAGTTACTTGGTTGCCCCTTGATGAAATTTTTGAATAAGTCTTAGATAACTACTTGTTGATTATATTGTAGATATAGAGGGCGTGATCACTTAAGTAAAAATTGGATTCAGTTACCTCTGAAGTCCCTTGTAAATGCTGAATTCCTCCCTTCTGTCTCTTAGCCAGTATCATATTGTTTTGATGACCACTGCTTTATAAGACATTTTAAGATCTAATACTGCTAGGCCACCATCCTTCACATTTTTTTTTATTTCCCTTGATATTCTTGATCTTTTGTTCTTCCAGATGAACTTTGTTATAATTTTTACTAATTCTATTAAAAGAGTATTTTGGTACTTTGATAGTTATAGCACTGAATAAGTAGATTAATTTGGGTAGGATTGTCATTTTTATTATATTAGCTCATCCTATCCAGGAGCAGTTAATGTTTTTTTCCAGTTGTTTAGATCTAGTTTTAATTGCGTGAAAAGTGTTTTGTAGTTGTGTTCACATAATTTCTGTTTTTGTTTTGGAAAATATATTCCTAAATATTTTACATTATCTAGAGTGATTTTAAATGGAGTTTCTCTTTCTAAATCCTGCTGCTGAGTTTTGTTGGAAATATATTGAAATGCTGTTGATTTACATGGGTTTATTTTGTACCCTGAAACTTTACTAAAGTTTTTAATTATTTCCGCTAGCCTTTTAGTTGTTTTTCTGGGGTTCTCTAAGTATACCATTATACCATGTGCAAAAAGAGATAGTTTAGTTTCCTCATTGCCTATTTTAATTCCTTTGATTTCTTTTTCTTCTCTAATTACTACTGCTAGCATCTCCAGTACAATATTAAATAATAGAGATGATAATGGGCATCCTTGCCTCACTCCTGATCTTATTGGGAAGGCTTCTAATTAGTCCCCATTGTAGATACTTGCTTATGATTTTAAATATATACTGTTTATTATTTTGAGGAAGGGCCTTCTATTCCTATAATTTCTGGTGCTTCCAATACGAATGGGCCTTGTATTTTGTCAAAGGCTTTTTCTGCATCTATTGAGATATTCATGTGATTTCTGTTGGTTTGATTATTGATATGGTCAATTATGTGAATGGTTTTCCTAATATTAAATTATCCTTGCATTCCTGGTATAAATCCCACCTAAATGTAGTGAATAATCCTTGTGATCACTTGCTGAAGGCTTTTTGCTAGTATTCAATTTAAGATTTTTGCATCTATATTCATTAAGGAGATTGGTCTGTAGTTTTCTTTCTCT
>NC_058130.1:236306999-236307438 GCF_016433145.1 Gracilinanus agilis
CCCCTGCTCCCCTTGGTTTATCCCTTCTAACTTTCTCAGAAGGGTTAGATAAGAGTTTTATTTCCCAATGGATAGTTTAACTACTCTTCCCTCTCCGGGTTGATTACACTAAGAGTAAGGTTTGATTATTACCTCTTAATGCTCTCTTCCTCTCCTTCTTATAATAGTATTTGTCCCCTCTCCCTTCCATGCCCTCTTTGTGTGTAATAGAATATTCTATTTTCTTATTCACTCAAGTTTCTCTTGGTATCCCCTGCTATTTACCCCCTCTTTCCCATCCCCCACGCCATCTTAGATTATTTAGTGTTCCACCCTCACCCTGTAAATTATTCTTCTGATTACTATAATAGTGGATATTATAATAGTGAATAGAGTTCACTACAGAGAATTAAACATAACATTTCTCTACATAGGAATACAGATAATTAGATCTCACTGA
>NC_058130.1:236307538-236341987 GCF_016433145.1 Gracilinanus agilis
AGCCCTGGTCTTTTCTGTGCAAATACCTGGAATTCTTCAATTTTGTTGAATGCCCATACTTTCCCCTGGAAATATATAGTCAATTTTGATGGGTAGTTGATCCGTGGTTGCAGGCCCAGCTCTCTTGCCTTTCTGAATATTGTATTCCAAGCCTTACGGTCTTTTAGTGTGGAGGCTGCCAGATCCTGTGTGATCCTGATTGGTGCTCCTTGATATTTGAATTGTCTCTTTCTGGCTTCTTGTAAGATTTTTTCTTTTGCTTGAAAGCTTTTGAATTTGGCAATAATATTTCTAACCGATTTCTTCTCTGGGTCGAATATGGTGGGTGTTCTATGGATCCTTTCGATGTCTATATTGCCCTCTTGTTGTAGGACTTCAGGGCAATTTTGCTGAATAATTTCTTTTATTACGGAGTCCAGGTTTTTATTAATTTCTGGTTTTTCTGGAAGACCAATTATTCTCAAATTGTCTCTTCTAGACCGGTTTTCTTGGTCTGTCACTCTCTCATTGAGATATTTCATGTTTCCTTCTATTTTTTCAGTCTTTTGACTTTGTTTTATTTGTTCTTGTTGTCTTGAGAGATCATTAGCTTCTAATTGCTCGATTCTAGCCTTTAGGGACTGGTTTTCCTTTTCAATCTTGTCATTTCTGGTGTTCAATTTGCTTATCAGTTCATTTGATTTCTGAGCCTCACTTTCCAATTGCAAGATTCTACCTTTTAAACTGTTATTTTCTTGCCAGATCTCTTCCATTTTCCTCAGAATCTCAGTTTTGAACTCTTCCATAGCTTGTGAGGAGTTTTCCTTATTTGAGGAGGGTCCGGATGCTTGTTTGTTCTCCTCCTCTGTTTGCTCGGTTGTCTGGATTTTCTCTGTGTAAAAGCTGTCGAGTGTTAAAGACTTCTTCTTTTTGTTATTATTCTTTCTCTTCTGAACCTCCTGATGCTGAGTAGCCATCATTAGCCCAGCAGCTTCTCAGCTTTATCCTCGGGCTCAGTGTCTGTTCCAAATCTATTGGCTCCTGAGGTCTGAATTCTGGTTTTTTCCAAGGTCAAGCCCCCTGGTGGGCCCTCTTGCTTGATCCTCTGCTGGAGGTTTCTTTACAAGTCTCAGGGCGCTGCTTCCACAGTCGTATACCCGTCTGCACTGGTTCCCCACTTAGGCTTTAGTTCTGCCTCCACCCAGGCCTCTGCTCAGCCGGCACTCTCTGCGCCCAGCGTCCTGCTCCGGTGCGCGGTCAGATTTCGCGTGCTTTTTTTGACTTAATGGGGTCCTAAGTCTTGCTGCTCTCAGGAACAGGTCCCGGAGCTGCTGATGACTCGATGGGTGCCCCAAACTTGCCCTATTTCTTTTTAGCTGGGTTTGGAGCTATAGATGAGTGTGGAGGGGGTGGGGGTGGGGCGGTTGCTCAGCCCGCGATTGAATGAGAGCCCTTTGTAGCTTGGAAATGTCTCGATTCCACGTACCTTCCACGCTGTGCCCTGTTGAGGGGTTCCTCCGTTCGTCTGGACTTGTTTTTATGTCCCCTTGAGGAGTTTTGTATGTTTCGGTCAGGAGAGGTTAAGAGCTGCTTCTTACTCTGCCGCCATCTTAACCCGGAAGCCTAGAATTCACTCTTGAATCGAACTGCCATAGGGATTTTTTCTTAGGAATTTCCTTGATGGCTTGTCCAATTTCTTTTTCTGAGATGGTACTGTTTAATAATTCTATTTCCTCTTTTGTTAATCTGGGCAATTTATATTTTTTGTAAATATTCACCCATTTCACCTCAGTTGTTATATTTACTGCCATTAATTGAGCAAATTAGTTCTCATTTTCCCCTGAGTACTGCTTTGGCTTTATCCCATAGGTTTTGATATGATGTCTCTTCATTTTCATTCTCTTTAATGAAGTTTGTAATTGTTTCTATGATTTCTTCTTCAACCCACCTATTTTAAAGAATTAGATTATTTAATTTCTAATTAACTTTAAATTTGCCTTTCCATGGACCCTTGTTAATTATAAGTTTTATGACATTATGATCTGAAAAAGTGGCATTTATTATTTCTACTTTTCTGCATTTGTTTGCAATATTTCTTTGCCCTAACACATGGTTGATCTTTGTATATGTACCATGTACTGCTGAGAAGAAAGTATATTCCTTTTATCCCTGTTCAATTTTTTCCGGATATCTATTAACTCTAATTTTTCTAGCACTTCATTTACTTTTGGATGTTTTCTCTCAATGTTGATTCCTTTCTCCTGCTATTATCTTATTTTTATCTATATAAACTGTTTTATTGATGTTACTAAAGTGCTAATTCTGTTTACTTCTTACCACTTCATCTAGTCTGTAAGGTAGGGTGGGCATCCAGCATTCCAGAAATGTCTTGGTATTTAATGATCCCTTCTAGAATAACATAATGTGAACTGTATCATATATAGGGGGAACTGAAAGGAACATAGGTAATCTGGTCTGAAATTTTCATTTTATACATGAGGAAATAGTTTCATAGAGGTTAAGTAGCTTGTACATGCTCACATAAATATTAAGTACCTGAAGGAATATTTGAACAATTGTTTTTGCCTCAAAGACCAGGTCATTATCCCAAAAAAAATTGTTGACTCTCAAGTGATCAAATCTAAAAATCTATTTTTAAAACTGTAGGAGCCATCAGAGATACAAAGCCTGATAGCACAATGCTTGGCACATAGTAAATATTTACTAAATAATTAATTTGCTATAGGTTATAACTGAGGGTGAGTAAGATTTGGGACCACGAGGTAAGAAAAGACATTTTCTCTCAAACCGCTTATAGCCCTATTCCAAAATTATTGTTATAAACAAAAATATTCTTTTATCTGTCAGTCTAATTGAAAAACATTATTTCCCACTATAACTAGGATGTGAATTTATTGACTTCTGTGAAAGTTATATTGCTAGCCAATTCTCTTATATTGCACAACTTTACAGTAAGGCTGATTAGCCACCCATCTGTTTCTTATAGAACTCTCTAATCCAATAGTTTAGGGCCATATATGGCAAATGGTAGTCCTACTTAGTAAATAGTTACTCTTGAAAGGAATGACTCTCCATTTTTGTCTATTGTTAATTAGAAAAGACCAGTCAGAATACACTTGTTCTTTTAGATAAAAGAACATATCATTTTATTGCTGGCATGTTATTTTCTTTTATTTGATAAATGTTTACTGTCATGGCTCAATGAGATATGAGCTACAGTCTGCTAGTTCTGGCAGTTTCTTCCTAGTCAGAATCTGGAGTTTGTCCTTCCAAATTACAGCTCCATTTATTTTATACAATTTCATTCATCTGAGTAGCTACATGGGTAATGATAAAACTATTGCTACTTCCTTAGTGAAGAATTAATTACAAATGGGATGCTATGGTAAATCTGAGAAAAGGATATCCGTAAATGATCTTATTTTCATTTTAACTAGCATGTTACTTGGAGACAATTTTGTGAAGCAAGATTAATCAATTAATAAGCACTTTTATGTTCCTACTGTGTTCCAGGCATTGTTTTGAGATGGGCAGGTTAGGGCAGTAGGACACTATTTTGGTAAAGGTAGGGAAGGAATATACATTTTACAAGCGACTCTACTGTTTCCTCTCACTTTAGAGACTGTGAATAATTAATGGATATGATGAGATATTATGAAGAAACAAGAATAATACCTATTTGGAAAACTTTCACATAAGTATGTTTGTTGATAGCTTTGTTTCCAATACAAGGAAGAAGTTACATTAAGGAAATTTGCAATCTAAGAGAAATACTGAGGTACTACTTGATTCAGAGAATTAATAAATCTGCAAATTCTATTTCTGATCCTTATTCATAACATGAAATATATAATTTTATTTACTTACTATTTAAAGCATAAATATGTTACATACAATGGAACTCTTTCAATGGTATTAAAAAGGTTCTAACTTAAGAAGTAATGCTATTTCAGTGTGCCTCACTTAGGGAAAATAACATGTTCCCCAAAAAGTGCTTTTTTATAATAAATAAAGTGAATGTCACTTTTCCATTGTCTTGCATTATAATTTTAAAGATGTATTTTAAGAAATTCTCATTCCAAGAAAATTATATTCACTTGAAATTCAAATGTGACAAAAAATTTTAGGCAACTTATCTCCATTACCTACATATATATTTGACATGCATAAAGGATCTTTCATATAGATTATGAAGAAGTTCTCACTGGTGAGGAAAGCTCCTGAATGGAAAGAATAGAATCTCATATATATAATAATCATTATCTAAGTCTCACTAGTAGCATCACTAAAAGTATAAAGAATTCCTGCTTACATTGAGGTCCTATATAATAATAATTTTAGTATCCATGGATATAATAATAATGATAATAACCATTGTTATTATAATTCCAGCATTAGAAACAAAGTTCAAATTGGTACCCATCCACTGAAATAGCAGAGCCCAAAATGTCCTTGATCCTCTCATCACTCATCAGTCCATTTGTCACACCAGGGTAAAATGGCAGAAAGTTCCAGATGCTTCAGGGGCAAATTCACTAGCTTTAGCCCTTACTTGATTTGGACTTTTGTCTCTTTGTCTCAACTGTAGTTTAATGGTTTCTCTTATTGGGTTTATACTATAAGGATCAGTCATATTCTCTTTGTTTCTCATTTGGAAATTTGTTAACTCTTTCCAGCATTAGCTTCTACTGCAAATACAATAATCTAATATCTCTATATGCAAAATCTCTTCCACATCCACTTGAACCATCATAACTAAATCAGGCCAATAAAGATGATGGTGTCTACCAGCCTATCTTTTGTATTATGTGGAATATACAATTAAATTCATTATTCTTCCATTAAATGAAATGATCTTCCTGTGAGGCAAGAGCATGTCAAAAATGTGTACCAGTAAGGATGGTCTTCTCATGAGAATGAGGGAACTGAAAGTCATGGAAATAGTGTGTGTGATTCACCAACTCATTCCCAGATAGCTTAGAGGCTTGTCTTTTGTTCATTTATCTGGCTCTACTTTTGTTTCTCTTAAGAGTCTTCCAGTTGAGATATATCTTATGAATATCCAAATTTGTTCTTATCCACAGATCTCCCCAACATCAAATTGAAAAGCAACAGTTCACATAGTTCCACTTACTGTCTTTTCTGAGCTTGCTTTCAGTGCCCATGTCCCAATGGCAATGCTCATAACTGGCCACTTACTTGAGAGTACTTATATAAAATATTCAAAATACAAAGAATTTTCAAGAGAAAAGGGGATTAATAGTTGGAGATGAAGATAGGAAAGGAAATTAGCAAAATCTTTTATATGGGAAATAGACCTTGATTTGTATATTAAAGGAAATAGCCTAAACCTACTAGGGTTTTTAATTTTGGGTCATGGAATAGTTTTATCTTTAACATTTTGATAATGTTTTGATATAATTTATTTTCTTTGTAATTTGAAGGCATTTAAAAATTCAGAAGTATTATTCTGATAAGATATTGATAGCCTATTCCAGAATATAAAATGGGTCCATCCCTCAGACATACATACATATGGGCCAAGAATTCCTTATCTAAGAGGTGGAGATAATGAGGGAATGCTTTACAAGTATAAATGATCACTTAGCAAAGAAATAAAAGCAGAGAATTAAATTTCATGCTTTTGGCATAGCCACTAGGGCAGTTTAACTTAAATGGAGAGCATTAGGCAGTAATAATGGGAAGGTAATTGGGAGCCACATTACAGTTTATTTTAAATGTGAGATTAAGGATGTTCTAGGTGACTTAGAAGAAATAGAGAGATAACCTCAGTTCTTTATGAATTATGAGAAGTTCAAAATATTTTGGACAGATATCTTTTTGAAAACAGTCATTCAGTACACAAAAATTGGTCTTGGACCACTTATCTTGACATAAATACCATAACAGAGGACCTTTAAAATTTTAATTGCTCCTCCTCCATTTCTATTTAGCAACATATTCAATAGGAGCTTATTAAGTTCCTGCTATGTGCAAGATATTCTGCTATGGTGCTGGTTACACAAAAGCAAATAAAATAAAACTTTTACTTTGTCTTTTGAAATTGGCATGTATTTATACACATATGCCTACACACATATATGTATAAATATACACATGTGGGTACCATGTAAGTCAACAGAAAATAAAACAAAGAAATTATCCTTTAACAATTAGAGAGATGTTGGAAATTGTGTGAGCCCTCCAATGACAGTGTAGTTGATTAACCCAAATGTTTATAAGTTAAAAATAAAAAATAAGATTCTGAGAGGAAGAGTGAACTCCTTATTCTAGATATAGAATAACTAAAGCTGAATTTATAAAATAAGAAGAGAGAAAAGTAAAAGCCTCATAACATAATATCATTAGGCTAAAATACTATAATTTTCACTCAACATAATTACTTCCAGCCTATATCATGTGCTGGTACAAGTGGCACAGTTAAATGTGCAGGCTAAGCATTAAGGGTTCATTTTGTGCTTATCTATCAACTCCCTCCATGGCAGTGACTCAGAACTCCACCTGAACTTATAAAAAGTAGCATACTTCTGGCAAGATGCATGAAAAAAGAGAAGCAAAGTGAGGGGAGAGAAAATAGCAACATGGTAGCATAAAGTCTGTTAGAGTAAGGATGTAGATTCCAAGCCAAAAGGAAGGAAGACTGAGTGTCTAGATGGGGTCAGTACTCTCCCTGTGAAGAACACTGAACATGGAATCAACAAATCCCCTCAAAAAGGAGGTTGGGGTGGCAATTGGATGGGTCTAAGCAAAAGAGGGGAAGGATCCAAAGAATGAGGGGAAAAAATTCCATAAGCTATTGGGAATTCAGTAGAAAGGCTGAAAGATTTAAAAAAAAAAAGAAGAGACAGTGACTGAATATTAACCAACTTCTTAAGAGATAAACTAACAAATGCATAAAAACAGGCAGAAGAAGGAAAAAAATCAAGAGAATCCATTTTAGAAGACACTATTATATTATGAAAGAAAATGAGCCAAAATCTCAGATGAAAAACAATTCTGTATGATTTCTAGAGATCATAGAACAACCAAGAAACTCCAAAGTATTTCAAAAGACAATGAAAACTTTAAAAATAAGATGAAGATTGGGTTGTAAATCAGAGTTCTTGATGTTTGGATGTATATTCTCTATAGGGGCCTGTATCTCTATTCTTTATCCTCTGGGTACATGCCTCTAGTATTTAGGAAAATTAATACTCTCATCTTTACAACCTTTGTTTGTCCTTTGGTCCCACTATATTGATTGGTGACCAAGTAAGTATGAACTAATCCACTCTATCTGGAGTCTCATACATAACTGTCACATCCTATCTAGTTATCCACTTGATCTATTTTTCAATCCATCTGAATCCAGACATCTTTCTCATATTTTCACATTCCTCTGAGACTCTCCATCTCTTGCCCTGGGATTAGCAATCAAATCCACATTTGAAATATATGTTATATCAAGTTATATTTCTCCTATAATAAAAACTCCAATGCCTGACTATCATTTCCTTGGTATGAATTTTCTTCTTCATTAGGCTTTAATTAGACTGTGGACAGAGGCTATCTCCCTTCTTTTTGAAGCCCTAGTGTTTAGTATTGTGCCTAATATAGTAAATAGTAGATTCTTTTAAAATATCTATTTAATTCATATTTAAAACAAAAATATCTCAAACGCTATGATAGCTAGCCCAGGACAATATATCCTTGAAACCATACAGAGAATTGTATGTAAAAAAGTAATACTTAAAATGATAGGTGACATGTACAAAGGAAAGGGTATGTGTGGGATAGAATATCATACATACCCTTTCCTTTGTACATGCAGAGGGAACTAGAACAGAGTTTCTAAATAGGAAATAATATGTTTTGAAATATAGTCGAGGAGTATATGGTTTTAATTTTTAAATTATGGGCAAAAGAATTTACATTTTATCCTAAATGCACAAAAAAAATAAGGAGAAGGGGAGAAAAACATGGCTAAATATGTCTTTTAAAAAATATCAATGTGGGGCAGCTGGGTAGCTCAGTGGATTGAGAGTCACGCCTAGAGACAGGAGGTCTTAGGTTCAAATCTGGCCTCAGACACTTCCCACTTGTGTGATCCTGGGCAAGTCACTTGACCACGGAAGTTAAGGGTTTAAAAAAAATTCACTGTACTACCCATGTAGAAGATGGACTTAAGAGAAGAGAGGCTAAAAAAAGGGAGACAAATTAAAAGTTATAATATTTATCAGTGATGGAGACATACATTAGGGTAGAGAATATATGAGTGGAAAGAAAGACTCATAAAATGATTGTGTATGCAGATTATAGGAGAGGAAAGAGCCATGGATGACTTAAATGAATAGAATCTAAAAAGGAATTCAATAAGATCAATGTAAACTCTTACATTTAGGTACAAAAATCCATTTCAAAGATGCATAGTTAGGAAGACATAAACAAAAGTTGTTATGAACAAAAAGATCTTTTTGTTTTAGTTCATATGGTTTCAAGAAGAGTCAGCAGCATATTGTGGTAACTAAGAGAAAAATCTATTTCTATTTTAGGCTGCTTTAAGAATTGCATGGTTTCCAGGAATAAGTAAGTGATTGTCTTGCTTACTGTATTTTGCCTTTGTCACACCTCATTTGGAATGTTGTGTTTGGCTCTGAGTGCCACAGTTGATAAGTGACAATGATAATCTGGAGAGTGTTCAGAAGAGGACAATAAGAATGGTAGAAATTGAAGGAACTAATAATTTTTAACATGGAGAAGAAAATGCACCAGGAACATAATAGCTTTCTTCAAGTCTCTGAATGGCTGTCATGTAGACTAGGGCTTCAAGTTGCTCTGATTTATACCCAGAGAACAGAACAAAAGGAACACTTGATAGAATCCAAAAATAAGGGCATATAGATGACAATAGGATAAAAAGAATCAAGTATTCAAAAGTAGAGTAGGATGCTTTGAGAGGTGGTACATTCTTCTAACTTGGAGATATTTAAAAAGGATTGAATATTTTACTATGTTTTGAATGGTATAGTAGTGATTCCTTTCATGTATAGTTTGTTTATGTTAAGGACAAATATAAGGAAATATGTTTCTAATATGTTGAGTTTCAGGTGATAATGAGACATTCAGGTAGAGATACTTAAGGAGCAATTGGTTATCTCTACCTCCTCTACTAATGAAAAAAGCCAAACATTTGTCACATTAATGGTTGCAAATATTTTGATAGTGGAGCGTGTATACCACAAACAACAACATTCCTGGGTATCAGAGAATGGATATATTTTTAAACAAAAGTGAGATTTTAAAAATCCCATCAATAAGACTCCATATTGTTTGTAGTGAGGAGATTTAGAATCTATCTTTATTTTAATGGAAGCAAAAAATAGTTGAGAATGATATATTTCGTTCTTATGAAACCAAATTTTCTTAAAAGAAATGAAGAAAAACACCATTGCAATAAGTAACATATTGTTAAAAGGGAAATTCTTCAGACTTTTTCCCTAAAGGCCAAACTTGGAAAAAATAGAGTTAAATTTTATTAAAATACATTAAGATAGCAATACATTGACAGACTCATCACTGAAAATCAAGTGATTCAAGGTGGTCAGCTTTTGTTGATAACTTTCTTTAAAAAATTTTTATTACACATTTTACAAAAACAAATAAAATAATAATCTCCACATACAAAGAAAAAGAGGATTGTAAACAATTAAATCATAAAATTCTTTTAATTTAGCTTACTTTTCTTTATATGTCCATAATTAATTCCATCTACAAATGTCCTAGTCTCTAATAAATCCATCTACAAGTGTTTTAGTCCCTCCCCACCCTCAGAGCTTCATAGAAAGTACTATCCAGGAAGATGACATGTTCATACAAATTAAGTCTTTCATGTTTTCACCAGTCAGTTCACTCTGGAGGTAGCAGTCACAGTTAATTTTTCCAGTATTAATTCTGTAGGTATGTGTAAATGTTTTCTTGGTTCTTTAATTTAATTATTAATTATCTGGCAAATTTCCTTCCAATTGTTTTTTAGGCTGCTTGTTGCTTCTTATGGTGTAATAGTATTCTATCACAATCATATACCACAATTTGTGTAGTTATTCCCAATTGTTGGAAATTCCCTCAGTTTTCAATTCTTTGCCACTACAAAGAGATCTGATATAAATGTTTTGGAACATGTGAGTTATTTTTCTTTTTCCCTGATCTGTATGGGAAACAGACTCAACAATGTGGTATTATTTTTTAGGTGTAAGGGTATACATAGTTTAATAAATCTTTGGGTGTAATTCCAAATCATTTTCAAAAATAGTTGGATCACTTCACAGCTCCAGAGTATATTACTGTCTCCACTTTTCTACATCCATCCAACATCTGTCATTTTGACCTTCTGACATTTTAGACAGTGTAATGGATATGACATGATGTCTCAGAATTATTTTGCTTTGCATTTCTCTAGTTAGTGATTTATGGTATTTTTTGATATCTCTATATTCAGCTTTAATTTCTTCATCCAAAAACTGTGTCATTTGCCTATTTATCAATTGGAGGATGGCTCTTAATCTTATGTATTTGACAAAGTTCTCTATTTATTTTAGATACGAGACATGTATCTGAGAAGCTCTCTATGCATTTTTTCCACACCTTTATATTTTCCTTCTACTCTTGGCAACTTTAGTTTTATTTGTATAAAACGTTTTCAATTTTAATGTACTTATAATTATCCATGTTTCATTTCATTATTTTCCTTCTCTCTCTTGTTGACTCTTAAATTCATCTCCTGTCCCATAAATATGGCAGGTAATATGTTCTCTGTTTTTAATTTATTAATGATATTTCCTTTTATGTCTAAATCATATTGATCTTGTCATAGTGAATGATGTAAAATATTAGTATGTACCTAGGTTTTGCCAAACTGGTTTCCAGTTATCTCAGCAATTTATACTAAATAATGATTTCTTATCCCCAAATATGAATCTGTTTTGTCAAGATTAGTATAATCTTTTATTGATGTCATTCTCTGCAATGAAATTATTAATTGTTTCTAATATTTGTTCTTTCACTAACTGATTTTTAAGAATCTTATTAAATTTCTAATTAATTTTTTATTTGCCTATCCAAGTGCCCTTACTAATTATTACTTTTATTGCAGTATGAACTGAAAAGGTTACATTTATTGTTTTTGCTCTTTTGCATTTGTTTGTCATATTTCTATGCCCTAATAGATGGTCAGTCTTTGTGAATGTACCACATGCAGCTGAAAAGAAGGTGTATTCCTTTTTGTCCCTATTTATTTTTCTCCACATATCTATTAACTCTAATTTTTCTAGGATTTCATTCACCTCTCTTATCTCTTTCTTATTTATTTTTTGGTTTGATTTATCTAGATTTGATAGGTGAAGGGTTAG
Organism: Gracilinanus agilis; assembly: GCF_016433145.1. NCBI lineage: Eukaryota > Metazoa > Chordata > Mammalia > Didelphimorphia > Didelphidae > Gracilinanus > Gracilinanus agilis. The sequence continues at coordinate 236,318,944 of NC_058130.1, forward strand.
GTCTCCCACTAGTATGGTTTTACTATCTATTTCCTCCTTGATCTCTGCCAGTTTTTCCTTTAAAAATTTGATGCTATACCATTTGGCGCATACATATTGAGTACTGTTATTTCCTCATTGTCTATACTGCCCTTTATCATGATGTAATTACCTTCCCTATCTCTTTTAAACAGATCTATTTTTACTTTGGCTTTGTCAGAAATCATGATTGCAACTCCTACCTTCTTTTTCTCAGTTGAAACCTAGTAAATTTTGCTCTAGCCTTTAACCTTAACCCTATGTATGTCCATCTGCCTAATATGTGTTTCTTATAGACAATATATGGTAGGATTTTGTTTTCTAATCCACTCTGCTATTTGATTCTGTTTTATGGGTGAGTTCATCCTATTCACATTCAGAGTTATAATTATTAGCTGTATATTCCCCAACATTGTGATATCCTCTCTTTGTTCTGTCCCTTCTACTTACGCTATTTCCTTTTAAACCAGTTATTTGTTTTAAATCAGTCCCCCTTATGCCCCCCTTAGTTTTCTTCCCTCCTCCCTCTCTTCCCCTCCCTTTTTGAACTCCCCACCCCACTGCCCCCCTTGGTTTATCCCTTCTGACTCTCTCCATAGGGTAAGATAGAATTCTATATCCCAATTGATCTAGCTACTCTTCCCTATCAGGATTAATTCTACTGAGAGAAAGGCTTAAGTATTTCCTATTAAAGCTTTCTTCTTCTTCTTATAATAGTATTCATCCCCATCCTTTCCCATGTCCTCTTTATATATATAGATTATCCTATTTTTCTTATTCCTTCAAGTTTCTCTTGATGCCATCTTCTATTCCCCCCCACTTCTTTTTCCCCATATCATCTTAGACCATTTAGTACTCCAGCCTCTCCCTATGAATAATTCTTCTAATTACTATAATAGTGAATACAATTTTTAGGAATTGCACATAACATTTCTTCATATAGGAATACAAATAATTTGATCTTATTGAAGCCCTTAGAGAAACAAATTTAAAAATAAGAGTTTTCTTTCTTTCCTCTCCCTTATTTACCTGTTCATGTTTCTCTTTATTTTTGTGTTTGGATATCAAACTTTCCATTTATTCTGTTCTCTTTGCAAATACTTGGAAATTATCTATCTTGTTGAATGCCCATACTTTCCCTCGAAGTATATAGTCAGTTTTGATGGGTAGGTGATCCTTGGTTGTAAACCCAGTTCTCCTGCCCTTCTGAATATCATATTCCAAGCCTTGCAGTCTTTTAGTGTGAAGGCTGCCAGATCCTGTGTGATCCTGATTGGTGCTCCTTGATATCTGAATTGTCTATTTCTGGCTTCTTTTAAAATTTTTTCTTTTACTTGGGAGCTCTTAAATGCGGCTATTATATTTATGGGGGTTGTCTTTTCATGGTGTAGAGGGTGATCTATAGATCCTTTCAATGTCTATATTGCCCTCTTGTTGTAGAACTTCAGGGTAGTTTTCTTCAATAATTTCTTGTCGTATGGTGTCCAAATTTCTATTAATTTCTGATTTTTCAGGAATACCAATGATTCTCAAATTGTCTCTTCTAGCCCTGTTTTCTTGATCTGTCATTTTCTCAGTGAGATATTTCATGTTTCCTTCTTTTTTGTCATTCTTTTGACTTTGCTTTATTAGTTCTTGCTATCTTGCAAAATCATTGGCTTCTACTTACCCAATCCTGGTCTTTAGAGACTGGTTTTATGCTTTAATCTTTTGATTTTCCTTTTTGATTTGGTCTATCTTGTTTTTCATGGTTTCCTGCTATTTAATTTGGGTCTCCAATTTGCTTATCGTTTTGTTTGATTTGAGGGCATATTTATCCAATTAGAAGTTTCTGTCTTTTAAACCATTAATTTCCTTTTGATCTATTTCTCACTTTTCTTGCCAAATCTCTTCCATCATTCTCATGATCTCAGATTTGAACTGTTCAAGAGCTTATGACCAATTTTCATTTTTGTGGGAATGTTGGGATGTGTTTATTTGTTTGTCTTCCTCTGCTGTCTGCTGTGTTGTCTGGATATTTTCTGTGTAAAAGTTATTGAGTGTTAATGCTTTTTTCTTGTTCTTTCTCTTGGTTAGTTCTTGGGCCTTGCATGCCATTATTATGTTTGTTTTTCCTTCTTAGTCAGAAGTCTGGGTGAGGCAGGCAAGCTGTCGGCTCTCTGTGTATAGAGTTGTGGAGCAGTTTTTGCCTGAGATTACTTTATGAGTCACAAAGCAGTGCCACCCCTCTCAACTTTATCCTTGCACTCAAGGTCTGCACTCTTTAGGTTCCTGGGGTCTCAAGTCTAGCTGTTCTCAGGGTTAAGACTTTTGGTGGTCCCAGTCAGCTAATAGGAACCCAGATATTGCCCCATGCTTGTTTCTCTGCCTGAGGCTCCTTTATGAGTCTCAGCACACTCTGCTTCCTCTGTCAGTCATCCCTATGCTCTGGGTCCATGCCCAAGGTCCACTCTCAAGGTCCAAGCTCAAGGTCTGCACTCAAAGTCCATGCACAAAATCTGTGTTCTTTAGCCTCTTGGGGTTTTAAGTCTTGCTGCTCTCTGGTCCCAACCCCTGGTGGTCCCAGTTAGCTGCCAAGAATGCCCCATATTTGCTCTAAGTCTTGTTAGCTGGCTCTGAGGATGTAGATGGGCTGGGGGAGCTTGATCAGCTTGCATTTTAATTGGAGCTATTATTCCACTCCCTTATAGAGTGGAGATGCCCAAATCCCATGAACTTTCAATGCTGCGCCCTATTGTGGAGTCCCTTCTTTCATTTGGATTTGGTTTTTGTGTCCTTTTGAGGTATCATGTATCAGTTGGTTAGGAGAGTTAAGTGCCCTGCTTCTACTCTGCAGCCATCTTAACCTGGAAGTCCTTAAATGGACTTAGACCCTCTCTTTTGATATCCCTTTTCCCTCCTTTTCTCTTCATGCTAAGGAGACTTTTGCACTTCTATTTTTATATGTTTATCTCTCTTTGTCTTATATCTCCTGAAAATAGGGTTCTAATAGTACTGGCCCACCATCAGTTCCTCCCCTTCTCTATGACATTTCTTCCACTCATTCCTTTTTTATATCAGATAATTATTACATTTTATTTTTCCCTTTTCTTTTTTATTTCACTCTAGTTCATTCCATTATAGTCACTTTGACCTAAAGTCTTCTATCCATATATGCTCTTTCAATGTACCTATTTAATGATTTCATTGTTAAGAGTTTTAGATGATATTTTCCCATACAAGAATGAAACAATTTGACCTTTTTAGTTACTTATAATTGGTATTTCATAATCATCTTTCTGTGTGTTTTTATATATCAAACTTTCTACTGAGTTCTTGGTTTTTCCTCTAAAGGATTTAAAATTACTTTAGTTCATTAAATATCCCTTTTTTAAACTTGTTATACTCAAATTATGCTCAGCTTTCTTTGGTATGTCATTCTTGGTTTTAAACACAATTATTTGCCTCTTTGGAATGTTATGTTTCATGTGCTTCTTTCTTTCAATGTTGAAGTTGCTAAGTCAAGTTATTCTGACTATAGTTCCACAGAAATGTAATTTTGTTGTTGTTGCTTGCAACTTGCTGATTCTATTTTATTTGTTTGGGTGTGTCTATGCTATATAGTAAGACTGAGACCAGAGAAGTGAGAGACCTTCCTTGCTAGTTGTCTCTGGCAATTCAGTTTCACTTCTATCCCCTATCAGTTTTTGTTACTTTTAGCACTGATTCTGTGAAGGTATTTTTTATTGTTTATGGGGTATATTAGGAGGATGAGGAAGCTTTACACCCTACTCCTCTATCTTCCTGTTGATAACTTTTATAATGAGATAAAGGCAGTTTGAATAGGTCCATATCAGTAAAAGGGAATGGTCTTTTACATCTCAGATCCTTTCCAAATGCCAACAGATAAAAGCAGCCCTACTAGGAGATGACCTGCTATGTCATATATAGCAGGTAAAACAAAAACAGCAGACTGGGTGACACCTCCCTCAACACTGATTGACTAGTAGAATTGGGGGCAGTGAATCAATAAGTCAGCATAACTTTCAATAATCTCTTATTTAAATTGTCTCTTGAGAAGTAGAAAAAGAAGAAATGTGTTCTTTTTCATAACCAGTTGGAAGGATCTCCATGGACATTTATTCCGATCATAAAGATATCCAAAAATCCATTTACTTCCCAGATATAATGAATGACCACAGGGATCACAAACCTTTATTGAAAAGAAAAAGAAAACACTGGGGAACTCTTGATTTCAAAAAGAGAAATTGTTTTAATAAGATATAGACAAGATCTTTTGTTGGACTGTGTGTTTCCTAATTGGTTTAGGAAACATAGTCCCCATATGCATTAAGACCAATTTTAGAGTAGATGGGGTCTTGAAAGGTCATTTAGTACAATCCTCTTCTTAGTAAAGATGAAGATTTTGTCTTGCCAAGGCCTTCTCTGAACTTGAACCAACACCCTTTGGATTGAACCTCCAAAATGTTTTTTTTCTATCAGTCCATGAAAAAATTAGTCTTTTCAATCCTTTACTCATGACCTGAGGCTTATCCCTCTTGAATAAATGCAAACCTGACTAGTCCATTTTATCTAGCTGGAACCAGACAGGAGCAAAGTATACTTTACATCATATTAAGATATCCATCCAAGCCATTTTGTCATCTACCTTACTATGGCACCACAGATCCCATTCACTATCACTTTCCACTTATTTTTCTAGTCACAATAATCAATTCAAAAGTACTAATAGTTTTAAAAATGTTTTGTAGATGTCATTTGAATATACTCTGTGACCATTCTGTGATACTCCAATAGATCCTTTCAGGTTGCTCTTCCCCTATTTGTTCTTTTCTCTCCTAATTAAATTGTAAACTGCTTCAGGACAAGAACTTTCTTATTTTTTGCACTTTTGGCCCCAGAACTTAGCATAGTATACAATAAATACCTAAGCTTATTTATTCATCTCAGGTAAAAAGATTAGGTCTTCCAAATGACATTCCCTCATGATTTTGAGAGGCACTACATTTATAATATATTCTATTCTTCTGTTCTTTTTGTCAGTAGATACCTATAGACTAGCATACTTGGCTTTTCTCTCCTGAAAACATCTATAGCTATTACTCTATTCCTGAAAATATATCAATAGACTGAATTAAAATATTTCATCAAGATGAATCTTCCTGGGAGCCAAAGAAAGAACAAAGCATGTTTGTCTAGTAGTACCAGGAAAAATCTCAACTGGAAAAAATAGAGATTTAAAGGTGGGGGTGTTTGGGGTGTGTGTGTGTGTGTGTGTGTGTGTGTGTGTGTGTGTGTGTGTGTGATATTTTCTTGAGTAGACAAAAAATGAAATCTCAGCAAGAGAGCATTTAAGAGTAACTTTAATGTGTTCATGAATCTCAAAAGTGTTTGCCCTCTGCCTCTCTTGATCCCAAGGATGCACAGCTAACCACCTCTTCTAACTAACTCAGTGGTTCCTGACAGTGATAAAAATAATCTGACATTTACGGGCTTCTTAAATGTTTTCTTTGTTTTATTTCTATGGTGTTTCCAGACTAAATATTTTTCCGCTAGATAGACTGACCTGTGACAACAGTGAAATGTAAATGATTCAGATGGTATGAGATATGTCATAATAGTTTTATAATTATGTTCTTCTATAAAATATCTCTGCTTTCATGGGGGGGACCTGTTCATCTTTCCCATAGCTCTCTTTTTTCCCTAAATATTTTGACTACTTTAGTAAATGTGCATATATACATTCAAACATAAACATGTGTTCTCATATACACATATAATGTATATTTTTCATTGTTTAAGTAGCTCAGAGTTACAGTTACTTTTTAAACACTGTTTCTCTGTTTCTTCCTTTCTAAGGGTTATTTTTAACTAATCCATCTTTTTTATTAAACAAAAATAATTGTTTAAAATTAGCATTATTTAAGAGAATTAATTGGTAGGGTATCCAAGTTTCAGTGTGGCCAGAGTGTTTCATGATGAATATATCTTCAAACTTATAAACAAGATGAATATCTTCATATTTTTAAGAGAAATATACTTTGCATTCTCTAGAATATCAACTAAAATATAGAGAGTAGCTTCACGATAGGAAACTTTCATAAAAATATAAACAGCTAGGGAAATCCAATAAATAGCAACAACATAATCTAAGAACATATATGTATAATTGCTACCTGGAAAATGCTCTTAATGCAGTTCTTTTGTTTTTCATTCTTAATCCTCATTTACATATACATAGGAAATCCCTGCTTGTTGTAGCTGAAGGTAAATAATATGTTTATTAACATTTCAGTATAGTTGGAGGTTTTAGTGAGGTTCATTAATTAGTTCTTATTTACTTTAATCTATCTTCAAATACTTTGAAAGACTGTTTACTCTGTTTTATAGTTGTTTTCAACCATATTGTGAATAAAAAGAAATTAAAAAATAAAGTTTCTAATGCTTTTTTCCCCTATCTTCTATGTATATCATAATTAAATACTTAGAATAGGAAACTTCTGCTCCTTTTTGTCCATGTTTTTGGTTCTTTATATAACCTTTGTTTCTTCTAATTTTGTGATGTTATTTTATAATTTCATCATAATCCCAAATGACATCTTTTCATTTTACTCACCTCTCTGTAGCTAGCTAGTCAACTTGTCTTCATTCGATTCATTGAAGTCCCTGTTGTTATTTTTCTTTTAAGAAATGATATTTAAAGACATTCATTCAAGTGATGACTTGATTCTTGTCCATAAAAGAAGTAGAGAAAAATACAGCAAGAAAAGCAAAGCACTCTTGACTAACTCGTCACTAAAAAGAGAAATTAGATAAGCTACTCCTCATCTAATGATGTGAAGTTCAGGGAGATATATAGAAATGGAATGCTATAAGACATTACCAGAAACACTTAGGTTTACTAAGATTAAATCAAGTAGTAATAAATATCAAGTACAATTATTAGGCTTAATATGATAGGAAATAATTGGCAAGGTGAAGAGACATGACTAATAATAATTAAAAAAAATTTTAAACGTCATTCACACATAATTTTTTAAGATGTACAAAAGCCCAAAGGTTTCCTATTATTTTAAATTCAATACAAACTAACCCTGTGATTTTAATGTCAAAAAAAAGTTAATAGGATCTTAGAGTCCATTAATAGGTTATATGATCTGCATCAATACTTAATCATTTAATCAATAAATGTATTACTCAAATATGTGTCAGGTGCTAGGCTAGACTGTGGGGATACAAATAAGAACTTAATTCAAACAGATCACTTGTTAACTGAGGAAAATATAATCCAAAGAGTTTCAATGACTTGTCCAAGATCAAATACTTAGAAAGCAGTAGAATTGGAATTTCATCCCAAATCTCCACAAATTCAGGACCATTTACATAATGGAGGAAATGAGGAAGTGATAGCCCCACTATCCTCTGTAGTCATAACAGAAATATTTTGTTTAGTTCTGGTCATATTTTTGGAAGAACGTTGGTGACATGGAATGTGTCTATCAGAATGTAATCAGCATTATAAGATGCTTAGTAACCTTTCCATGGTGAGTTGTGATGAAGAAATATCTCATTGGTGAAGAGAAGATTTTTGTGATGTGGTGGTGGACACAATAGGTGCTTCAGACATCTCACTCATTGGATCAGAGATTATTCCTATTCAATTTGGTTCTAGAGGCAGAGAAAGGGAGAGGTACACAGAAATTGTAGACCTCATTTTAGCTTGCTATATCAGTAAAAATGAATAAAAGCCATCCAAAAAAGGAGATACTATACTTCTGAAAAGTGTTTCCTATCACCAGAAATGAAGTGGAGGATTCTTTATGACTACTTTCATAAAAGAGGTAGCAGATATTTCTACTTAATCACAGTTTGGACTCTAACTCTGAGATTTTATGATTACTGTTACAATAAAAAATGATAAAGACTGATATAATAAAAGAAATTAGTAGTTTAATTAAAGCCATGGCCATGTTGGTAAAATATATATAAGACCGCGCCTATCTTTTATATTTTCCGCTGGAGCCCATCCTGTCCCTCTGGTACCCAGCTCCTCAGGAAGATCAAGAGGCATCCTTTTGGCCCTCCTCTGAATTTAAACTGCCCCCTGTGTGAGGAGGTCCCCACGCCCTAAGACCCATTGGAATCATGGGTAATGTAGTCTCAAAGTCTCCCACATGTCCATAGAGAGTCTTCTAGACACTTCCCTGAATTTAAAACAAACGTTACGTAGAGTTGGGCTTAAAGATCCCTTCTTGGGTTTTCTAGAGAAAAAAAAATATTTTGTCTATTTGCTTAATTTTGTGAACCTTATTCCCAGTGTTCTTCTAGAACATAAATTCTCAGAGTATTGTTTAAAACAGTGAGATCCTAAATTACATGGTTATCCAGTTAGTATCAGAGATTTAACATAGTTTTTGTCACTCCAAGAAAGAATACACATCTGCCTGTTGGCCTTGTTTCCTCTTCAGATAATGCAGAATCTTAATATAATCATGTCTCAAAGGGGTAGTGAAACTGTTATTACGAGTATACTGAGTAAATAAAGTGATTTGACAAGAGAATGTAATTTTTCAGTAATCTCAGGGTCAATGACTCTTTTTTCAATTTTGAACCCTTCAACAGTGCCCACTCTGAATAAATATGTACTTCCTATTCAGTTTAATTCAACAAATATTAAATGTCTACTTTTTATAGAGTTATGGGTTAGGTACTATAATAATCCAAAAATTAAATAAACCATCATGCACATTTATACAAGACTCATAAAAATAACATCAAAAATGTATGTATTGTGAGTACAGAAGAGAGAAATTGCACTATGAGAATTGCCCTAGAGAAGTTTTGTGGCAAAGAGGCCATTTTGGTTGTACTTTGAAGTAAAGGAAAGATTTCAGTTGGTAAAGTAAGAGTTTTGTGACCATGGAGGATATTTGAGGGATAGAGAACTGCTTATGAAAAGGTATAATTATTTGTGGTTCAGGATCAGTGGTGCATTAACTTTTGCTCATGAGAATGATGTATGGTTCTTATTAATTATTGTATTTAGATTTATACAGCTATTGTCCCATGTGTTTCTTTTTTTAAAATCAGAACATAAAAAGAACCAAATGCAAAGTATTTGAAATGTGGCAATCATACTAATAATTTCAACTGTCTAATCTATTTTATTGTAAAGTTTTCTATTTTGGGGAATTTGAGCACTATCTAACTTTTTAATTTTTCAAACTGCTGCTTTTAGGGGAATGAAGAAAAGATGTAATAAAAATGGACACCTTATTCAAAAGAAAGCTTTAAGAATTAGTGAGCTATTAAATAAGCTATGGTTTATTGTTTCTGGAAGGTATTCATTATGTCCCCCAAATATGAAATGTTCCTTTTGTTCTATTAGCAATATTGAGTGAATAAGAATAATTTGATTCACAAGATGTCTTATTAAAGTAGACATGATGAATTATATACTTTCCTTTACATTAATTTTCTTTATGCTTTTTGCTAGGGTCTACAATTTTTGTTCTTAGCTTGGCTTTTTATAACATGTAAGGTTTAGAGAATGCTTCCTGATAATATTTTGTAATAGATAATATAAGTATTTTTATTCTTCATTTGTATGTGAGCTCTGATTCGTTATGGCATGCTAAATGTCACAGACCTAGAAATGGTCTAGAAATGGGAGAATGGAATTGGGTCCAGATTATTGATCATTAGTTGCTAGTATGATAATTATAGGATCTTAGATTAAGAGATAGCAAGAACCCAAGATATAACCAGTCTACTTCCTTGATATTAGAAATTAAAATATAGAGGTATAGAGAAAGTAGCTTGTCAAGTCTAAATTAGTATGATTGAATACTTTATGTTGATTTCAATAGTTCACTTTAGCTAATAGGTGGTGTGCTAAATTTAACTTGTCATTTTGCTTTTCTCTTTGAAATTAAAGTAGTTTGGCTTAAAAAGAAGGGAAACAGAGAAAGTGTGTACAATTCCATGTAATAAAGGTCAAGTAGTTTATTTGGGAATCAAGTAGGACAAATCACTATAGTATAAATCTCACAAGATTATATAATTTGTGACCTCTTTTAGATAAGCAAAATTGTCAGTTGTCAGTAATTCTGAAATATATTTCCTACATAGAGGGAAAATTTTGGTCAAACTTTCTATTACAAGGCCTTCAGTTTCCCTTCTTATCAAATATATTTATACACATGCATATAAACAAAAGCAGAGTGAAAAATGACTAAAATTAATAAGGAATTCACTTTTAACATACATGTGGGATGGTGCATATTTAGATTCCTTTATAAATCCATAGTATTTTAGGAAGATGCTTTCTCAGGAATTAATCACTTTAAAAAAATCTGTATCTCAAATAATTTCCCATGTAGGTTATGACTGAAAATATGTCATTCTGAATATATATATATACATATATTTATATATATATAAAGTATATGTATTTAACAGTAGTATAAATACTAGCCAACTTCTCTCTGTGTTTTTAAATTTTACTTCTTCACTGTTGTGTACGTATTTTAAAATATTATTTTGACTGTTCTTTATTTACTTTTTTTGCCATTACTTTGACATTATTATGTCCATTACACCCAAACTCTATCCCCATGATATTATTACTATATCCTTTTTTTAAATTTTAAGCATTTTTCCATGGTTACATAATTCATATTCTTTCCATCCTCCTTTTTCCCTCCCTCCTCCCAGACCTGACAAGCAATTCAACTGGGTTATCTCTCAATACCTATTTCAATATTATTCATTTTTATAATAATCTTTTAAAAACCAAAACCCCACACCCAATACCCATATAAACAAGTGAAAAATTAAATGTTTTTCTTCTCCATTTCTACTCCAATAGCCCTTTTGCTTGATGTGGATAGCACTCTTTCTTGTAAGTCCTTCAGGATTGTCATGGATCATTGCATTGCTATCAGTATATCAGTAACAAAGTCTATTACATATTGATTGTCCCAAAATATTTGGTTACTCTGTATAGTGTTCTCCTAGTTCTGGTCATTTCACTCCACATAAGTTCATGGAAATCTTTCCAGCTTATTTGGAAATCAACTAGTTTGTCATTCCTTATTGCACAGCAGTCTTCCATCACCATCAGGTACCACAATTTGTTCAGCCATTCCACAATCGAGGGACACCCATTCATTTTCCAATTTTTTACCACCACAAAAAGTGTACCTATGAATATTATTGTTTAAACGTTTTTCATTATTATCTCTTTGAGGTGCCAATCTAGTGGTGGTATTGCTGGATCTAAGGGTATTCATTCTTTTAAAACCCTTTGAGCATAATTCCAAATTGCTTTCCAGAAGGGTTGGATCAATTCACAACTCCAACAGCAGTGTATTAGTGTCCCAATTTTGCCACATCTCCTCCAACATTATTTTCCTTTATTGTCATATTGGCCAATCTGCTAGGTTTGAGGTGGTACCTCGAAGTTGATTTGATTTGCATTTTTATAATTAGGAGGGATTAAGAAAACTTTTTTATGTTATTGTTGACAATTTTGATTTCTTCATCTGAAAATTGAGTATTTATATCATTTGACCATTTGTCAACTGCAGAATGGCTTAATTTCTTACATATTTGACTTATTTCCTTATATATTTGGGAAATTATGCCTTTGTCAGACAATTTTGTTAAAAATATTTCCCACTTTGTTGCTTCCTTTCTAATTTTGGTTACATTGGTTTTGTTTGTATATGAACCAAGTCAAACGAAACCTACTATCTTCTGAAGCAAAAGAGAATGAATTTCAGAAGAAAGATTTTTGAATTAAGCAGTCTGTCACTGCTTATTTGGTCTTTTATACAGAGATTATATACGTTTTGACTGGTAAAAGTACCAAACTTGATACAACAAATAATTGAAATCTATGACTATTACAAATGGTTTGCATTCACTTTAGCTGAATGTATATGCTTCACACCAACAGCTATGGCAATTGTTCTGTCTCTATGGCATTTTTTGACAATTTCAAAAGCGGTCCTGACTCATCTGTTTAATTATTACAAGACAACTCATCCAAAACAAGATAATGATAGCAAGGAACTAGTAGAGAACATCAAACTACTGTTCCAAGTGTTGAGGCAAATACGTGAAGGAAAGGAACTTGATAAACATACGATCTTGCAACTAGAAATTGTAGAATCAAAGTTTTGGGGGCAAAAGGAAACAGAAAGAACAACCAATTCGGAATGCAGTGGTCTCTGTGCTACCAATAGTAGACAGGACTATTGTGCAACCTGGAGAGGGGGTGGTACATGTCAAAACATACAAGGCATTCACTCCTAGTGATATGGAGGTTTTAAAACGACATTTTCCTAGATTCTACGAAAAGCCTTACAAAAGTTTAAAAGAATTAAAGCAGGTGTTCACACTTTTCAACCCTAGTTTCGACGATGTCGAATTTCTTTTGGGGGGATTTTACTCTCCCTTGGAAAAGGAAAAATTCCTGAATGAAACTAGGACAAACCCTAATTTAGAATCATGGCCACTAGTGCATCAAGATCTAGCTTTCATTCAACACACTAACATGAGGTACTTGTTAAGATGCAGGGCTGATCTTATCGAGGCAATGAGATCATTTGCAAAAAGGCCAAATGCTTGGCAGAAATTTGAGAAACTGAGGCAAGGGGAAGAAGAACACCCGAGCACTTTTCTAGATGGAGTTATTGAAGCAGCAGAAATGATATTAGGACTTAGAGACACTTGTGCCCAGGATACGATTGATCATATAAGGAGGCAATTTCTAAAGGGAACCTCAATCCCGATACAAAATTATTTCAGGCAAAGTTGTCCACAGTGGGAATCATTACCACTGGAGGATATTAGGAATCATGCAGCGTATATACATGATTCCAAACAGAAAGAAGTAAGAATGGCTAGTCAATCTGACAATGAGAAAGATGAGATCATAGCAGACTTGAAGAGGCAATTGAAGCAATCGAAACGTGAGAAAGAAATTGAAGAGGTGAAGAATTTTGCTCTTCAAACAAGTAGAAATCAATTTAGACAACCTGCCAACAGCACCCCAAAATCGAAATCAGCACCCCAATGCTACTTGTGTGGGAGGATCGGGCACCTTATTCATTTTTGTAGATATAAGCAACAAATAGATTTTTCAAAACCCAATAATCAAAGAGATAATAGAAAGACATTTTATGATTTAAAATGGGCTAGGAATAATGAATCAAAAAGGCGTGATGAAGGAAAACATAAAGGTACTTGCTGCAATCACACATGCAAAAAGTACAGTCAAACACCTTCGTTAGATGATATGGAGAGATATATACAAATGGGAACGAAACCGAAAAAATCATTATGAATCGAGATGTCTAATTTAAAACCTATCAATCAGTGTAATTTGGGTGTGGCAGAGTCTAAAAGAATTGAGGAAAGCAAAATGAGAAATCTGGGCAAAATAGAAAAAGTGTCTAAAGTAATCTACACAGAGGATACACATAGGTCTGTGGTAGATAATGAGCAATGGGAAGAGATAATGCAAATGCACAAAGAAATCTTTGGCATTAAGGAGGATGATTATATAAGGGATCAGCTTTCTCATTCCGTATCACATACTTTGGGTGGGAAGCATGAATCAAACCATTGCAAAGAATCACATCAAGAACATTTGCAAAATGGTTTAGAATCATCAAAAAATAAAATTCCTCTCTTTATTTCAAGTATAAAGCAAAGGGACAGCTTGGATAAAGAACATTATGGTGAGGATTTACAAAGTTTCCAGGAAGGAACACTTTCAGTAACCTCGGGGGAATTAGATGCAACAATTCTTTCCCATTCAATTGCTTTAGACACAATGTCACAGTTAGAGGTTAAAGAGCAAAAAAGTCTGGATGTTGGCAAGAACTTGATTTTAAAGAAATGACCCACTGATTTAAAAGATGATAGCAGCTGTGTAGGAAAGTCAAAATCTACCTTTCTCAACCCCTTAGCTACAGAATTTCATCCTAAACTTTGGGGAAAAGATAGGGAACAGTTGCCTTCTTCTACAATCAGTGTGACTGAGCATAATAACATTAAGACTGTTGCTGTGATTGGTAACAAAAATCATCTAATGTCAGTCACAAAAACAGTAGGACAAAATAGGGAACATCGTCAGCTTTTGAATCAGTAGTTGTACCTGAAGTGTTGAAGGGAACACAATCTAACTATCATACAATACCGGATACTACTGAAGGAAAGATTGCTGATTTGAGGCTTGACAGTTCTTTAAAGAGCAGAATGGAAGATAAATCAAATCAAACTTCCATTTCTGAAGCCCTTAATGAAAGCCAACATGGAATCTGCAATAATGACAATGACTTGCAAGCTCTCAATGAGAGTATGCCCTTTAAGCCTGCTTGCTGTAATTCTGATTCTAAACTGAACTTGCCTAATGGTGCTATACGAAGTTTGGGTTTAGAGACAAAAGACCATAGGCAACACAGAATCAATGATAAGTGTACACAGAATACTGAGGATTCTTTATTACCCTTAGTGCCAGTAAAGTCCAATGACAGTGGAGAACCCTTAGTTACTCTAGAAATCGGAGGGGGGGGGGTACACTACGAGGGATTACTGGACACGGGGGCAACTTGTTCCATACTATGAGAACCACCTGAAGGATGTCAATTTCAAGGCAGTTTAAGAGTAAGAGGAGCTTCTGGGGTAGCACAACAAGTCCCAAAGCTAAAAGTTAAAATGTTAAAATTTGGACCTCTGACTCTTGAACACACCTTCCTATTGATGCCATCATGTCCTTCAAACCTTGTGGGGAGAGATCTTCTATGCAAATTGGCTGCAACCATCCAATGTCAACCGGATGGAAAAATTTATTTACACATACCCAAGAGATCTCTGAAACAACATTCCATTTCATTTTTAGATACATGTAGTGAGGAACCATCATACCAATCAACTGATAACATCTATGAGGTTCCAGATGATATTCGAGATTATGTGTGGGCTAAAAATTCAAATGAGGTGCACAGGATATTGTCAGCGGAACCAGTAAAGATAGAGGTGAAAGAAGGCTTACCTCCAAGAATTCCTCAGTTCAGACTTAGTCAAGAAGCGATAGAAGGAGTGAAACCCATCATAGAAAGTTTATTGGAGCAGGGCATATTAAAATATGGATTTTCGCAATACAATACACCAATCACGCCAATAAAGAAAGCAAAATTATCTCCTGAGGGAAAGACTCAATGGTGTTTAGTTCAGGATCTCAGAGCAATAAACGACCATGTGCAAAAGACCTATGCCGTGGTACCAAGTCCATCGCAAATCATTGCAGCCATTCCACCTGAAGCTGCTTGGTTTACTGTTCTGGACCTGAGCTCTGCATACTTCTCTGTTCCCCTGCACAGAGATAGCCAGAAGCTGTTCGCTTTCTCCTGGGAAGGAAAATCTGTCTTTTGGACGCGTTTGCCCCAGGGATTTGCAGATTCAGCTTCACTCTTTTGCCAAATTCTGCAGAGAGACCTTGAGTCGATAACATTCCTTGACAGCAAAATGGTACATTATGTTGATGACATCCTGCTAATGTCACCATCTGCTGAAGTCTGTTACACTGATAGAGTACACTTGATCAAAGAGCTAGGCAAAAGGGGCCATAAAATTTCCAAATCGAAACTTCAATTCGTGAAGGAAAAAGTAAATTATTTAGGATTCATCCTAGAG
This sequence comes from Gracilinanus agilis, assembly GCF_016433145.1. Taxonomy (NCBI): domain Eukaryota; kingdom Metazoa; phylum Chordata; class Mammalia; order Didelphimorphia; family Didelphidae; genus Gracilinanus; species Gracilinanus agilis. The sequence goes on from NC_058130.1 coordinate 236,334,670, forward strand.
AAAGGCTCCAGAAGAATTTCCAAAAAGAGAACACAAGATATACAAAATTTGAGTTTGCCTAAGACCAAAAAGCAACTCAGGGCAATCATAGGAATAACAAGCTTCTGTAGAAACTGGATTCCAGGTTATGCTTACATCACAAGACCTCTGATAGAGCTAACCAGGAAGGAAGTTCCAGAACCCTTAAAGCTGAATAAAGAACATATCCATGCATTAGAGAAATTGAAATCACTTACTCTATCAGCTCCAGCCCTAGGTATCCCTGATCATGACAAACCATTCCTACTTTATGTGCATGAAGACAAAGGGATAGCCTCCAGTGTTCTCACACATACATTTGGAAATAGAGTTAGACCAGTTGCTTACTACAGCTCTAAGTTAGATTCAGTGATTTATGGTATGCCTAGATGTTTAAAAGCCATAGCTGCTGTAGCCATCATGATTAGAAAATCTTCATCCTTGGTACTAGGGAGTGAACTGAAAGTATTTTTCCAACACCAAGTGGAATCTACTTTAAGAAACACCAACTTACAAGCATTCACTTCTCAGAGATTATCAAGATACCAAGCGATCCTGTTGGCTAGCGAAAATATAACTTTTCACCAGTGCAGAAACTTAAATCCTGCTACTCTGATTCCAGATTTACCTCTGGAAGGAGAAAGTCTACACATCTGTGAAGATGCGCTTAACATCATGCATAAAACAAGACCTGATTTAGACAATAAGCCAATGAAAGACCCTGATATTAACTTATTCACAGATGGATCGTCATATGTAGTAGACAATCAGAGATATACCGGAGCAGCTGTAGTGACAGCCTCTGAAACCCTTTGGTACTCATCATTACCATCTAACATGAGCGCTCAAGGGGCAGAATTGGTGGGACTCATTTACGCTCTAAAAATTTCAGGAAAACTCAAAGCTAACATTTTTACCGATTCTCGTTATGCTTTTTCGAGTGTCCATCATTCTGAATCTGGAAAAATTGAGGTTTCATTACAACAAATGGTAAACAAATAGTGTATGGCAATTTAATCAACCAGTTGTTGGATGCAATCCAGTTACCAGCCCAAGTATCAGTAATCCATTGCAAAGCTCATACAAAAACCCAAGGACCAGTGGAATTAGGGAACAAAGGAGCCCACTTGACAGCCAGATATGCAGCAAGATATGGACCTTTGACAATTCTAAACTTATCTTTGGTGGAGGAAGAAGATCTCAAAAATGCATATTCCCCAAAGGAAGTGAAGGATTGGAAGAAACATCAGGGTGCATACCTTGTTAATGGAGTTTGGTTAGGAGCAAATGGAAAACCTATGTTACCTAAATCCTTATATTACACCTTTTGCAATGCACTACACCAGAAAGGGCATTATGGAACTCTGGGCATGGCAGATTCTATAAATAGGTATTGGAATGCAAGGGGCATATATGAAGTTGCTATGAGAATTTCACAGAGGTGCAAAATTTGTATGCATTACAACCAGACAATCACAAAATTCATAGTCTGGGAGGAAAACCTTTAGCTTACACACCATTTGAATGCTTACAAATTGATTACATCACAATGCCAAGGAGTAAAGGCTATTGATATGCTTTAGTAATAGTGGATAGATTAACTAAATGGCCAGAAGCTTTTCCAGCAAAGCATAACACCTCAGCTTTTGTTGTGAAAATCTTACTAAGAGAATTAATACCTAGATTCTCAATACCATAACATATTGCATCATATTCTGGGTCCCATTTTGCAAATAAGATTCTAGCTACAGTTTATGAAACATTAGGAATTAAGAGACATCTTCACTCAATATTTAGACCCCAGTCCAGTGGACAGATTGAATGGGTGAATAAATCTCTAAAAAATCTTGTGGCAAAATTATGTGCAGAATCTCACATGAAATGGCCTGATGCATTGCCATTAGCACTATTCCACCTAAGAAGCCAACCCAACAGCATCACACATATTTCACCATTTGAAATGCTATATGGACATCCACCATTCCATGGCAAAGCACCTCAAAGCATTCACAAATTATCATACCTAGGTATGAAATGCAAGCTATATGAATATATCAAATTGCTCAAGCAATGATTAAATCAACTTCACAAATTAGGCTTGATACATCAAAGAGTACCTTTTGATTTTGATCTACACAACTTCCAACCTGGAGATTATGTTAACACCAGAAACTTCGCTAGGAAGTTTGTGTTAGAACCCAAGTGGCTTGGACCTTTCCAAATAATTTTAACAACTCCAAGTACAATCAAAATTGAAGGAAAAGATCCATGGCTCCATGTCACCCAAGTCAAGCCAGCTAAAGACATGTCCCAACAACAATGACCACAAGACCCAGAAACTATACAACACAAAGATCAATTAACACCAACTGATCAATCAAGCAAGTCCTCAGGAAATCCAAAATCTATACATAAGACCATAGAAACAGAGCAATCAGAACAACAATCAGAGCATGAGTCAGAAGCAGAAGTATACCAAGAGCCAGTAAACAATCAGATTTTACACCCAAATGATTATCCCAATCACAATCACTTAGAAGAATCATCTGTAAATAATTATGACAATGGAAAAGAATCAATGAAGGAAGAAGACACAACATTAGATTTGCAATCAATACCAGATCTAGAAACTGATGACGACGAATGAATGAAAGCACAAAGACTTAATCACGAACTCTTTTTTTGTTACCTATAATAATCATCTTTAAATCACAAAAGAAAAGAAGAGAAAATAATTATATATGATGGACATTTAAAAATTTGTTCCTGACACAAGTCAGAAGGTGGCAAGCGCTGGTGCATCAAGCAACACAAGGCAGAAGTTGACAAGCGCTGGTGCATCAAACGCCTCACTTGTTGCTGACTTCGCAGATCTTCACGAGGACAGCAAACCTGAGAACTACAAAGACATCCGTGACCAAATACATCTATCGTAAGAAGGACATCCACACTCTGAAGAGGAGCATCAGATCAGCATTGGACACATGTATTTGGAAAGAGATAACTTACACCCAACAGAATTCTCACTGCACATAACACTAGATTCCATCCAAGCAGTACATGCTAATTACAAAAGAATTCCGGAGAAGTAAGTATGTAACACATCATTACACAGATAAGTCACTAGACAACACATAAAACATTTTCCTGACTTCACATTTACATATGAAACATGAACTTACACTTAAGAGAGAAGGGTATATCTGCCTTAGTAAAGAATGTCTCTTACTCTGGTTCAGACACTGTTCTTCTCAAATCTCCTGACATGTCATGTACATATGTAATTTTGCTTACTAACCATTAGCAATAAGTTTTACTAACACACAGGGACAGTTTAGTTAGTTTAGTAAGTTAGTACAGGGACAGTTTTCCTAAAATTTTCTTTTTAAATATTGTACATAGATAAGTCTATGGTTTAACCAATAGACTTACAAAAAATATAGGCTTACTTATTAATACTAATGTTTCTAACATAGGCATAAGTGTACTAACCTATTCATACACTAACTTTAACAAGTGAACTAGAATTTAGAAGCTTATTTGCAAAAATACTTGCAAAACTTTTCTTAGTTGATATTATCTGATTAGTTCATAAAATTAGGTAGATGCATAGATAGAATTCATTACTTTGTTCTAGTTAGCAAAAATTAGCCTTAAGAATGTGTGAATGTTTAAAATGTAATTTGTTTTCTGTTCAAAATTTTTTTGAAAAACTGAAACCCCCATTCCTCTCCTATGCTTTTACCTTAACCCGTCTTAGTTTTAGCTTAGTTTAGTTGTAGCATAGTTTAGGAGATAGCAACGTTTTATTATTTTGCAAACTTAGTTAGGGATAAGAGCTTGGTAAGAATTTAGCTTAGTATAAGAATAGTAATCCCTTAGACTTTAGTAACTATTAAAATGGTGCTAATTGCACATTTTGAAAAGAAAAGGGGCATTTGTAGTATAGAGAGAGGGGGTCATATAGTTTTTTCAAGCTTTGGCTGAGTTCTGAAATCAGTTAGGGGTTTGGAATCTTGAGGAATAGTCAGTTGGTTTGGGTCTCCTGTGGAGGGAGGTTGTCTGACCAGCTGAGCTGCCTCCTTACCTATCTGTAGAATTGAAATTTAGCCTAGCTTTGAAATATTTATTTAAGAAATTGTTATTTTGGATAAACCCTTTATATCTTCCTTCCCTATATTATTTCCTACCTTCCCTCCCTTACCTTATATGTCTGTGGAGTTAATAAGGAGAGTAATTAAAGAGGAGTACAAATTCGTGAAGGGTTAAGTATAATTGACAATATTAGATATAAAGAAACTAGTCAGTCATCATTTATTCCCTTTAGATATCAAGAGCACTTTGTAAGCTTGAGTTAAAGGCAGGTCCTTACTCAGACTCCATCTCTGCCTCCCTTCCCCCACCTGAGGTTCCTGAGACAACTGTTAGGGCTTCCTTAATCCACTTTCCTGTCAGATCATCCTTTTGAAGATAATAAACACTTTTGTGTTTTAACAGACCTATTAGTATAATTTGTCAGTTAGTTATTAAGAGAGGGAAGAAGAGGGAAAGAACTAACATACTCTGGGCTTGAAGGGAAGTCGGGGTATCCATCTTGAAGGAAGGTGTAACTTCAAAACAAGTCCCTTCCTGTGAAATTAACTAAAGCCTGATTGTTAATTTCAGTTTAGTCTATTTCCCTCAGTCTGTGTTTAAGTCTGAGTTCTGGTCTATAAGCCCTGTGTCTTTGCCTGTTAGATTAATTCTCCCTCTCCTGCAGATCTTATTCCTTCAGTGTTATACTCTTGACTTCAGCCCTATTATATCCTGAATCTCCTTATTCCAGCCTACCTGTAGCCTAGATTTATTATCTTAACAAATCCCTGATAACCTCCTTTCAAAATTCCCTTGTACCACACACCTTTCCTCAAATTATCCCCATTACAATAAAAAACTTTTTTATTAATATAATCAAATTTGTTCATGTTACATTTTGAAGTATTCTCTGTATCTTGCTTGGTTTTAAATTCCTTTCTTGCCCACAGATATGACAGGTATACTGTTCTATATTCACCTAATTTATTTATGATTTCACTCTTTATATTTGTCATTTTCCCATTTTTAATTTATTTTGGAATATGGTGTAAGATGTTGATCTAAACATATTTTTTCCCAAACTATTTTCCAATTTTCCCAGCATTTTTTGTCAAATAGTGAGTTCTTGTTCCAAAATTTGGGATCTTTGGTTTCATTAAACACTAGCTTACTAAGGTCATTCACCCCTAGTATATTTCACTGATTGACCTTTCTATCTCTTATTCAGTACCATATTGTTTTGATGATCACTGCTTTGTAGTACATTTTAAGATCTGCTATTGCTAGGCCTCCATCCTTCACATTTTTTTTAAACCCTTAACTTCAGTGTATTGTCTCATAGGTGGAAGAGTGGTAAGGGTGGGCAATGGGGGTCAAGTGACTGAGACCAGATTTGAACCTAGGACCTCCTGTCTCTAGGCCTGACTCTCAATCCACTGAGCTACCCAGCTGCCCCCATCCTTCACATTTTTTATCATTAGTTGCCTTGATAATCTTTTTTTCTTCTAGATGAACTTTGCTATAATTTTTCTAATTATATTAGAAAATAAATTTTGTATTTTGAAAGGTATGACACTGTATAAGTAAATTAGGTTAAATAGGATTGTCATTTTTTATCATATTAGCTCATCCTATCCATGAGCAATTAGTATTTTTCCAATTGGTTAGATCTAGTTTTATGTATGTGAAAAGTGTTTTGTAGTTGTGTTCATATAATTCCTCAGTTTGTCTTGGGACATATATGCCTAAATATTTTATTTTGTCTAGAGAAATTTTAAATAGAGTTTCTCTTTCTAAATTTAGCTGCTTATTTTTGTTGAAAATATATAAAAATCTTGATGATTTTGCCAAATATTGCAAAATAATTATTTCTAATAGCTTTTTAGTTTATTTTTTTGTGTAAATACAGTTTGAAACGTAGAACTACAATTCCCAATATGCCATATTCTTTCTTACATTATGTGCTAACAGAGAGGATATAAATTTTTGGTAGCCCTGCCTCACTCTCTTTGCTTCTGATCATGGCTGACTGAAGTGGAGTTTTTGAGAGAGATGAGAGAACTTTACTCATGTGGTCTAATTTTTGTTAGATAATTATGTTTTTATTCCCTTAGCTGATTATTAATAAACTTAATAAAATATAGTACTTGAAGTTATTGGACATCAATTTAAATCTTACATTTCTGGCAACCAGAAGACTTGAGTTCAGAACCCTTGCTCCTGTCTAAGTTGTAGAGCAGTTTTGAAAGAGGTTATTTTTTTTATTTCTTTGTTTTTTTTAGTTTTTCCAATACTTTGTCCTTGAGCTCTGCTCGCTTCTCTTTTAGAAATCTGAATGATATACCATTTTGTGCATAAATGTTGAGTACTGATATTTCTTCATTGTTTATACTCCCTTTTATCAGAATGTAATTACCTTCCCACACTCTTTTAACCAGATCTATTTTTACTTTGGCTATGTCAGAAATCATGATTGCAACTCGGGCCTTTTTTTTCTCAGTTGAAGCCCAATAGATTTTGCTCCAGCCTTTCATTTTTACTCTATGTATGTCTGCTATTTGCTTATGTTTTATGGGTGAATTCAACCCACTCACATTCAAGTTATAATTATTAACTGTGTATCCCCAGACATTTTGATTCTCTCTCCTTGTCCTGCCCTTTCATCTTTCACTATTTCCTTCTATACTAGTGTTTTGTTTTTAATCAGTTCCCCTAATCCCCTCCCTTATTGTACTTCCCTTTCTCCCTTCTCCCTTCTTATTTCCTTCTTTTTCTTCTTTAGGGTCTTTTTATGCTACCCTCCTCTCTCTTTCTAGTGTTGCTTCCCTCCCCACAGTCCTTTAGTTACCCTTCTACTTCTCTATAGAGTGCGAATCAATTCTCTTTCCCAATGGATCTGATTATTCTTCCCTCTTTAAGTTAATTTCAATGCACTTAAGTATTAAGTATTTCCTCTCTCCAAACTCTTTACCCTTTCAGTGTATTGACCTTCTCCCCTGTTTGCTCACATGCTTCTTTATGAAATATAAATTGCTCCATTTTGTCTGTTTTCCCATTTTTCTCTATATTATCTCCTTTTTCCCCTCTAGTTTTTTTTTTAATTTTAAACCCTTAACTTCTGTGTATTGACTTATAGGTGGAAGAGTGGTAAGGGTAGGCAATGGGGGTCAAGTGACTTGCCCAGGGTCACACAGCTGGGAAGTGTCTGAGGCCGGATTTGAACCTA
>NC_058130.1:236342177-236408518 GCF_016433145.1 Gracilinanus agilis
CCCGTCTCTAGGCCTGGCTCTCAATCTACTGAGCTACCCAGCTGCCCCATCCCCTCTAGTTTTATATATATTTATACATACGTATATATATGTATGCACATACATATATATATTGACATTTCATCCTATACAGTTTGTCACTATTCCCTCTAAGCAAACTTCTTCTAGTTACCCTGTTAATAATAACAAATTTTTAATATTTACCAATACCTTCTTTTCTTCTAGGGATTCAAATTGATTGAACTTATTGGGTCTCTTAAAGAAAAGTGTTTTTTTTTCCTGCTCTCTTATTTATTTCATGGTGATTCTCTTGAGTTCTGTGTTCGGGCAGCAAACTCTCTGTTTAAGTTTTTTTTTTTTTTTTTTTTTTTTTTTTTTTTTTTTTTTTTTTTTTTTATGAATGCTTGAATGTCTTCAATTTTATTGAATGACCATACTTTCCCCTGCAAAAATATAGTCAGTTTTTTTTGATAGTTGATTCTTGGTTGTAGACCCAATTCTCTTGCTTTCCAGAATATTGTATTCCATGCCTTCTGGTCCTTCAGTGTAGATGCAGCCAGATCCAGTGTTATCCTAACTGTGACTCCCTGGTATCTGAATGACTTCTTAGGAGCTTGTAATATTTTTTCCTTGGTCTGGTAGTTTTTGAATTTGGCTATAACATTCCTGGAAGTTGTCAGTTGTCGATTAAATGTAGGAGGTGATCTGTGGATTCTTTCAATTTCCACTTTTCTCTCATTTAAGAATGTCAGGGCAGTTTTCTTGAATAATTACCTGTAAGATGATTTCCAAACTTTTTCTTTTGTCACAATGTTCTGGTAAAACAATAATTCTTTTTTTTTAAACCCTTGTACTTTGGTGTATTGTCTCATAGGTGGAAGATTGGTAAGGGTGGGCAATGGGGGTCAAGTGACTTGCCCAGGGTCACACAGCTGGGAAGTGGCTGAGGCCGGGTTTGAACCTAGGACCTCCTGTCTCTAGGCCTGACTCTCACTCCACTGAGCTACCCAGCTGCCCCAAAACCAATAATTCTTAAATTGTCTCTTTGAGATCTGTTTTGTAGATCTGTGGTTGTATCAATTAGGCATTTCATATTCTCCTCAAATTTTTCATTTTTTAAATTTTGTTTTATATATTCTTGCTGCCTTGTAAAGTCATTTACTTCTTTTTGTTGAGTTCTATTTTTTAAAGACTGGATTTCATCCCTTGCTTTTTGGTCATCCTCCTTCTGGTCTGATTTTCTTCATAGATCATTTTTTGCTTTCTTTGCTTCATTTTCGAGCTGGTCAATTTTAGATTTTAGGACTTTGTTTTCTTGTTTTAGTTCATGTATTTCCTTTTTCAAATTGTCTTTAGCCTCTCTTGATTGCTTTCTGAGTTCCTGAAGTTCTTGAGTTAATTGAATTTTGAGATCTTCCAAAGCCTGTGTACAATTCCCTGGAGCTTCCTCCTCTTCTTCTATTTCATTTGCTGTTGTTTCACTTCCTGGAAAGAAGCTGTCAATTGTATTTTCTTTTCTCTTTTTCTGTTGTTTACTCATATTTCTTTTCTTTTCTGTTCTGCTACTATAATCAGATGGATTTAATGAGCTTTGATGAAAGATCTTCCCACAACTAGCAATGAAGATTTGTAGTTATGTTCTCTGCAGTCTATGGAGGAGGGGTGTTGGAGTTTCCCTGCCCTCTGAAGACTTCTTGTCTATCCAATTGATGGGATTAAGCCTGGATTAGTATGTATTACTTAATGTGCCCTGAGGCTAAAACTGTAAGAGAAGAAAAAAAAGTGGGGGGACAAGATGGTGGAAAACAAGACAAGTTTTCACTGAGCTGTCCAGCAGTAGGCACCTTGCTCTGTCCTACTGTTAGACCTGGTTTTCTTTCCTCTTGAAGCCCTTTGTTCTCTATCTTGGTGTGGTAAAGGCCATAGGTCTGAAGTTTTGCTCCATCTAAGCCGCCATCTTCCGAGCATTTTTGCTGTGTTTCTCTGGCTTTCTCTTCTAGCCACCTCCCCTATGCTTGTGTTCAACTCCCCAGGTCTGGAGTCAGCAAGGCCCTCTCACCTGGCTGGTGTGCCCACCTACCCAGAGATTTCAGGGGCCACTGGAGACTCTGCACAGCCCATGTTGGAGGGGTCCTGGGATTCACCTTCTATACCATCAGACCCAACAGTTCAAGAATTGAAGCCTTTTTATTTGGTGTACCTCTTGAGCTGTCTAGTAGTAGGATGGCCCTGCTCTGTCCTTTTGTTAGATTTGGTCCTCCTTCTTCTCAAAGGGCTTTGTTTTTATCTTGGTGTGGAAATGGTGTGGAGGTTTTAAGATTTGCTCCATCTAAGCCTCCGTCTTCCCAGAATCCTTTTTTGTTTTTTGTTTTTTTTAAAGCTTCTCCAATCACTGCTGCTCCTGCTCCTCTGGCTGTTGCTGCTACTGCTGCCTCACATGCTTAACTAGATGCTTACTGGGGATACTTGCAAGTCACTTTTTGTGGGGCTGGTAGATTATAAAACCCCCTTTCCCTTGCATTGCTAACACCTGAGTGCTTGCTGCTGCTTTGGAAGTACTGTGTTTCTTTTAGGCAACAGTTAGGTTTCTAGAGGCTTTTTACCTGAGGAGACTCTACCAACCTCTTAACTCCCTGCCCCCACAAGCTTCCATTTTTGCACTCCAGAATTCTTTAAGGTCTTTTACAAACCCCACATGTCTCTACTAGGGAGAGCAGTCAATGGAAACAAGAACAACTAAAACTGCCACTTTAACCCTGAAAAGTTTTCAAACCCTTTAAGAATAAAATGCCAGCAAACTTTTTCTGCCCCTAGGGTAGCTCAGATAAGTGGTTTCCTGCCCATGTGGCCTGAAAGTGGCTCCTTTGAAACACGTGGTAGAAGCATGTGGTCCTGGCATTTTAACCCCAAGGTGGGGGGAGTAGAAAACTCTCTCAAAACTCTTAGCTAAAATTCAGGCTGTACTCTGAGAGTGTTACTTACAAGAAAGTGCATTTTACTTTGCTTAAAATAGAAAGCTTTTGCTTTCTCCTGTTGTCCTTGTTAAATTTAGTCTTGGGCAATGGCTTTTTGCCTGCCCTCCACTAAAAGGCTAATTCATTAGGGTGGGCCTGTACTTACACCAATTTTCTTATCTGAAGAACCTAAAAAGAATGCACCCTGACTGACTCCTGGCCATTATATACTAGGGCATTTCCATTTACTTATAAAAAGTAGAATTACTAGCATTGCCCAGTTTCCTGCCTATCTCAAATAGCTCCTTTTCTGGGAGAGCATTATAGAGCTTGCCACAGCTCAAAGTTTTAGGGTATCTTTTCTTACTACCATTCCTGGGTGCACTTGTCCTTGTGATTACCTTGAGGAATTCTGAGATTCAGGGGAGAGGGGAAATTCATCTCTCTATACCCCCTTGCCATTTTGGCCTGCACAGTCTTTGCTACACATCCAATATGGGGTCCATCCACACTATGCCAGTGTGGGTATGGGGAACATTGGAAGTATGACTAAAGGAATCTAGATGGATGATGATACTGGGGAGGGGAAGGAATGTTAAAGAGTCTGGAGTTGAATTTTTATGCCTTTTCAGACTCCATTGTTTTACAGATGTTAACAGTTCCAGTTTGTTCCCCTCCAAATTGAGAAGTCTCTGTAATGCAGCTATCTGAATTGGAGAAAAGGACTTGAATTCATTGTCTATATCCTGTCATATATATTGTATTTGGTGATTGTTTTAAGATTTAGTTTTGTTTTTTAAGTTCACATATCGATCTAATCTAATATATTCTGTTACACTATGCCACTTTAAGTTACTGTATTTTGGCTATTAGCTATTTGTGCTGTTACACTGTCTTTATATTTACCTCACCATATGACTGGACTGGAGAAAATACTATTGTAAAAGTCCATAAACAACTTGCACAAAGCCTTTTCTGTGGCAAAACTATTAGTCCTAAGGATGCTGGGTTTGTCACCAGATGCAATGAGGTCAAATGTTGCTTCAACTGCCTTTTGTTCCTTTGTGCCCTTGTTAATAGTCACATAGATGATGATGGATGGACTCTACCAAACTGGTTACAACCTGTATAAAACCTTTGGAGAATTTAAAGACCTAAAATTAAATTGATTTTAAAGTGTCGTCATGAATGATTTTTAGATATCTAGTAGCACTGCTATGTCTGACTGATCATTTGCCTACCTTTGAATTGTTTGTAACAAGAGGAAAAGGGTCCATTTTGAAATTAAAGTGAAGTGCTATAGCAGTGTTGTATTCCCCACTTCTGCATGAAAATGAAATGGATGATACATATAAAGACATGCCTTTTACAGCTATTACAGTGTCATCCAAGAGGTGGGAAGGTTTTTCCAGGGGGTGTGGTACCTCTTGATGGTTCCTGTGAGGGAGAATTTCCCAGGAGCCTAGTGGATTTTGGATGGTTTTTATATTTTTAACTCTTCAGCTTACTCTACCCTTCCACCAGAATGATCTAGATTCTTGGTAATGTTTTAGACCCAAAAGGTTTTCATCAGCAGTACAGAAGTTTGAGTTTTTTTCTGGGCTCCTCTGCCAAATTTTGGAATAATGGCAGTAACAGACTTATTAAAAATATCTCAGCCAGGATTGAAAGACTGGATAGATCTGGAGAACTTGTATCAAATATCCATAAGCTTCAGTGGCTAAAGAGACTAATGTGAATCCTAATGATAGAAAGTTTGTTTGTTATTGTCATTAAATAGGCTTTTATGAGTTTGGGGATTTTGGTACTTCTTTGAATGTGCATAACATGTTATACTACTGTTTTATAAAGCTGTTACTTGGTGAAAATCATTGGCACTTACATTGTGGATCATGGCCAAGTTAAAAAGGAAATGGATCTCATTTTTGGGTGAAAAACCTTTGTATTCTGCCTCTCCTTTGGACACAATGTGTCACTGATTGTGAACTATATATTTTTTATTTCTTTTTAAATTTTATGGTTGTTTTTCCTTGTATGTGCAATAGAGAATATTCATTTTCCTTTCCCTTACATTTTTTGGACTTGTAGTACATGTTACCAGTATTATTTTTTTTATTTTTCACTAATATAAGTTTACAATATCCATTATCCCTAATATTAACACATATCACAAAGCTTTAGACTATCAAAACCTGCCATTGATTGCTAAATATTATGGGACTTGGATTATTGATTGTGTCTGATTTTAGGAGACGTGATCACAAAAGAGCCATTATACAGTACCAAGAAGCACAAGGTCGAGGAGACCAACTAATCCTGGTGGGATTGATGAGAATCTGGCACCAAGACAGAGTACTTGTTTTGAGGTTCTAGGAAGCAGCTGTTTGACAATATCTGACACAGGATTCCCCGTGCCAGATTCAGACAAAATACCTCAGTTTGGTTACAATTTTGGCTCCCCTATCCCTGTAAGTTAAGGTAAAATCAGACCAGAGAATGATATTTCCCTTCTCCTTGAAAATCTAGTCCTTTTTCTTCTCCATAATGTGGCAATTTTATGTAATCCTGGCTGCTGTTTGGGTAAGTACATATTGCTGCTACAGGCTTGTGGGACATAAATCACTTTATTGGGCCCTGATCAAGGACCTGTTATGAATTTATTCTTGCTTACTCAGAATTTTTATATACTATTTACTTCTTTTTTTTAACAATTGATTCTCATAACCTCATAACACAGCTATGTATCCCTGGGTGATCCATGTGTTTATCAACACCCTCCTCAGGAGGGATTGTATAATTGTCATAGAATTCTAAACTTATACTTTTTTTTCATTTTAGAGTAATTTTAGGATAAGAAACTTGCTACCTCCCTGAATCTAGAAAGTGAATGGTTTGGAGAAGGTGCCATGGAGATGCCTACAGAAACCTCACACTGCACCAGAGGATCCAGAATTAATTTTGGGATGTAGTGAAATTGAACTGCGGGGGGTTGAATGCATTCATTTTGAATGTAAACTCTTATGCCAGAGGAGACTGCCCCCTCTTTGGCTTTTTGTCAGTGTGCCTAGCAATCATTGATTTTTTTCCTTTTTCTCTTTTATTTCCCTCATCCCCAAATTATTGTAATTTCCCCTTAGAAAGTGCAATGTTATATGTGCCTCTAGGTCAGTGATGGGCAAGCTATTCCCTATGTGCCAGACCCGGGCCATAGTTTGCCCATCACTACCTTAAGCAATTCCCTAATCACTATGCCCCCATATCCAGATGTAGTGATTAGGTAATTGCTTATGGCAGTGATGGACAAACTACAGCCTGGATCTGGCCCACGGAGAATAGCGGGGAACATGGCTGATCTTTGTATATGTACCATGTACTGCTGAAAAGAAGGTATATTGCTTTTTTTTCCTGTGCAGTTTCTCCAGATATCTATTAATTTTAATTTTTCTAATATTTCATTCACTTCCCTTATTTTTTTTGTTTGATTTATCTAGTTTTGATAGAGGAAGGTTGAGGTCCCCCAGTATTATGGTTTTATTATCTATTTCCTTCTTGAGCTCCTTTATTTTCTTAGAAATTTGGTTGCTCTATCATTTGGTGCATAAACATTTAGTATTGATATTCCTTCATTGTTTATAGTACCTTTTGTTTATTTTATTTATTTTTAAAACCCTTACCTTCCATCTTGGAATCAATACTGTGTATTGGCTCCAAGGCAGAAGAGTGGTAAGGGCTAGGCAATAGGGGTTAAGTGACTTGCCCAGGGTCACACAGCTGGGAAATATCTGAGGCCAGATTTGAACCTAGGACCTTTTGTCTTAGGCCTGGCTCTCAATCCACTGAGCTACCCAGATGTCCCCTATAATACCTTTTAGGGAAATGTAATTTCCTTCCTTATCTCTTTTAACTCAATTTTTTTAACTTTGTCTGATGTCATGATTGCTACTCCTTTTTTTCACTTTAAATGTTGCATAATAAATTCTGCTCCAGCCTTTTACTTTTAATCTTTTATCAAATGTGTTTCTTATAAACAATATATAGTAGGATTCTAGTTTTTAATCCACTCTGCTAGCTGTTACCATTTTTTGGTTCATTTAATTTCATTCACATTCAGAGGCATGATTGCTAACTATGTATTGCTCTCCATATTATTTTACTCCTTTGATCATGCTCTATTCCTTTTCTCCTCACCAGTGTTTTGCTTTTTATTCACTCCCCCATTCCTCCTCCCTCCATTTACTTTCCCCTTCCATTGCCTTATTGCCCCTTTACTTCTCTGTGGGGTAAGATATAATGTTTTACCTCAATGAGTATATATGTTTTCCCCCCTCTGAGATAGTTATGATGAAAGTAAAGTTTAAGCATTTTCTGTCCCTCTCCATAATAGTATTGGCTGGAGGGGATTCTCTTAGTGACCTTGAGCTTTTCTTCTTCATTCTTCCATCTTGGCTCTACCCCCTAGAAGCCTGCTATATTTTTTTTATTTATTTAACTTTATTTCTCATTACTCTTCACTTCACTTTCTCTAAACTATCCATTGTCTAGCTTTGAAGTATTTATAATATTTCATTATAGGAAATCTTCCTGTTTCTGAACTTCAGTTTTGTCTATCCCAGGTACAAATTTCCTCCATTTTTGGGGTGAAAGATACACTTCCACTTCTCTGTATTTCTACAGGTTATCTTTATGTCCCATATTAAATTTGAAACAATTTTATCATACTGCTTAACTATTTGCTGTGTCTATGTCTTGGTAGATTTTAAATTCAAGGGAGAAATGGTATATTTTTTGCATTTCTTTTGGAATTCCTTTAATTCCTAACACATAATACCTAATTAACTGAGTATATAGATAGATGAATTAATGGATATCAGTATCAACAACCATCTGCAGTATTGTTAAGTTTCTGGGAAGTATATGGGATTTTGTGGTCCTTTAAATTTCTGGAGTGGTGATTTGCATATAATAGGAGCTTGAAGAATTTCATCTTCATTAGAACTACACAAATTAAATTGTCCTTGTAATATCTGAGTACTAAAACTGAATTTAAAAGATTGTAATAGAATAACCGGGCCAATTCTTATATGAGAAATCATGTGATATGGCCCTCTGAAACATTGCTGACAGGTTCTTTAATTAGGTATTTCATCAACTAAAGATTAAAAATCAGAGCTGGGAGGGAAAAGAGGAATTTCTCCATCAAAAATCAAATGCCTAAGTTCACACACTCTTTTCTACTCTGGTATTACCTCCTTCTTCTGACATAAAATACTGAATTATAACCACTCAACTATGTTAGTGTTATCATTAATCCAAATTATAATTATCCACATGATAAAACATTCCCACTTAAATAATTCCAGAAATATGAATAAAAATAAGGAGACATTATCTTAAATTGTTTTGTAAGTATACTTATAGGCAATAAAATTGAAATTAAGGACTATAGAAAACAATTCTGATATAAAAAGGACCTGTAGACTTGTAAATTAGTTCAATCTCTTTTGGAAATTAAGAGAGATTTATGTAGTAAAATGAATTTAGAATTGTTCTTAACCTTTGAACTAGCAAGATGATGTTGGGATAATATTTTAAAGGTATTGCTTTCTTAATAAGGTGAAAATTTATTTGTAAGAAAATAATTTTAATATCACTAATTTATGTACTTCTGAACACAGTCTACCCATGATCTTATTAATGTAAGTACTTCATTTCAGTAATATACCCTGTAGAATTATTCATAATAGAAAAAATGGAAAGGGTCTTTATGTCTAATGATCATGGAATAGTCTTATAAATTTTTCCATTATAATAAATGTAATATCATATTATTATGTAATATGTAATTATGTAATAAGAAATTTAAAATATTAAGTATGTTAAGAAAGGTAGAAATTCATGTGAAAGGATAGAGGATAAAATAAATAAGATTTTAAATAAAATATGTATTCTGCCCAAAGGGCTATGAAACTGCATTTGTTCTTTGACCCAACAATGCCATTAGTAGGTCTATATTCCAAGGAGAGCAAACAAAAAGGAAAAATACTTATATGTAATAAAATATTTATAGTAACCCTTTTTGTGTGGCAAAGAATTAAAAAATGAGGAGTTGCTCATCAATTGGAGAATAGCTGGATAGGCTATGGTATTTAATTTTGATAGAATATTGTTGTAAGAAGTGATGAAAGGGATGGTTTCAGAAAAAATGGAAAAATTTATAATAATGGATATATATTGAAATGAGCAAAACCAGGAGAAAATATATAAAGTAGTAATATTATAATGACAATTAATTCTTAAACATAGCTACTCAGATAAATACAATGATTCATAACACCAAAGAATATCTGATGAAAAGTTCTATCTACCTCCAGAGAGAGAAATGATAAGTTCTAAGTGCAGATTGAAGCATATTTTTTCAATTTCTTTTTCTAACATGACCAACATGGAAATGCATTTTGTGTTGCTTCACATGTATAACAGGTATCATATTACTTGCCTTACAAAAGGCAGTATAGAGTCAGGAAGGAGGGAGAGAATTTAGAATTAATTTTTTAAATGAACATTAAAAATAGGAAAATATAATAAAAATACAACACATACTTGTCATAATTTTAATAGTAATATTTACTTTATAGTATCTTCATTTTTTCTATTCTTTTTATTACTATTATTTCATTTATTCTGTTACTTTTTTTTTAGTTTTGTGTTAGTCCGTAAATGAGAGAAGTTCATAAATGTAGACAAAATCTATTTTTTTTTGCTTTTTTGTGTATTTGAAAGTTTTGACATGTGTTTGCATGTTGTCAAGTATGTGTACATTAGATACACGTGGATTTATGTGCATACACACACAGAGGTATATGTCTATGTATATGTATAGTATATCTCCATATACTATATAAATATGTCTATATATGTATATATATGGGCGTGGGGCTAGCAACCCCACCCTGTAAAAACTACATCTGCTAAAGAAACTGCAACCTAAAGTAGGGGCAGCTGGGCTAGCTCAGTGGATTGAGAGCCAGGCCTAGAGACGAAAGGTCCTAGGTTCAAATCTGCCCTCAGACACTTCCCAGCTGGGTGACTCTGAGCGACTGTGTGACCCATTGCCTACTGGTTGTGGCCCTATGCTCCTAGAATGGAGTCCCAGGATTAAAAAAAAATGTATATATATACACACATGCATAGATGAATCTCATGTTGCTTCACATTGTTCAAGAAGCTACTTATCTATATCCAAGTTTAAAATATTACTTTCTTTTAGGACTAATTGTCATGTACTCCCCTTCCATCTATAGGTGCTTTCTCTAGGCTGTATCTTTGTGTTTAAGAGCTTTCTATTTCAGTAAGAATTGTTTCTACACTTCTTGCAAATTAAAATTACTCCTTTGGATAGCAGGAGTTATAAAGTCCTTTTCTGTTTGATTACCTTGTCATAGTTATTTACCCTTTCTAGCCATTAATTAAATATTTTTATAACAATCATATTACTTACCATTATCTGACCATATTGTCTTTTTTCTACTCTCTTCTCCCATTTTCTTCTCTCAAATAATCGCCCCTCCACTCCCATACTCCCAAATATTCAGCATATTTTAGAGTCCTGATATCTTGGTCTCCTGAAAATCTGAGTCTATGACCCTAGTCTTTGTACTTTGGAGAAATTTCTTTCTTTCCTTTTTGTGTATTTTACACTGCGTTAGTTCTTTTCAACTCAGTTTGCCTTCTCTTCTGTAGACTCCCATACTACTGGGGCTATGTGAATTTAGTTCACCTAATTTGCTCTTTGATGTATTTTCGACATTCAGGGATTCATAATGCTAATGGTAACCACTGAGTACTGTGGAAGTCATCCTTATGGTACCTTAAATGATGAAAATAATTGTGACTGCAAGAAAACAAAAACAAAAACGAAAACACTTATCTTGTCACCTCTTAATTCAAAGTTACTTTTTGGGTTTGGGATATTTCGTCAAAGGTATCACAGTTCTATAAAGTGGGCCATTGTGAGACAGAGCCATTAAGAAATTGGTAATATCTCACTGCGTGATGAACTCATGCTATGGTACTGATTGTCTCCCTAACAAGTTATCTCAAATACTGGGAGCCATATGATAAGGCACAGTGAATTACAATGTCCTCCAAGGTAATCTCTTTGGGGGTTTGACAAATGCATTTTTAATTTTAATATACCTAATACTTTAGTTCTAAAGATACATATTTCCATGGAAATGGCAAAATAAGAATCATAACTACATTTTCCATTGAAAATCTGAATACTTCATATTTAAACCTTGCTTTCCTAAACTGGTATATTGGGAGTTATTTATTTTCTGAAAACTGACCAGGCTCTATCTACTTTTGTCTGTTGATGACTTGTACCGGTGCCCAGTTGAAGCAAATTTTAGAAAGAGCAAATGATTCTTTTAGCTGCGTGTTGCCAAGTGAAATGGAGTCTATTCCACTCCACTGTTTAATAACATGTACAATTATGAAAGATAATGGAGTGTAGGAGAGACTGCTGGCTAATTTGAAAGAGGTGTGTTTTTTCCAAATTGGAAATAAGGCCAAATTTAGAATTCTATCATCACCTTGCCTTTGTTATTATAATAAAGAGCTTCAGTTTTAATAGGATATTTTAAAAATGCCCTTTCTCTCTTTTTAATTATAGTCAACTTTCAGAGATAGAGTTATAGAACCTATGAGTTGGAATGAACATTAGAGGTCATCTAGTCCAGTCTGCCTCCTAATATAGGTATCAATCTTTTCTACCATACCCCAGCCTTATGGCTATCCAACCTGTGCTTAACCATTTTCAGTGACAGGAGCTAACTACTTTTTTGAGGGGAATAAGGGAGTCACCTATTCTATTTTTAGACAGCTCTGATACAAAAATCCTTCATTCTTTGAGTGATAATCTGGCTTCATTCACTGGATACAATTCTGCTGAACGGACCACAAAATCATCTAATTCTTCTGTCATATGATGATGCATCAACAATTGAGCCAGCTGGATGGAGAATCTGTGGGGCTGCCTTGCCCCAATTCTGGAGCAATGGTTCTCTTGCTGTCCAGTTAAGAGCATGTTCCAGCCCACACCACCCTGGCCCCATCAGACTTGGCCAGAGCTACTGGTGAACTGAAAGATATAAGCAGAGTCATGGTATAATCGTAAGCTTGCCCCAAGACAGGTCCCTGAATTTAAATCTCTGAAGTGGATAGTAATAAAGAACCAATGTCTCAGTCTGCTTCATTCATTCAAGGGAGAGGAAGAAATAAATGGTCCAGTGAGAGAAGAGCCCCTGACTGCTCTTTGACACCAGTGGCATTTTTGTTTAGTTTAGTTTAGTTTCAGTTTTAATTTCCCTTGAAGATTTCCTTGCTGAAAATACAGGACCAGGACCTCACAAGAAATCTCTAAGGACAAGAGATTGCCAGTGAAAGGTGCTCCCTCATTGCCCTGGTGGATGTGGTAGAAAGGGCTTCTATCATTAAGAACCTCAAAGTGAATGGTGGAAATTATGCACTTGGCAATAGGGACCATGACAAAGAATGGTGAAAACAGCCCACGTTGCTCTGCCATGACTGGAAAGCAAAACAAAAAAGCTGCTGCTACCATTCCTTTATTGGATACTGGCATTTCTGACAGCAACTGCCTGGGTTCCAAAGAACACAACAGGTTCTGGGGTGACTTTGAAGACTTCAGTGATGTTTCTGACAAGTCTGACACGTTCAGCACCCTGTATATTCTGGAGCAATGGCCAGCACCAGGGGCACATGAAAGTAATTCTTATTTAAATGGATGTGTCACAACCTCTTCTGACTATCTACAGTCTGGTAATTTATCCAGTATGGGGAGGGGAGGATTCTGCTTTTTTCACCTATTAAAGTCAAGCTCAGGTAGGAAAATATTTTTAAACTTGTTTTCATGAAGTACCTACCAGTACAACAAATGTCAAGAGGATATTTGCACTGTACTCTATATTTTTAGAAACATATAATGTAAGAAATACTAACCACAAACCTATAGGAAAAACAATTTTGCTCTCTGTCCTGAAAACTCTGGAAGATTCTATAAGATGAAAGTAGTACATCTACTTCAAAATGCCTCTGAAGTAAATCTCATTATCAAAAACATTTCTTACTTTTTCTTGAAATAGATACTGCTCAAAAAGATCTTTCTGGAGTTAAGAATCACATTCTGAAAGATTTAAACTTGAAAGAGACTGAAGAGTTAATAGAAGTAAATGGATTTAATCTTAATAATTGTAACGTTCTAAATCAAAACAAACTCTAGACTATCAGCTCCCTGACACAGCAGCTTATTTATATACAACTTAGTTTTGAAGACTCCTTCCAGTGAAAATATGCAATACATAGGGGCAACTGAGTAGATTAGTGAATTGAGAGCCAGGCCTAGAGACTGGAGGTCCTAGGTTCAAATCTGACCTCAGACACTTCCCAATTGTGTGACCCTGGGCAAGTCACTTAACCCCTATTGCCTAGCCCTTACCACTCTTCTGTCTTGGAGCCAATAAAAAGTATTGACTCCAAGACGGAAAGTAAGGGTTTAAAAAAAAAAAAGAAGGAAAGAAAATATGCAATACATAAAATTTCCAAGAAAGAAAAAAAACATTTTAATGAAATAAAATTAAAATTAAATGTGAAAAAAAATTTTTTTTATTTGATGGAAATCTTACATTTTGCTATTGAATTAGAGCTTGAAAATAGAAATCAAAGACATCTGAGGTAAAAAACCAGAAATTCTCAACTTTTTTCCTATTGCTACCAGGTTGAAGTTGAATTGGTCATGGGTATAATTCAAGAATTAACTTTCAAGATGTGGAAATATCTGCTTTAATGCTCTGGTGATTGTTTGGAAATTTGCTAAAATATTGTACACAAAAGGTTTAAATTACGTTCTAGCTAAAAGATAGAGAAAACCTAAAGGTATAATCCTCAAAGTATCTCATTCATAACTTAAGCTGTTTTCCCCAAACTATTATGTTCTTTTTTAAAATAATTTTTATTTTTTAGAAAAGTTATCATGGTTACATGATTCATGCTCTTACTTTCCCCTTCAACCCCCAACCTCCCTTCCCCTTAGCCAATGCGCATTTCCACTGTTTTTTTAAACATTTATTAATATTTATTTTTAAAGAAAAGTTAACATGGTTACATAATTCATGCTTTTACTTTCCCTTTACCCCCCGAATTCTCCCCTCCTATGACTGATGCATATTTCTCCTGGTTTTAACATGTGTCATTGATCAAGAACTATTTCCAAATTGTTGATAGTTGCATTGGTGTGGTAGTTTCAAGTCTACATCCCTAATCATGTCCACCTCAACCCATGTGTTCAAGCAGTTGTTTTTCTTCTGTTTCCGCTCCTGTAGTTCTTCCTGTGAATACGGATAGCGTTCTTTTCCATAAGTCCCTAAGAATTGTCCTGGGTCATTGCATTGCTGCTAGTACAGAAGTACATTACATTCTATTTACCACAGTGTATTGGTCTCTGTGTACTATGTTCTTCTGGCTCTGCTCCTTTCACTCTGCATCAATTCCTGGAGGTCTTTCAAGTTCACATGGAATTCCTCCAGTTCATTATTCCTTTGAGCACAATAGTATTCCATCAACAGCATATATACCACAATTTGTTCAGCCATTCCCCAATGGAAGGGCATACCCTCATTTTCTAGTGTTTTGCCACCACAAAAAGTGCGGCTACAAATATTTTCATACAAGTCTGTTTATCTATGATCTCTTTGGGGTACAAACCCAGCAATGGTATGGCTGGATCAAAGGGCAGGCATTCTTTTATAGCTCTTTGAGCATAGTTCCAAATTGCCATCCAGAATGGTTGGATCAGTTCACAACTCCACCAGCAATGCATTAATGTCCCATTTTTGCCACATCCCCTCCAGCATTCATTACTCTCCCCTTCTTTCATTTTAGCCAATCTGCTAGGTGTGAGGTGATACCTCAGAGTTGTTTTGATTTGCATTTCTCTAATTATTAGAGATTTAGAACACTTTCTCATGTGCTTATTGATAGTTTTGATTTCTTTATCTGAAAATTTCCTATTCATGTCTCTTGCCCATTTATCAATTGGGGAATGGCTTGATTTTTTATACAATTAATTTAACTCCTTGTATATTTGAGTAATTAGGCCCCTGTCAGAGTTTTTAGTTGTAAAGATTTTTTCCCAATTTGTTGTTTCCCTTCTGATTTTGGTTGCATTGTTTTTGTTTGTACAAAAGCATTTTAATTTAGTATAATCAAAATCATTTGTGTTACATTTTGTAATTTTATCTAACTCTTGCTTAGTTTTAAAATCTTTCCTTTCCCAGAGATCTGACAAGTATACTATTCTGTGTTCACTTTATTTATTTATAGTTTCCCTCTTTATATTCAGGTCATTCACCCATTCTGCCATTCTGAATTTATCTTGGTGTAGGGTGTGATATGTTGATCTAACCCTAATCTCTCCCATATTGTTTTCCAATTTTCCCAGCAGTTTTTGTCAAATAATGGATTTTTGTCCCTAAAGTTGAGCTCTTTGGGTTTATCATACCCTGTCTTGCTGATGTCATTTACCCCAAATCTATTCCACTGATCCTTCCTTCTGTCTCTTAGCCAGTACCATATTGTTTTGATGACTGCTGCTTTATAGTATAGCTTAAAATCTGGTACTGCTAGACCACCTTCCTTCATGTTTTTTTTTCATTATTTCCCTTGATATTCTTGATCTTTTGTTCTTCCAAATAAAATTTATTATAGTTTTTTCTAATTCATTAAAAAAGTTTTTGGTAGTTTGATAGGTATGACACTAAATAAGTAAATTAATTTGGGAAGTGTGGCCATTTTTATTATGTTAGCTCATCCTACCCATAAGCAGTCAATGTTTTTCCAATTGTTCAGATCTAGTTTTAATTGTTTGGAAAGTGTTTTGTAGTTACATTCATATAATTCCTGTGTTTTTTTTTTTGATAGATTCCTAAGTATTTTTGTCTATTGTCTAGGATGATTTGAAAGGTGTTTCTCTTTCTACCTCTTGCTGCTGTGATGTGTTGGAAATATATATAAATGATGACAATTTACATGCATTCATTTTGTATCCTGCAACTTTGCTAAAGTTGTTGATTATTTCTACTAGCTTTTTAGTTTATTAATGTTATGATGGTAATTTGAGGAAAGGTATTTGGGATAAGGGAATTGAAAGGAGAATGTCGGAGACTTGGTAAGTGGATAAATTAGGCTTCAAGATAGGCTGGGATTAAAGGAGATTCAAGGTATAATAGGACTGAAGTCAGGAGTATAACACAGAAGGGAAACAGAGATCTTCTTGGGAGAAAGAAGTTAAACTGAACAGGCTAACACAGCAGGCTTACAGACTGGGACTTAGACTCAAACACAAGCTGAGGGAAATAGACTAGACTGAAATTAACAAACAGGCTTTAGTTAATTTCACAGGAAGGGACCTATTTTGAAGTAACACCTTCCTTCAAGATGGATGCCTCAGCTACCCTCTGAGCCCAGAGTATGTTGTCTCTTTCCCTCTTCTCCCCTCTTGATAACTAACAGACAAATTACACTAAATAGGACTATTGAAACACAAAGGGTTTATTTGTTTGAAGGATGTTGGTTAGGAAGGTGGATTAAAGGAAAGCCCTATTAGTTATCTCAGGAACCTCAGGTGGGGGAAGGGAAGTAAAGATGGAATCTGAGTAAGGACCTGCCTCACTCAGTTTTACAAAATGCTATCTAAAAGAAAATAAATGATGATTTGATTAAATTATAGATAATGCTGTCAATTAGATAACTCTTCACAGATTTAACTCCTCTCTAATTTCTCTCCTTATAAACTCCACAGCCACTAAGGGAGGGAAGGCAGGGTGGTATTAGGAAAGGAAGATATAAAGGGTCTATCTAAAATAATAATTTCTTAAGTAAATATATTAATGCTAGGCTAAATTTCAATATTGAAGCTAAATAAGCTAAGAGCTCGCTCATTGACTTCCTCCCTCCACGGAAGATCCAGTCAACTGCCTCTCCTCAAGATTCTAAAAGCCCAACTGCTTTTGGAACTCAGCCAAAGCTAGATAAAACTATATCCCCCAATTCTGTATACTACAAATGGACCTTTTCTTTTCAAAATGTGCAACTAGCACCATTTTAATAGTTACTAAAGTCTAAGGGATTACTACTCTTATACTAAACTAAATTCTTACTAAGCTCTTATCCCTAACTAAGTTTGCAAAATAATAAAAGGTTGCTATCTCCTAAACTATGCTACAACTAAATAATCTAAAACTAAGATGGGATAAGGTAAAAGTATAGGAGAGGAATGGGGATTTCATTTTTTCAAAAAATTTTGAACAGAAAGGAAAACAAATTACATTTTAAACATACACACATTTTGAAGGCTAATTTTTGCTAACTAGAACAAAGTAATGAATCCTATCTATGCATTACCTAATTTTATGAACTACTCAGATAATATTAACTAAGAAAATTTTGCAAATTTTTCTTTGCAAATAAATTTCTAAATTCTAGTCCTCTTACTTAAGTTAGTGTATGAATAGGTTAGTACACTTATGCCTATGTTAGAAATGTTAGTAATAATAAGTAAGCCTATATCTTTTGTAAGTCTATTGGTTAAACTATAGACCTTTGTTATATACAATATTTACAAAGAAAATTTTAGAAAGATCTGTCCCTGTACTAACTTACTAAACTAACTAAACTGTCCCTGTGTGTTAGTAAACTTATTGCTAATGGTTAGTAATCAAAATTACATATGTACATGACATGTCAGGTGATTTGAGTAGAACGGTGTCTGTACCATAGTAAGAGACTTTCTTTTACTAAGGCAGATATACCCTTCTCTCTTAAGTGAATGTTTATGTTTCACATGTAAATGTGAAGTCAGGAAAATGTTTTATGTGTTGTCTATTGACTTATCCGTGTAATGACGTGTTACATACTTACTCCACCGGAATTCTTTTGCAAATTGCATGTACTGCTTGGATGGAATCTAGTGTTGTATGCAGTGAGAATTCTGTTGGGTGTAAGTTATCTCTTTTCCAAATATATGTGTCCCACGCTGATTCGATGTTCCTCTTCACAGTGTGGATGTCCTCTTTACGATAGATGTATTTGGTCACAGATGTCTTTGTAGTTCTCAGGTTTGCTGTCCTTGTGATGATCTGTGTAGTCAGCAACAAGTGAGATGTTCGATGTACCCGCGCTTGTCAACTTCTAATTTGTGTTGCTTTGATGTACCAGCGCTTGTCACCTTCTGACTTGTGTCAGGAACAAATTTTTAAATGTCTATCATATATGATTTTTTCTCTTCTTTTATGATTTTAATAAAGATGATTATTATAGGTAATCAAAAAATAAAAGTTCGTGATTAAGTCTTTGTGCTTTCATTCATTCATCGTCGTCAGTTTTTAGATCTGGTATTGATTGCAAATCAAATGTTGTGTCTTCTTCCTTCATTCATTGTCATAATTATTTACAGATGATTCTTCTAAGTGATTGAGATTGGGATAATCATTTGGGTGTAAAATCTGATTGTTTACTGGTTCTTGGTCTACTTCTGCTTCTGATTCATGCTCTGATTATTGTTCTGTTTGTTGCTCTGTTTCTATGTTCCTATGAATAGATTTTGGATTTACTGAAGACTTGCTTGATTGTTTAGTTGGTGCTAATTGATCTTTGTTTTGCATAGTTTCTGGGTCTTGTGGTTGTTGTTGTAGGGACATGTCTTTAGCTGTCACTACGGCTGCTTTAGTATAACTCTGATTGTCTACTACATATGACGATCCATCTGTGAATAAAGTAATATCATGGTCTTTCATTGGCTTATTGTCTAAATCAGGTCTTGTTTTATGCATGATGTTAAGTGCATCTTCACAGATGTGTAGACTTTCTCCTTCCAGAGGTAAATCTAGAATCAGAGTTGCAGGATTTATGTTTCTGCACAGGTGAAAAGTTATATTTTCACTAGCCAACAGAATCGCTTGGTATTTTGATAATCTCTGAGAAGTGAATGCCTGTAAGTTGGTGTTTTTTAAAGTAGATTCCACTTGGTGTTGGGAAAATACTTTCAGTTCACTCCCTAATACCAAGGATGAAGATTTTCTAATCATGATGGCTACAGCAGCTATGGCTTTTAAACAACTAGGCATACCACAAATCACTGAATCTAACTTAGAGCTGTAATAAGCAACTGGTCTAAGTCTGTTTTCAAATGTTTGTGTGAGAACACTGGAGGCTATCCCTTTGTCTTCATGCACATATAGTAGGAATGGTTTGTCATGATCAGGGATACCTAGGGCTGGAGCTGATAGAGTAAGTGATTTCAATTTCTCTAATGCATGGATATGTTCTTTATTCAGCTTTAACGGTTCTGGAACTTCCTTCCTGGTTAGCTCTATCAGAGGTCTTGCGATGTAAGCATAACCTGGAATCCAGTTTCTACAGAAGCTTGTTATTCCTATGATTGCCCTGAGTTGCTTTTTGGTCTTAGGCAAACTCAAATTTTGTATATCTTGTGTTCTCTTTTTGGAAATTCTTCTGGAGCCTTTCTCTAGGATGAATCCTAAATAATTTACTTTTTCCTTCACGAATTGAAGTTTTGTTTGGAAATTTTATGGCCCCTTTTGCCTAGCTCTTTGATCAAGTGTACTCTATCAGTGTAACAGACTTCAGCAGATGGTGACATTAGCAGGATGTCATCAACATAATGTACCATTTTGCTGTCAAGGAATGTTATCGACTCAAGGTCTCTCTGCAGAATTTGGCAAAAGAGTGAAGCTGAATCTGCAAATCCCTGGGGCAAACGCGTTCAGAAGATAGATTTACCCTCTCAGGAGAAAGCGAACAGCTTCTGGCTATCTCTGTGCAGGGGAACAGAGAAGTATGCAGAGCTCAGGTCCAGAACAGTAAACCAAGCAGCTTCAGGTGGAATGGCTGCAATGATTTGCGATGGACTTGGTACCACGGCATAGGTCTTTTGCACATGGTCGTTTATTGCTCTGAGATCCTGAACTAAACACCATTGAGTCTTTCCCTCAGGAGATAATTTTGCTTTCTTTATTGGCGTGATTGGTGTATTGTATTGCGAAAATCCATATTTTAATATGCCCTGCTCCAATAAACTTTCTATGATGGGTTTCACTCCTTCTATCGCTTCTTGACTAAGTCTGAACTGAGGAATTCTTGGAGGTAAGCCTTCTTTCACCTCTATCTTTACTGGTTCCGCTGACAATATCCTGCCCACCTCATTTGAATTTTTAGCCCACACATAATCTCGAATATCATCTGGAACCTCATAGATGTTATCAGTTGATTGGTATGATGGTTCCTCACTACATGTGTCTAAAAATAAAATGGGATGGTGTTTCAGAGATCTCTTGGGTATGTGTAAATAAATTTTTCCATCCGGTTGACATTGGATGGTTGCAGCCAATTTGCATAGAAGATCTCTCCCCACAAGGTTTGAAGGACATGATGGCATCAATAGGAAGGTGTGTTCAAGAGTCAGAGGTCCAAATTTTAACATTTTAACTTTTAGCTTTGGGACTTGTTGTGCTACCCCAGAAGCTCCTCTTACTCTTAAACTACCTTGAAATTGACATCCTTCAGGTGGTTCTCATAGTACGGAACAAGTTGCCCCCGTGTCCAGTAATCCCACATATTGTTCTCCCCCGATTTCTAAAGTAACTAAGGGTTCTCCACTATCATTGGACTTTACTGGCACTAAGGGTAATAAAGAATCCTCAGTATTCTGTGTACACTTGTCATTGATTTTTGTTGTGTATGGTCTTTTGTTTCTAAACCCAAACTTCCTATAGCACCATTAGGCAAGTTCAGTTTAGAATCAGGATTACAGAAAGCAGGCTTAAAGATCATACTCTCATTGAGAGCTTGTAAGTCATTGTTACTATTGCAAATTCCATGTTGGCTTTCATTTAGGGTTTCAGAAATGGAAGTTTGATTTGTTCTATCTTCCACTCTGCTCTTTAAAGAATTGTCAAGTCTCAAATCAGCAATCTCTCCTTCAGTAGTCTCCGGGATTGAATGATAGTTAGATTGTGTTCCCTTCAACACTTCAGGTTCAATTACTGATTCATAAGCTGATTGTTGTTTTCTATTTTGCCCTACTGTTTCTGTGACTGACATTATTTTATTTTTATTTTTATCAATCACAGTAACAGTCTCGATGTTATGTTCGACCACACTGATTGTAGAAGAAGGCAACTATTCCCTATCTCTTCCCCAAAGTTTAGGATGAAATTCTGTAGCTAAGGGGTTGAGAAAGGTGGATTTTGACTTTCCTACACAGCTGCTATCATCTTTAAAATCAGTGGGTCGTTTCTTTAAAATCAAGTTCTTGCCAACTTCTAGACTTTTTTGCTCTTTAACCTCTAACTGTGACATTGTGTCTAAAGCAATTGCATGGGAAAGAACTGTTGCATCTAATTCTAAACTAGTTTGCAAATGTTCTTGATGTGATTCTTTGCAATGGTTTGATTCATGCTTCCCACCCAATGTGTGTGATATGGAATGAGAAAGCTGATCCCTTATATAATCATCATCCTTAATGTCAAAGATTTCTTTGCGCATTTGCATTATGTCTTCCCATTGCTCATTATCTACCACAGACCTATGTGTATCCTCTGTGTAGATTACTTTAGACACCTTTTCTATTTTGCCTCGATTCTTCATTTTGCTTCCCTCAATTCTCTTAGACTCTGCCACACCCAAATTACACTGATTATAGGTTTTAAATTAGAAATCTCAATTCATAATGATTTTTTCGGTTTCGTGCCCATTTGTATATATTTCTCCATTTCATCTAACGAAGGTGTTTGTACTTTCTGCATGTATGATTGCAGCAAGTATCTGTATGTTTTTCTTGATTATATGTATTAGATTCATTATTTCTAGCCCACTTTGAATTATAAAATATTTTTCAAAGCTAGAAAAAACTATATCCCCCAATTCTGTATACTACATTCTCTAGGATTTTTTAAGTAGACCATCATATCATCTGCAAAGAATGATAGCTTAAGTCTCCTCATTGCCTATTTTAATGCCTTCAATTTCTTTTTCTTCTCTAATTGCTACTGCTAGTGTTTCTAGTACAATGTTAAATAATAGAGGTGACAATGAGTATCCTTGTTTCACACCTGATCTTACTGGGAAGGCTTCTAAATTATCCGCATTGCCTATGATGCTCGTTGATGGTTTTAGATATATACTGTTTATTATTTTTAGGAAAGGGCTATTCCTATACTTTCTAGTGTTTTCAATAGGAATGGGTGCTGTATTTTATCAAAGGCTTTTTCAGCATCTATTGAGATAATAATGGGATTTTTGTTTATTAGCTTTGTTGATATGGTCAATAATGTAGATGGTTTTCCTAATGTTGAACCATCCTTGCATTCCTGTTATGAATCCCACCTCATCATGGTGGATTATTCTCTTGATCACTTGCTGGAGTCTTTTTGCTAGTATTTTAATTAAGTTTTTTGCATCTATCTTCATTAGGGAGATTGGTCTGTAGTTTTCTTTCTCTGTTTTTGATCTACCTGGCTTTGGAATCAGTACCATATTTGTGTCATAAAAGGAATTTGGTAGGACTCCTTCTTTGCTTATTATATCAAGTAATTTGTATAGTATTGGGATTAGTTGTTCTTTGAATGTTTGAGAGAATTCACTTGTGAATCCATCAGGCCCTGTTGATTTTTCTTAGGGAGTTCTTTGACGGTTTGTTCAATTTCTTTTTCTGATATTAGATTATTTAAGTATTCTATTTCTTCTGCTGTTAATCTAGGCAATTTATATTTTTGCAAATATTCATCCATGTCACTTAGATTGCTAATTTTATTGCCATATAATTGAGCAAAATAGTTTTTAATGATTGCCTTAATTTCCTCTTCATTAGAGGTGAGGTCTCACTTTTCATCTTTGATATTGTTAATTTGGTTTTCTTCTTTCCTTTTTTATTAGATTGGCCAGTACTTTGTCTATTTTGTCTATTTTTTCAAAACAACAGCTTCTAGTCTTATTTATTAATTCAATAGTTCTTTTACTTTTGATTTTATTGATTTCTCCTTTTATTTTTAATATTTCTAATTTAGTTTTCATCTGAGGATTTTTAGTTTGCTTGCTTTCTGGTTTTTTAAGTTGCATGCCCAATTCATTAATCTCTGCCCTCCCTAATTTGTTAATATATGTACTCAAGGATATAAATTTCCCCCTCAGTACTGCCTTAGCTGTATCCAACAGAGTTTGGTAGGATGTCTCATCATTGTCATTCTCTTCAATGAAATTGTTGATTGTTTCTATGATTTCTTCTTTAACTGACTGATTTTGGAGAATCATATTATTTGATTTCCAATTAGTTTTTGATTTGCCTATCCAGGTGCTCTTACTAATTATTATTTTTATTGTATTATGATCTGAGAAGGTTACATTTGTTATCTCTGCCCTTTTGCATTTGTTTGCAATGGTTCTATGCCCTATTACATGGTCAATCTTTGTGAATGTACCCAAACTATTATGTTCTTAAAGATGTTTCTGGAGAGAATTCTATTTTCTCTTTGAACCTAAAGTTCAATGCTGTAGGTTGTACATTAAACCTTCCCATTATTTTATGTAACTGCTGATCTTAACAAAATAGTACTCATGGGCAACAGTATTATTCATGTAAAACTTTGTTTTAAGGAACTTCCAAATGAAAATTGTCTCAATTTCTCCATTGAAAAATCACCCATTTTAAAAATGGGAACAACCAACAAATCTTCACTGTCTTTTATAACATTTTATCAAATAAAGTTGTATGAATTAAACAAAAAAAATACCTTCCTCAGTTTTTCCTTCTAAAATTATCTATATTCTCCATTTCTTTAACTATTCCTCATATGATACATTTTTATCCATACTCAAAATTCTTGTTTATATCCTCTTTAAAAAACACAACACCTCACTTTTCTGTGTATTGGTTGCCAGGTAGAAGAGCAATAAGGACAGGATCACACAGCTAGGAAGTGTTTGACACTAAATTTGAACCCAGGATCTTGTGTCCCTCAGCCTGGCTCTCAATCTATTGAGCCACTTTGCTGAACTCTTTAATATCTCTTAGTTTTCTTTTTTTTTCAATATTGTTTGAATATATTAGTTCTAAGAAATAGGGAATATATTGGCTGTCATGAGATACAGCATCTCTCTCTCTCTCTCTCTCTCTCTCTCTATCTATCTATCTCTATCTATATGTATGTATGTATGTATGTATGTATGTATGTATGTATGTATTTTCTCCCTCTGGGCCTTTTTATTTCTTGAATGCAAATCCTCATGTGAGATCTTTTGACATCAATGCATCTGATTTGTTACACCGAAAATTGCCAGGATCATTAAGAAGTGAACTAACTTCCCCAGAGACTTGACGGCAGAATGTCAGAAGTAGGATTTGAACCCAGATCTTCATGATTCCATGGTTATTCCTGTATAATTATGCTACATTAACTTTTTTGGGGCTTTATGCTTTGTCTTTATTACCTGTGTTAACTTTGGCATATTACTTTTCTCTGTGCTCCAGACACAAAATGAAAGGGTTAATTTGATGATGTACAAATTCTCTTTCATCTCTAAATGCATGATAATATAAATGTTCTCAAGAAATAAAGTTAAGGTTCTTCAATGTAGATACAGCCAGATCCTATGTTATCCTAACTGGTTCCCTGATATCTGAATGACTTCTTTTTACCAGCTTGTAATATTTTTTTCCTTGGTCTGGTAGTTTTTGAATTTGGCTATAATATTCCTGGAAGTTGTCAGTTGTGGATTAAATGTAAGGAGATGATCTGTGGATTCTGTCAATTTCCACTTGTTCTTCTTGTTCAAGAATTTCTGGGCAATTTTCTCGATAATTTCTTATAAAATTATATCTAAACTTTTTCTTTTATCATGATGTTCAGGTAAACCAATAATTCTTAAGTTGTCTCTTCTAGCTCTGTTCTCCAGATCTTTTGTTGAATCAATGAGGTGTTTCACATTCTCCTCAAATTTTTCATTTTTTAAATTTTGTTTAATATATTCTTGCTGCCTTGTGAAATCATTTGCTTCTAGTTGTTGAGTTCTGTTTTTTAAAGACTGAATTTCATACCTGGCTTTTTGGTCATCCTCTTTCTGGTCTAATTTTCTTTGTAGATCATCTTTTGCCTTCTTTGCTTCATTTTCAAGCTGGCCAATTCTGGCTTTTAAGACTTTATTTTTTTGTTTTAGTTCATTTATTTACTTTTTCAAATTGTCTTCAGCCTCTCTTGATTGCTTTTTGAGTTCCTGAAGTTCTTGAGTTAATTGAATTTTAAATTCTTGAATTAATTGAATTTTGAAATCTTCCAAAGCCTGTGTCCAGTTCGCAGGAACTACTTCCTCTTCTTCTATTTCTATTTCATTTGCTCTCTTTTCATTTCTTTGAAAGAAGCTGTCAATTGTCATTTCTTTTCTCTATTTCTATTGTTTACTCATATTTTTTCCTTCCTTGTTCTGCTAGTTTGAGCAGATGTATTTAATGATCTTTGATGAAAGATCTTCCCTCACCTGGCAATGGAGGTTTGTAGTTACTTTCTCTGCCCTCTGAAGACTTCTTGTCTATCCAATTGTTGGGATTAATCCTTTATTGATGGGATTAATCTTACTGCTTATTCTGCCCTGAGGCTGAAACCTTGAGGGGAGGGAAAACCAAACAAAAAAAATCCCAAAATATGGAGGGGACAAAGAAGAGTGTTTTCTCTGAACTGAGCTCTCTAGCAGTGGGGTCCCCCTGCACTGTCCACTGTGTTTGATTTGGTTTTCTTTCCTCTTTAAGCCCTGCATTCTCTATCTAGGTATGAGGAAGCCAAGCTGTCTGTGGTCTGGGGTTTGGCTCTCTCTAAGCCACCTTCTTCCTGGAGTTTTTGTTGTGTTTCTCTGCTTTTCTCCTCCAGTTACCTCTCCAGTGCCTGTGTTTAACTCCCTGAGTACAGTGCCAGCAAGGCCCTCTCTCCCAGGCCGCTGGAGGCTCCGCACAGCACATGGTGGAAGAATTCCATGTGAACTGGAAAGACCTCCAGGAATTGATGTAGAGTTAAAGGAGCAGATCCAGAAGACTGTTGTACACAGAGACTGATACACTGTGGTAAAATAGAATGTAATGGACGTCTGGACTAGCAGCAATGCAATGAGCCAAGACAAGTCTGAGGGATTAATGGAAAAGAACGCTACCCACATTCAGAGGAAGTACTACAGAAGAGAAAACACAGAAGAAAAACAACTGCTTGAACACATGGGCTGATGTGGACATGATTGGGGACGTAGCCTGGAAAGGACCACACCAATGTAACTATCAATAATATGTAAATAAGTCTTGACTGACCACATATGTTAAAACCAGTGGAAATCTGAGTTAGCTATGGAGAGGTGGGAAGTTTGAGGGGTGAAGGGTAAAGTAAAAACATGAATTATGTAACCATGGAAAATTTTTCTAAAAATAAAATAATTAAAAAAAAGAAATAAAGTTAAGGGCAAGGCCTGTGATTTCACTGGTACAAAGACATCCATGTCTATTTAGCATTCACTATGTGCCATACACTGCATTAACTGCTAAGGATATAAATAAGAAATTGACAGTCCTACTCTCAAAGGAGCTTCATAGGGCAGTGGGGGAAGGCAACATTCAAAAGGAGATTGGAAAATGTGCAAGGTAAGTGCAAAGGTAATTGAAGTGGAATAAGATCAGCTGGTTGAAAATCAAAAATTAGTTGGGCTTAGAGTCTACTTAAAATAGAGGCTTTGGGAGCAGTTCTTTGATCCATATCTGAAAGACAAAGTGTATCTAGTATACAGTTTGTGTGGAACAAAACTGATGAAATCTCATAGGATGAAAATTTTCCTGTTGATGAGGCTTCCTAGGAACATAATCATGGTATATTCCAGTCTAAGTTCTGTAGATAATAAACTCCTAAGTAATACTATGTACCATTTTATTTTATTTTTACAAAATGTAAATGTTTCATCATTATATCCTTACAACAACCCTGTGAGAGATGACTTTTTGCCTCCTTTTACATATAAGGAAGGTTAAGTGATTTGTATAGCCTCAGACAACTAGTGAGGTCTGAGATAGAATTCAAACTTTGAATTTGAAACTCTTAAGACTAACATTATGTCCATTTTTAAAATTAACTTTCTCTTCTTCTACCAATCAAGTGAGAATAAGTTCTGGAAACCATAGAGTAACTTAGATCAGTAGTATCAAACTCAGTCATAGACAAGTCATTCAATGAAATTCCTGTGGGTCACATATTACCTTAGAAAATCACATATTATTGTTATCTACATTTAGTTGTATTTTTATTTATTTTGCTAAATATTCTTCAATTCCATTTTTATCTGATTCTGGCCTTTCTGAGGAATGTCATGAGTCACAAAAGCCCCATAAGGAGTACTGATTTAGAGCACTGAGAGATTAGTGATTTAACCTTGGGCAATGTGTCAGAGGCAATACTTGAACCAGATCTTTGTGACTACAAAGACAATTCCTCATCTACTATTCCATGCTGTCTCTCTGTGACCTCTTTTCATTCAGTTTAAAATTCCTATCTATTCAAGTAGGTCAGTAATTCTAATGGTTCACATTATATTTGCAGTCAACACTGAAAGCAGTTTGTTTCATCCAAAATAAAATAAAATAAATCTAAATACATCTCTTGAAAACTGTAGGGGGAAGAAAATAATTAAACTATCATAGGGAATACTTTCTAAAGTATTAACTAAAACTGTGCAGTCATAGTCAAACCTTTCAGTAATGGCCAGTTGCTAAAGCAATTAATCTTTATATGGAAAATGCCTTTATGTCACAGTTGATCATATCAGAAATGCCCACATGGATTACAGACTACAGAGAAGAGTCCTCATGGTGCCCATCAAAACTTGACATTCATGATCACTCTCTAATGTAGCAAGAAGCCAGTAGGAACTTTGGGATGTGCTGTCAAAAAGAGATAAATTGGTATTAAAAATGTATTCACTCTTTTGAATATATGAGTTCTTTTTCACAATTGTAGACAGCTTATGTTTGAGAGATTCTAAAACTAACTAAGGTTAAAGTCTGACTTAAAATCTTAATGGCTAAGTCACAATAGGCTGTTAAATGTTTTGTTCTGGATTCTTAAAGTTAAAATGATTCTTTCTATGCTATGTCTGGGTCTACACACTTTGTATAAGAGAATGCCATATATATATATATATATATAAATTTAGCTTTACTTTGAATTGATGTGCAATTCTTCCATCGACATGTCTATATTAAAAGTAATCAATAATGGAAAATAATGACATGGAGAATTTTAAAACAAAGGCTATAAAAGCATCCCTAAAATGTAAGTGTGAAAATAAATCTGATGTTGCTTAGCTTCTTCACTGACTTTGGACTCCTATTCTTTTAATTTGTCCATGGAATGGGGCTGGTGGCACCCTGAAGCTCTTAGTTGTTAAGTCTTCATGATTAAAATTCATAAATTGAGGTCATGAAAACCCTTAACCTGACAGTTTTCAGCATTTGATTTACCATCTATATTCTGTCCATCAGAAATATGTCTTTTCTTGGTCACCATGGCTTCAAGAACCCTTAATTTAAAAAAAATGAATTATATAGTTGTATGCTATTAAACAATGTGGATTCCTGTCATAATCCTCCTAGTATTCTGATAGGGAAATCATACTTGGAATAATTAACAAGTACTTTAAGGCCTTGTTCAAAAAATACTCCACACCAACCTTCTGTATGGTGAAAATGAAGGGATGGAGGTAGGATGGTAGGATGGATGGGAGAAAGGAGAGAGGAAGATAGAGGAAGGGAAAGGAAGGTAGCGGCAGCACTATAGGGGGAAATTGACCAGAGCCCTCAAATGAATGATCAGAGAGGAACTTTAGGGTTTGAATAGCTAGGTTTTATTTTAATTAGAAAGGGAAAGGCCTAGGGAAAACTAGAGGTAGGAAGAAAGGGGAAAAGGTGCCAAGGAGAGATCAGGGTCTCAGGGTAAAGAAAGCTGAGCCAGATAAGGCGCCAAACTTTTCCTTTTACACTTTCCCTGACAGCTCCTCCAAAGGAAGTGGGCGCTGTCAGGAGAAGTTGTAACAGAGAGACTCCTGGGAGTTGTGGTCTCCCAGGGCTTATAATAATTCCAAATAACACATTCCCTCCCCACCCCGTGATCCTTTGGGAGACCAATCTCCCCAGTGGATCTTAACAAACATAAATAAATTTACAATTACAATAAATAAAGGCTAAATACATCAATACAAGGGGAGAAAGCTAACAATTTTTACAATATAAAGAAATCAAATGGTGCTTCTATAATATTCTAAAATATTCAGGGGGCAGTCCCTTTTTCACAACAAAATAGATACATACATAAAACAAATTCATTTAAACAAAACAGGTGATCTTAACAAAACAAATGAATTTTAAAAACAGACCAATGAATTTAAAACCCCCCAAAGTTCAAAATTTTTCACATCCAGTTGCTCTCTTAGGATCCTGGGTCAGTCTTTCTCCATGAGGTCCCTAGGGGCATCTCCATTTCGATTCCAGGAGGCAGTAAACTTCTTTTCCTAAAGCAACCTAAATTCTCCATATGAAATTAAAAACACATTACCCCCTGAGGAGGATAGAAAGAAACATTTAAATCACAGAGGGATATATGACTGAGGCAGGAGGCATATGAATCACTGCCAATCAAATTCATCAGAAAAATTTAGCAAAATAAAGCCAAATAAGTAGTGGATGAAAAATTTTAAACATCTAATCCTAAATTTTATATGAAAAAAGTTCTAAATAAGAAAAAATAGAAAATCACACTAGGTCTTCAAGTAATGTCCAATTAAAGTAATCTATGTCTGATATCATGCACTTACCCACTTAGTAGCCTGTACCACAGTCAACCACCATAGTAAGAAAGTTAGGAAAAAGGACTAGATTTATATTTATTGGTCTGATAATACATTGTTTCTTCTTTTCTTTTCATTGTTTCTTCTCAGGGATATAATATGGAGCCAGAACAGCCAATTGTTAGGTACTTGACATAAATTTTCACAAAGAGTGTGGTTCGAAGAGTCCCATGTCTTAACGTACGTTAAGCATCACAACCTCGATGCTCACACTAGTTCAAGTCCTTTTTATTGGCATTGGTTTCTCTGTTTGACCTCTGTGCTCTTTTGGCATCTTGCAAGTATGTGCTTCTTTGGCACTATATTGATCAAATCTGTACTCCTTTGTTGATACCATTTCATTGAATCAGACATTTCGTTGAATCAGACATATGTACTAAGTCCCACAATACCAAAATACCAATGGCAGTTTCAATAGTCTAAGGCTTTTGGGTAGGCAGATACAGTTAGAACAAATGGATATACTAAACCTACACTAATCTAATAATCAAAAACTCTTTCAATTTAGATAAATGACATGTGCTTAGGAAAAATACAAAAATTGCACATATAATTATAAAAAAAATGTGCTAGGGGGCAGCTGGGTAGCTCAGTGGAGTGAGAGTCAGGCCTAGAGACAGGAGGTCCTAGGTTCAAACCCGGCCTCAGCCACTTCCCAGCTATGTGACTCTGGGCAAGTCACTTGACCCCCATTGCCCACCCTTACCAATCTTCCACCTATGAGACAATACACCGAAGTACAAGGGTTAAAAAATGTTCTAAAATTTCAAGACATATATATCTCCTATAATCAGTAACAATGAGAAAAAAAAAATATATATATATATATGTTACAATTCATGTCACTTAAGTAGGGGTAGAATATAAAGGTTCTTACCCAAGAATTTAGATGCATTTCCTCTTAGCTTAGCCATGACCCACAGTGTGAGTGCAAATGAAGTAAAACAATGGAGTTATAAAAGCAATAATACATTTAAGAAAATACAAAATTTTCACAAAAAGCACAAAATGTGAATCAATTCAATACAATACAGGTTTCCTAATATAGGTAATATATGTTTAAATCTTTCAAATACAAAAATTCCAATCTGCCAAATTATCAATACAAAGGCACATGTCAAATACCAGATGGGACAAATAAAGTTAAGGGGGTAGACAAGTCACTGTATTCAAAAATCTGTTTTTTCTTCTTTTGCTATTTTTAAAGGGAGGCAAAACTGAAAAGGATTAATAGCAACAAAACAACAAAAGCAATAGAGTTGAATAGAGTTTAAGAGGCACCTCCTTCTGCCCCATGTGAAGGAGTACTGGCACCCTGATTAGTGCATGGACAAGCTCCACTTTGGAGATACTGTTGTGGGGTCATTTGTTGTGGATTATCTTCCTGATTATCAGTCCTGAAATTGTGATTTCTATAATTACTCTTACGATAGTTATTGTTTCCTGAAATTAGTATTTTTGTAATTATTATTATTCCTGAAATTGCTATTCCTGAAATTGTTGTCATTATTATTCCTAATTATCAGTAACAAATTCCTGCAATTCATTATTAAGTGGCCCTTCTTGTTACAGAAGTGGCAGGTCAGAGATTGATAATTAGATTCTTGGAGAGGGGCAAGTGGTATTGGTGTAGTATCATGCCCTCTTTCCTGTTTTTCTATTTTATTTCGTAATGATTTCAGTTCTTTTTGTATGGTATCCAATAGGTCATTAGTTTGTACCTTTGTCTCTTCATGTCCTTTAGTGACATACATAGCTATTTTCCTTAATTCATCCAGTTCTATTTCTGGCCATTTGGGACAATGCATCTTAAAGTAATCCTGGACCACTCTGCTAAAATTTTTTTACAAACTGACGCCTTATTTGTTGTATGCCTTGTTCTGTTGATAAATCTAAGTCCAAATATCTAGCTCCCAATTCAATAAGCCTGTTCATAAACTAAGTGGGAGTTTCATCATCATTTTGAGTTAGGTAATCCAATTTGTTCCCATTGTCTGGACATTCTGCACATTCTTTCATTGCTTTTAATATTGCAGCCCTAGCATTATTTAGCTGCAAATATTTCTCTGGATTGTTATAATTCCCCTTTGGGTCCTCATGTGGCCAGTGTGCTGCATTTTGTCCTCGGGCCTTATTTACATGAGAGATGATTTTGTTTCTCTCTCTCTCTCTCTCTGTCAGGAAGATCTTGAGTAATTTTTCCACATCCTTATAGGAAGGATTGTATTGGAAAAATATATCTTCCATCCTTTTCATTACAGCTATGGGTTCATCATTATAATTTAGAATATCTTTTTTAAACTCTTTAATATCTTGAGGAGTGAATGGAGTATGGTATATTAAATTAATCACATCCCCAGATCTGTCTAATGTAGGCACTTCCCTTAAGGGGAAAAGGCCATCACAGGAATCAGAATTAGAATCCGAATCAGAATCATCGCATGGTTTTGGTTTATTTTTTGTCATTTTGGTGCTTACTGAGGCAGAACAGATCTTTTTTAGGTGTTTGAGTGCTTACCATGGCATTATGTGTCTTTTGAGTTGTTTGTGTGTTTGTCTCAGCAGTATTGGTAGGAACCAGTATGGTCTGGACTGGGGTTGGTTGTGGGTTGGGAGAAGGGACAGGAGTGGACGGGGTGTCAGGAGAAGGAGGAGGGGAAGGAGAGTTGGTCAGGAGATGCATAAGATGAGTGAGGAGTTTCATTACAGCTGTCTCCTCTATTTCAGAAGAAATAGGAGAAATAGGACTTTCCTCTCTGGGTGTCATAAAATTTGGAATCAGATTTTTTAATTGGATCCTCCTTTTCCAGTGTGTTGTGCATAGCGTATTCGAAATTATCCAATTGGATTTGTACTGCTACTTGGATGTTGGCTTGCATTTTCTTATTTGCAGCCTTTTGTGTCATCATATTGAAAATTAAGAAAACAAGTTTGCCTAGCAGCAATAGAAGGAGGGGGCAGTCCAATTTGGTAAAAGCCAAAAGATTTTCCTATATAGAAGCAAACATATTGGGAGGCTTCTATTTAGCCTTTATTTATTCAGTTTGCTTTAATTCTAATTTTTTTTGTATTTAACTCTTTGTTCTTATTTATGTATTTATTTGTTTTTCAGATGGAAAAATTATTATTATTATTATTATTATTATTATTAGTAGTAGTAGTAGTAGTAGTAGTAGTAGTGGTGGTGGTATTTAATGTATTATTATCAGTGATGTCCTTGGTGCTGCCTTCCGATGGCAGAAAGGTAGCACTGTTGGAACTATCCTTGCTTCTGCCCTCCAATGACAGAAAGGTAGCACTGCAGCTTAGCAGAAAAAAGGGAGGGGGGAGCACACCTCCTGCTCAGTTCTGTCCTCTAGTGGCCAATATAGTACTGCAGCTCAGTGAGGAGAAGGGAGGGGGGGGGAATCAGTGAAATGGACAAAAGTGTGATGATAGCCATCAGGCTGATAAGCTAGGTAAATGAGGTTTCTTAATGTTAGGGATTGTAGTACCTCCTTTTAAAAGGCAAAATCTCTCCAAAGGGAGAGTTTGAAACTAGTAAGGGGTAGAAGGTAGAGAGGGATCTGGGTTTTCCAGCTAGCAGACCATTGGGGGCAGATCTTGCTTTTCTGCCACTGGCAGACCCCCGGCTGGGTCTTTTGCCTCTGGCTGGTTTTTTTCTCTAGGGGACCAGGGGCTTAGGTGATGGATTTGGATCCCCTGCTTAGGTGCTAGGTAAGGTGCTAGGCAGGGGAAGAGTCTGTTTTTTTTTTTTCCATCCTGCTGGGTTTTAGCCCTGCAAGGGTAAGGGGGATTAGGGTTTAGGCTCTTTGGCTGTGGTTGGGGGGGATTTAGGGATTTAGCTCTAGGAGAGGCAGGGGTTTAGTAGGGGAAGGGATCCCACACTGGGCTGGGTTTGGCCAGGAAAATTTTTTTCACTTACCCTTAGGTAGTAAGGCAGGCAGGATAGTCAGCAGGCATTCAGGCAGGCACGTTCATGTCCATCTGAAGGTCACCATAAAATGTGTGGTGAAAATGAAGGGATGGTAGAATGGATGGGAGAAAGGAGAGAGGAAGGTAGAGGAAGGGAAAGGAAGGTAGCGGCAGCCCCATAGGGGGAAATTGACCAGAGCCCTCAAATGAATGATCAGAGAGAAACTTTAGGGTTTGAATAGCTAGGTTTTATTTTAATTAGAAAGGGAAAGGCCTAGGGAAAACTAGGAGGTAGGAAGAAAGGGGAAAAGGCGCCAAAGAGAGATCAGGTCTCAGGGTAAAGAAAGCTGAACCAGAAAAGGTGCCAAACTTTCCCTTTTACACTTTCCCTGACACCTCCCCCAAAGGAAGTGGGCACTGTCAGGGGAAGTTGTTGCAGAGAGACTCCTGGAAATTATAGTCTCTCAGGGCTTATAATAATTCCAAATGATTCACATCCAAAAGTGAAAGATTCTTTTTAGGTTAATAAGCTCTTTTTTTGTGAAATCAAATTCTCTCAGGAAGACTTTACCTACTGATTTTTCATTCCTTGGTGACCACTCATTCTCATTTGAAACTGATAAATGTGATCAACTTTTGTGACTTTTTAAAAATTTTAAATGAGCTGGGGTGACAAAGAAGAAAAATACATTCTTGCTAGCAAGATGACTTCTGTGTTCAATTGTCTTTCCATATATATAGTCACTATTTTCAGATTTTTGTACTATAACAATTTTTTAAAATGTATATTACTTTGTTATTATTCAAAACATATTTCCATGTTATTCATTTTTGTAAGTGAATAATTTTATATAATTTAAATTTCAAAACATTTACCGAAAATAAACAAGGGAAAAGTTATGTTTTCATCTGCATTTGTAAGACTTCTTTCTCTGGAAGTAGATAGCATTCCTTTCCATAAGTCCCTCAGAATTTTCCAGAATCATTTTGTTGCTATTAGTAGCAAAGTCTATCACATTTGGTTGTACTCCAATATTGAATTTGCTGTGTATAATGTTCTGCTGGTTCTGCTTATTTCACTCTGCATCAATTCATGTAGGCCTTTCTAGCTCTTTCTGAAATTATTCTATTCATCATTTCTTATATAGCACAATAATATTTCATCACCATCATATACCACAATTTTTTCAGTCATTACCCAGTTGAGGGACATCCCTTTAGTTTTCAAGTCTTTGCTAGCACAAAAAAAAACACAGCTATAAATATTTTTGTACAAACAGGTCCTTTTCCATTTTTAATATATTTACTTCTTCATGCTACAATGTATTTGTTTTTTTTAAATAGAGTTCCTCTATATATTAAATTCTAATCTCTCTGAAAAGTGTTTTACAAAGTGACCTTTCTGAAGAACATGTAAAAATTAAGATCATGTTATGTCTATTGCAAAGCAAATTCTAAGAAATCCAAGATTTGTCATGTTGTTAAAAAAAAAGGCAGCATGGAGTGTTGGATAGAACACCAGACTTGGCATTCATTAGACCTGGGCTCAAATTCTATTTTAGTCTCTTCCTTTATGTTTGACCTTGGGAAGTCCACATAATCTCTGTACCTCAGATTGGTAATTTATAATAAGTTGTTTTATGCAGTGGCCTCAGAAGTCCATTCTAGATCTTAATCTTTGTTCCTGTGATCTAAGCACAAAGCTTAATTCTGATGTTATCTCTGTGACTTTGAACAAGTGAATTAATTCTTTAGGCCATAGTTTCCTCATAGGCAAAATGAAGGCACTAAATTATATCTAATGGATTATCCAGTTGTGAATCTATGATACAGTGTAAAACAATCTCAACAATTGGCTTCAAAAATGATAACACTCTTGAGATTGTGTAGTAATAAAACTATAAGGAGGCACAACCTTTTTTTTCCTTTCAAACTTGATTCAAATTCAAGCCGGTTTGTATATCAAGAGTTAATAGTAATTAAGATAAGACACTTCTGGAACTTACAGCTATAAAAGGAAAAAATGTTCAGATATTTGTAGGTATTATCAATGTTGTTAGAATGAGGGAGACTATAAAAATCCAGTTTTTCAGGCAGTGCATTGAGGTAGTCCCATGGCAGAAAGCCTACTCAGGTGAATATTAGCCTTCCAAAATGCCACACCATGTTAAGAAAATAAAAGGTTCTCTTATTCCTCACATTTCCCTAATATGTTTTGTCTGCATCTTTTCTTATTCCTCATCCCATAGACAGACTTTTGTAGGCAAATTTTTGTGTTCCCATAAATTTAATGAACTCCTTTAGAAATTCTAACCAATAACATAGAATTTCAGCTCCTCTGCAATTTATATTTTCAGAGATTTGCCTGAAGTACTGAGATATTAAATGGTTTTGTAAGTCATAAAACTAATAGGCCATAAGAATTAGGACTTGGGTTTTCCCCCCCTAGATTCCAAGATGAGGGGCTGTGATACAACAAAACCTAGTAGATTGTTTGATAAATGTGTTGATTGAATACCTAGAAATTGTCGAGTTATCACTACCATATTTTACATGTATAAGGGTTACAAATTAAAGGTTGTATTAAATGTATAAAAATGTGGTTGCTGCAAGTATGTTATTCAAGTCAGGATGACTTTTCATGGTAGTTTATTTATAAAAGGAGAAAGAGTGAAAATAAGGAAATGAGAGAGAGAAATTAGATAATTACTCCAGCCCAGTCTGAACCAGGCAGGGCTTCAGAGGCCCCAGCAAAGAGAGGCCCAGAGGTAAATTAAACATGAGGCCTCCTCCAAGATGAGGGACCTCCCCAGAGGCTAGTACCTCCAGAAAAGCCAAGAAAAGGAGTCAGCCTTTTCACTCTCACCCATGTGGTAGTTCAAAGGGAGAGATTCAAGAATAGTCTCACCAAAATTTCAGAGTCTCAGGTCCATGAAGCCGATCATTCACCAGCCTCCAATTCCAACTCCAAACTCTGAAGAAGTGACTTCACAGGAAGTTATCACTGCTTTTAAAGACGTTTCTTTGCTTCACTTCCTATGAATTCCTTCAACCTTATGTGGACCAATTGTAGCTTTATCTTTGCTTAGAACTACCCAGGGAGTAGTCAGTTGTTTCTGGTTCATCACCCACTATAGGACTCATGGGTCACAGACCTCCCCACGTTTCTGGTAATTAAATCTAAAAGTGGGCGAGGGGAGCGGTATTTCTATCTTTACATATGTTGAAAATAAAACTAGATTTTTTGGCCTTCATAATAACACTCTAAGTTAGGTGGGATGATTATTATTTTCTCAATTTTAGAAAACAGGCTAAGTGGTATGTTAAATGTTGCAGAAATAAAGAATAATTGAGTGTAGAGCTAGACAACTCTCTGGAGAGCATCTAATCCTGTTTATTTATTTTTTTCAGATGAAGAGATCCAAGATATAGAGAGGTTGTGACCCGCCCAACTTAACAAAACCAGTAAGTAGCAGAGACAGCATGTCAATAGCATACAATAAGACTAAGCAACTTATGAGAGAGGTTTGGTTTTCTCTCTGTCTCTGTCTCTCTCCATATATACATACATGTATATGTTACATGTAGTGCTATATGTATACATATATGGAGAGAAAGAGAGAGTGAG
This sequence comes from Gracilinanus agilis, assembly GCF_016433145.1. Lineage (NCBI taxonomy): Eukaryota > Metazoa > Chordata > Mammalia > Didelphimorphia > Didelphidae > Gracilinanus > Gracilinanus agilis. The sequence goes on from NC_058130.1 coordinate 236,379,687, forward strand.
AGAGGAGAAAGGGGAGAACTTCAACTCTATATTCTTCTACTGCCTGTCAGTCTATTGATTTGAGGGAAACTCCTGATGAGGACCACCCTTAAGAGTATAGGTCAGTATTTCACTGTTACCTAAATCCTACATATATAATCCTGACTGTAGAATTCCAGTTACCTACCCAAGATTACACAGCCAATATGTTTAACAGGTAAAGCTTGAACTCAATAATTTTTTTTAATTTTGTAATGATAGATTATGAATTAGTATTGTATTTTATTTTTTTAAAAGCCTTACCTACTTCTTAGTATCAAGTACCAAGGCAGAAGAGAGTAAAGGCTGTGTGATGGGCAAACTTTTTAAAGAGGGTCCAAAGGAAAGGAAATGCTCATCTGTCAGTCTGTTTCTAAGGCAACTCTTTCAAATTTTCATTGTATTGTATCCTACTCACTGTATTCATCAGATTGTGGCCTCAGGATAGAATATTTCAGTGGCCTGCATCTGGCCCATGGGCTATAGTTTGCCCATCACCAGGCTAGACAATGGGGGATAAGTGACTTGCCCAGGATCACACAAGTAGGAAGTTTGAGTCCAGATTTGAACCCTGGATCTCCCATATTTAGGCCTACTTCTCAAACCACTTAGCCATCCAACTACCCAGATTTAGTATTGTATTTCTGAATATTCTTGAGATTATGATTTAGTTTCCTCTCTCCTGCATAACAAATATGCAAGTTTCCAGATACAGATAAAATAATATATATTTTGAATTACTTAAATTACTTTTAAATTACTTAACTTTTTCTAATCTTTTTTTAAATTTTTTTATGACTGGGTCTATTTATTTTGGTAATCATTTGTATTATATCTCCTTCATTTACCAATATATTCCTTCCCCTTCCAAACCTGAGAGTCATAATTTAAAAACAATGCCGTAAAGGAAAGAAGTATTTGACAAGATTAACCAATATACCAGTCAAGTGAGATATGTATCAATATCTATGATACCTACATATGGATATGGATATTTATATACGAAGTCCATCTTCCTATTACCACACTGCAACAAAAAAAGGTAGAAAGGGAGGGAGGTACCTTCTCTTATTCTCCCTCTGTTTTCTTCTTTCTCCCTCTCTCTCTCTCTCTCCCTCTCTCTCTCTCTCTCTCTCTCTCTCTCTCTCTCTCTCTCTCTCTCTCTCTCTCTCTCTCTCTCTCTCTTTTCTGTTATGTCATTATAATTAGAAAACCTTATTTTCCATTTCTATAGTTGTCTTTTAGATTTACACTGTAATAACACTGTTTCTTTGTTCTCGTTACTTCACATGTTTCTTTGAGTGTTCTTTAAAAACCTCAATAGTGTAAAATCTTAAGGCCAAATGATATTCTTTAGGATGTTTAGCATTCTCAGGGGATATGTTATTTTGTATTAAAAAAAAAGAAAAAAATTCCTTCCCACAGCTAATGTGATCAGTTTATTCTTCATTTCTTCTTTTTATATTTTTGCACTGTATTCAAAATGTTTAGTAATTTTCTTTCTTTCATGGAAATTTAGATATTTCTGAAATAGAACTTCAATTTCATTCAGTACACATACTACCTTTATTTAATACTTCTTGTTGCTTTGGCAAAAAGAAGATGGTAGGTCAATCATTTAGACTGCAAACTGTTTTGAGTGAACTTTGGTGCCAATAGAATTGATTTTCTATGTCTTTGTTTAGTTTGGCATCCATAAAACCATTATCATTACAAATGCATCACTTCACTGTCACATAAGGAAGAAATTATTTTATGGCTCTTTACACATTTTTAGGGACAGATACAAAAATTATATTACCACATTCTGATATGAAAAAAGAGCTTAGAAATCCTTCTGCTTTGCTAACCAATATTTTTTTTTTACATTTGAATTTTAACATTCAGTCATCTGGTAAAAATTCAATTAAATAAATGTTATTAAGCACCTACTATGTGCTAGATACTGTACAAGATCCTGGGGATATAAATAAGAAAAAATCTATCTCTTCCTACAAGAAGTTTACAATATAAGGAGGGAAGTTTACAATATAAGGAGGGAAGAGAGTGCACAAAAAGAGCTTAGAAAGGAGAGAAGAGGGGAATGCCAGAGAGTACATGGGCATCTTGTTCTGTGAAGTTTAATCCAGCGAAAGGCGTACAAGCAAAGTGGAATTGGAGAGAAAGGAGTTACTACACAAAGCCAGAAGGAAACAAAATTGACACTTAGCTAGGTCCAATTCTGTTCTCCCACATGTCAATTAGGGCAGAGAACAAGACTAGTAAAAAAGTGAATTCCCCAATGTATAAGGAGGATGAGACAGCTGACGAGATCTGCTATCAAAATAGGTTAAGCACAAATAGATAAAGCAAGAAGGAGAATATTAAAACAGAATGAAAAATGGACACCAAAACAGGCATGTAAGCAAAAACATTTTAAAAATATGTAATGCAAATAAAAGGAAATTGATGAAATAGAGAAACCTATGGATTTCCAAACGACTATGGAAGTCTAGCAAAATTTCTTTGAATATTTCAATAGAAAGAAAAAAAAGAACCATGAAAGAATAGCTTATGACTTACACAACAGATATGATTGCAGAATGGCGAAAATGAAGAAATAAGCTTGAATACATATTGATGAGTTCTTCCTAGGAACTGTAAAAAAGAATAACTGAATGTAAATACAAATAAACTGGAAAAAGAGAAGCAAAGTAGACTCATATTAAAAGAATACAGTTTCCATATCACAAAACACATGGATCTCAGAGATACACATTTTGAGCCAATTTAAGGATCATAGAATCCATGAGAGAAAGAATCTAAATATTTTGTCTAAGTTTTAAGCAATATCTTCCATCATTTCCTTACCTCTGTCCACAAATTAGAATTATCTCTACTTTTTATTAAGATTTGACACCTTTATGTAAAGAAGAGCTTATTATATTTTAGGCATTATTCAGGCCATTCCTCTCAAAAGTATTTTACCTTTGCAATTTGTTATTTTTTCTCAATTTCAAAAAGTCACAGATAATATATTTGCAACAGTATTTATCATCAAATCAGGGCTGTTGATTTGGTTCTGTTCAAGTAAATAAACATTTCTTAAACTAGATTCTACTGATCTTCCTTTATGACCAAGCAATACTCAACACCCATATTCTGCTCTCAAGAAATTGAGTTTCTAGCTTCTTTTGGTGTTCAAATCCTACCCAAACTTTATACAAAATCTTCATTTGATCCTTTAAGTAATTTAACCATGGTTATTACTCTTTCTTTGGACTGTGTTGTACTCAGAGGATTTTCAACGGTTTTTCATCATGGATAAGATTTTTTCATACCATTTGGTCAAGTCCTGAACAATCTGTAGTATTCTACACAAAGCAAAAATGAATAATTGATGTGAATAAGACCTAAGAAATTCTGGCTTCTTGCAGTGAGATTTGGAAAGAATTAACCTAGTGTGCAACCCAGCATGAAATGGGACATACTGAATTCTAAGGGATTTAATGGGGAAAAAAAGAGATACCATATCCTTGTTTCCTTATGTCAAAAATATGCAGTCCCCTTTCTCTGCCTTTTTCAGTCTAAAACATAACCAATCACTTTATACATGGACTAATTTTTATTAGCTGTTCCATATACATACTAATTATATATTTAGATAATTAAAGCATGCAAAGCTTTTATGTATTACTTGTATATTACATGGCCTAAAATAACACAGACTGTAAGTGTTAGAAGTAGAATTTAAACCAGGTTTCATATAACATACTAGAAGGCATTCTAAAGGGCAAAAAATTGTCAATGATATTTCTTTCATGCTTACCTATCAATAACTGTCAAACATAGTGGTAAGGCAATGTAATCTAGTATATGGGTTTGAAGTTAGAAAGGACTAGTTTCAAATATCACCTCTGATATTTAATAGTTTTGCTGATCATGGACAAGTCATTTAACCTCTAAGATGAAGATAACAATACCTCTAAATCCAATCAAGATTTTTTTAGACTTAAAAGATAGAATTTATGAACAATACTTTCAAAATTTGAAATTATTATGTAATTGTTTATTACCATCAGTATCATCAAGTTGAATTTCTGTCATTTTCTATATATAATATCATCTCATCCAAATCAGAAAGGAAACATGTTACAAATATGAACTTGGTTCATTTTATCTAAAGTATGTAATGCTTTAGTTATTGGGAATAAAAGTATCTGTTCCTAATAAAAAGTTAGTAAAAGATAAAGAAGTGATTCTCAAAGTCTGATCTTGGGACCCCCTAAGGCTTCATTCTACCATTTCAGAAGGCCAGAACAAATTTTACTTGACAATTTAGTTCAACACTTTTTAAATAATAAAACTAAGACATTTTAATTTCTAATTCAATAAATAGTGACAGCTAAAACCTTCATTTTAAAAAGTCATTGGAGAGTTATCATTTTTCTTAAAAGTGTAAGGGGTCCTGAGACCAAAAAGTTTTAGAATCACCGTTAAGGAAATGCTAGGAATTGAAGCATTATTTACTTTGAGGCTCAAAGGAAAAAATTTAATAGAACTGATGATCTGTTTCTATCTTCCTAGGATACTGAAGTCATCCATCATCAGAACCTTTAAATTCTCTTTCTCCTTTCTTAAAACTTCTGTGCTGCAGCATCTCATTCAATAAATATTTTTAAGCACCTACAATTTGCCACACACTTTATATACATACTAAGTATGAGGATACAAAAGAAAGTAAAAGACATCCCTCTTTTCAAGGAGCACATAATCTAATGGGGAAATACAGCATACAAACAAATATGTACCAACAAAGCCATAAGCTGGATGAATAGGAAATAAAAGAAGGAAGGCACTAAAATCAAGAGTAGGTGGAAAGATTCCCATAGAGAATGAGATTTTTGGTTGATACTTTAAGTTAGCCAAGGAAGCCATTAGGTAGAGATAAAGAAGGAGAGCATTGTAAGCATGAGAGACAGTTGTATTCTTTTGTCTAGCCACACATTTTTTCTTATGCTTTATTAAGGCTAATATTTCTATCTCTACCTTGGAAGTTATGCCCTCAGGCTTTCTCCAATATCTTGCCCCACATGGACTTCTCTGTCTCATTCATCTTCAGTAACAATCTTTCCCTTTCCTCTGGCTTATTTCCCAAAACTTACACTCCCAGATGTCCTCAAAAGGAAAAAAAAAATGGCTATCCTAGCCCCTTCCAGTAACATACATTTTCTCTTCCATTCAATTAAAGACTTCTTTTTAAAAGTTTGAGTTTTTTAATCTTTAGTGCTTCCATTTATACACTCCCTTTCTTCTCAACACCTTGAAAGCTTCCATCCCCATAATTATCATAAAAGAGTTCTTTCAGAGCAAACAAAGAGAAATGCCAAATCCATATGCCTTCTTTAGCCTTCTTTCCCTTTTATTTCTCCATAATATTTGAAACTGTAGACTACCCTCACCCACCATACAGGATCTCTTCCTTTGGCTTCAGATTTAGATTTCCTCCTATTTCTTTTTTCTTCCCCTTCTTTGACTTCCCCTTTTTTTCTCAGACTCCTTAAGGAAAGTAGTCCCTCTTAGCATGCTCATTCTTTCTCATACATTTCCTTGGTTTAAATGTCTACCCATATGCAAAATCTTTCAAATCAGGAAAAGCATTTCTAATTTCTTTTTTTACTTCTAAACTTGCATATCCGAATGCCTTTAAAATATCTCTATACAGATTCTCCACATAATTCAAATGAAACATGTCTAAAATAAGTTGATTTTTCTTTTTTTCCTTCAATCTCCTCTTTACAAATTGACATTTGTCTATATGTGCTATTGAATTAGTTTTCTATGAGACCAGACTTTTTTTTAAACTTCATATTTTATATCCTATTATTTGCCAAATTCTGGCAATTTTACCTGCCCCCAAAATATATCTTTTATATCCACCATCTTCTTTGTTCTCCTTGTAACCACTCTAATAATGGGATTTATTATCTATCACCAGATTATAATTTTTAATAAGTTATTAAAAACGCATGCCTCCATTTTCTCCAGTTTCAAAACCATCCTTCACACAACTACAAAACTTTTCTTTCTTTGGATATGTACTTAGTAGTCCTATAAAAAATGTACGTTTATTGTTGCCTACCAAGTACTTTTCAAATCACTTTTTTTCACTTGAAGTATAACTTCAATGTTTTCCCTGAGAATTTCCGTTGTTCCTTTATCAGTAAGTACCATATCCTTAGAATCTTACATACCATTTTGCTTTGCAATCATCTTTTGTGTCATGTTTTAATATCACATATTAACTTAAGTTTTTTTGTGTGTCTTAACTAGCTACTGTATTTTAAACTGAAGGGAGTAAAATGAGGAAAAAGTGCCAAATGAATTTTTAATGCTTTCCATGCAAAGCTTTTGAAAAATTCCATAGTCACCAAGTAAATGTTCAGTGAATGAATGTGTTTTATAAGCCAATACTAGTCTATAATATTGTTTCCTAGTTGTTCACTGTTAATTCTGATTTTGCTTCTTCATACCTAGAGCTCAAATATATCTAAAGCAATGACTCTAAGTTTCAGACCAAAAAAATCAGTGATGAATCATGCAAATGGAGGGAAGTTATAAGGGCTGATTTTCTTAAAAGCATAAAGAAAAGAAAATATTTTTAGGAAAATTAAATCCAGTATAGGTTCATTGATGTGCTCATGATCGTGGATATTATTTTCTTTTAATTAAGGCTTATATTATTTAGAAAGCAGATGAGTCTTACCTGAGAAGAAATTTGAAAATTGATGGCCTAGAGCCCTTCCCTTATTTTTAGTAAGGGAAGACTTTATATTATTTACTTCTGAATCATTGAGACATGTGGTCTTCAAAGTCCACCTTTAAAACGTGGAATATTTTCAATCTCTAGTAGTTCCAATTGGTAGGTAATCAGCAGAGTACTGTATGACCTAGATTCTCCTCATTGGGCTAGTAGAATTATTATATCTCTGTCCAATATCCCTAAAATTAATCTAATTAAGATATGTTGCCTATTTATCTTTCTTTTAAGGAAGTCTTATTTTTAACCTATTTCAAATTTTGTTAATAAGTAAATTTAAAAAATGGAATCATACAATCAGTCTAATTATAGCAGTTTTTCAGTTTAGTAATACAGAGACAGATAAAGGGTTGGGAAATTATACAACAATCTACATAATATGGATTCCTGATAACATTTTTGAATAATTATGGATATTTTTGAAGAGGCCAAGTAGTGTTCTGAGATGTAAATAAATTTTCAAAATGTTATCTACCCACAGGAGCCTATGGACTACATGACCCCTGAAAGAGAATCACATATCTATTTAGATTTTATTTGACATATTTTTGAATATACAAACTTTGATAGTTGGAAATATTTTGGCAATTCTGTTCAGTTAAATTTTTATTTGTAATTTTCCTATAGACTTCGTCCATCTGTAGAACTAGAAATTATATTTTCTTTTTTATAGCAAGAATATCAGAATGGATGTAGTTAAGTTCCTGTATTCCTATATCTACTCATTGTTCATTATAGAAAGAGTCATACTCATTGTTAGTCACATTAAATGTACCAACAGAAATTTGTAATATTTATTGATGAGTTACTTGTAACATCCTTTTAATTTGCTATCAATATTACATTAGTGAAATTAAGATCTATTTTCATTTTTATATTTTTCATATTTCAAAATGACTATTTTTGTATTCCCAATGAGATAACCTTTTATTTTCAAAGAATATATTTGCTACATGTATAATTACTTGCATGTTGTTACCCAATTTAGGATAAAAGGTTCTTAGGGACACAGACCATATTTTCACCTTTATTACTCTCCTCAGAGATTACCCCATTACTGGGTACACCTGAAACACAATAAGAATGGACCAGACTAATTGAGCAAGCAATTTGTTGCTTAACAGCTAATCTTCTCATGGTGTGGCTCTGTATCAGCTAGGCTGGTCCTCAGAGAATTAAACTTTGCCTCCAGGACCATATTAACTTTTTCTAGCTAGATAGACATTTCAAAGCCTTGGATAGCCTTTGAGATGTCCAAAGACCACCTTTTGACCCAATGAGGCACTGGAGGATTATTTATCCTATTTCTAATAGGTGTGTTGGGCAGATTCTCTCTGGAAAATATGGAAATGTGTGGAGGAGCTATATAGCCTTAGAAGATATAGACTGCTGTGATCTCTATATGAATGAAATCTACCACTCCTGAATCTACTGGAGAATAAAGATTGTGCCATCATGTAAGCATAAATACTTTCTGCCATTATCATTTGCTAAAGATTGAGGTTCTGAGTCCTATTTGCCTACATCTGAAGTGTTCAGGCCTTGTGTTCCAGAATTTGGTTCCTATACTATCTACATTTATACTAATTTTCCCCAACCTGCACTATGCCATCCTGATGGTGTTTGCTCACTGCTTATTTGGGGGAAAAACAGCAAAATCCACCCTAAATATACATTTTGGATCTCTTACTGACAAAGGGCAGTAAACAGGAATGGTAAGCACTGCAGTTTCCTATTCTTTTCTTGTTATGAATTGGATAGTTAAAGTATAACCATAAATGAATGCAGTCTGAATCCCTGAAGAGTAAGGAAACCATATCAATGAATTTTCTTTTTGTTTTTTGTTTTAATATTTTTCACCAGTTGATATATTTTCCTCCTACTCTTTGAGGAAAAATATAAATGAGGATTTTAATTGCACCTTCCAATAAAAATTAAAGTAACTGAATATTCTTTCTGTTATATTGAATCTCTGGGAGCTAGGAGTTCACTCTGTGATTGACAGGTGAATCAGCTGGATGTCGGAATGTTCCCAGAGAGGCATGCGGACACAGGAGAGGGCAGTTGGTAGCCCTCGGAGGTGTTCTTGGTTCTTTACCTGTCCCTGAGACTGGAGATCAGTGTGGATCCTGGTTTTTGGGAAATTGAGACTTGCAAACACAACCCTGCAAGCTCCTCCTGTTGTTCTGTAACATCATCAACCTGTATCAGACCACCATCTCTGATTCTACTGCCCCTAGATATTAGGAAGCCATTCATCTTAGTCATCTAGGTTTCCAAGGGCCCAGGAGGGATCGGGGAAGTGGGCAGGAGAAGAAGAAGAGGGTGGAAAGAGTGGATATCTCAACTGATTAGGCTTAACATCTACTGAAGAAGAAGCTGAAAGAATATACAGCAGTTTGCCTGCTCTGGTGTGGCCCTGGCCAGGCTGAACCAGAGGGAAACTATCATCTTGATTCCTTCATTTGCCTGCAGTTTAGAGATTCATTACTATCATTTAAATTAGGGTCTTCCAATACCTCTATCCCATACCATTATCCTTCTTTGCCAAATACATTCAAAGTTTTAAAGTACCTTCCTGAATTGGTTATTCAAAGCTTATTTGGGAAGGGAGACACGCAGTCAGATTACAACATTACCAAGCTGAAGAGCCCAATAAATCATATCAATTAACCCCAGGTGGGTCCTGAAGGACTATCATCCATTGACCTAAAGGATCCTGCCTGGGCAACTGTTATAAAGGAGAGAGGTATCATCCTACCCTCTCTCTATACTCCATCTATATCTACATCTAATAGATAGGAGTAGTGTCTTTTTTTATAACATTCCTCAAAAAGAACTTGGTGCTCTACAAATTCCTATCAGTAAATTATTTTTTCTACTGCAGATTGTAATTCTGTGCACCAACAAAATATGTAGGCATGCCACATGACTTCCTCAGTTAGACTAGCAGGACATTGTTTCAGATGTTATTCTTCTTAGCTTCCACAGAACATTTATATTAATTTCCTTAATGCAGAATTTAAATATGGAAAAAATGTTTTCCAGAGAGCACTGCTAAACATTACAAAAATTCTCATCTCACTCAGAAGAGAAATGGCTGGAAATCTGACTGATAATTTTTGAGATGATCTTCCAAATACACGCACGCGCGCGCGCACACACACACACACACACACACACACACACATATATTTATTTAGGGACTGGTAATCCATTGATCTTAACAGTCTTCAAACATAAGTTTAAAAGCTTTATTTATTAGAATTTTTGTGAACAGAGTTGATGATATTAAGGTTATATCACAAAGGGGTACTAAAAATAAGATGCTCTCTCTTAGGATGAGTGGTAGTCTGTGAACACAGAATTATTGTTCTTATTATAATGGTCTTCACTAACATTCTTTTGAAAAGAAGAGAATAAAATTTAGTCCTTTTACTCTTGATATTGAAGATCTTCTAAAGATATGTTTAAAGCAATAAGTTAGTTGATGACCATAATGTGCTTGCTATTACCTACACCAGAGTCAATGATCAAAAACAACTTTAAGAATAAGACCTTTGTTGCAGATACATATGGAAAATTTGCCAGAATATTAAAATGATGTCCTTATCTTTTTTCACCTTCCCTAAATTCACAAAGATTCATAGATATTTAATATATTTTCACTCCTATTTGGGTAGCAGGCTAAAGTAGGTAGATAGATTCAGTTTAACATCTAACCTGAGTATTAGAATAATATGCTTATGAAACAAAGATAATATCCTTATGAGGGAGGTACTGATTGTGCCTTCCTGTCAAACAATTGTGCATCAATAATGGAGGTGAGGTTGTTTCTTTTTCACACAGAAACGAAGCTAAAGAAAGTAACTGACTTCTATAGAAATTAAGTCTTTATTTAATTCAAAATCTCTTCCATTAATTTCCATGTACATTTATTTTTATTCTGTTTTTAGAAATCAAATAGTTTGTACTCTACTTCTACAACAACATAAAAGCTGACAAATAAAAACTGAATTATTCAGTCATGTTTATAATCTATCAGTATGTAGCACTGCATTGCATATGTGGATTCCCTGACACCTTCAATGCTATCTCAACATTAAGCCATGTAGAATATGCCAATTTGGACCCAAACAAGACCATGGTTCACAATCCCCAACTGCAATGCTTCTTTTTTTAGATAAGATTTTTAAAAGCATTTTGTTAAACTACAAAGTAAAATAAATGATAAATAAGAGATTTCCCCCCCTACATTTCCTTCCTATATCTCCTTCATACATAGGACTATACATTCACACAGGTAAAACATGATACCAATGGTGGAAGTGACAAATATAGGGATCTTATGTGATGAGAAAACATAGTGAGGTATTTGTGCAGAGTACAAGTGGTGAAGGTATACCTGAGTCTGGGGAAATGAAATATGTGCCGCTGACATCTTTTGCTGAGAGCTGCTGAGGTCTGAGGTTTTTTGTTGCTGCTCTGTTGTTAAACTCATTTCTGCTACTGGATGAATTTTCTAATTTTCCTTTGAATAGTCTTCAAATATGCAACCTCTTTATGTCATCTTCATGATAATAGTCTATTACAATGCAGATTCAAGGTAGTCTCACCCAGCAAAAGAATTAATCCCTTCCAGGACTTCAGATTTATAATTGATTTTCACTTGCCTTTTTCCAACATCACTTTAATATTTTAAGGTTAATTCAACATGTCCTAGAAAATCTGAAACAATTTCTTCCATATTACACTCTGTGATTTTGTCAGTGTGGACACTCTTTCTATTGATATGTATCCAAACCCTCCTTGACCTCAGTAGATGGTCTCTGTGGAAAAGCTTTATGTAAGTTGCTTTATCCAAAGCATTATGTCAATCATTGAACTTCATGTAGTTAGACTTATCTTCTATTAAGAGGCCAGCATGTTTGAGAAGGACCAAGCGGAACGAGGGAATGTCACATGTTCAAAGTTTATTGAAAATCTATTCCAATATTTATAGAAAAGTTTTCTCTAACAACTAAAAAGACCATTACAGCATCATTGACCAATCATAAGCCCTTATGTATTACATCATTTTTAGAGGTGCAACTTTCTCACAGAGAAATTGTTTGTGAAAAGTCTCTAACCATAACAATTCTAAGGCTTTTCTGCAAACCCAAGCAAACTGAGGAATACTGACAATAACTTAAGGATATACAGGAATTAGGGTAAAAGAAAGACTAGGTCATTTGGTCATGATATTACAGAAGCTTCTTTGGTTAGCAAAATAATGAACAGCTCAAGGATTATTATGAAGGAAGCTTTAAGGAGATGTCTATATTTTGGTTATAACTAGACAATACTTTTGAGGTGCTATTTAGAGATCTCGGCCCTGCCATAAGAACATAGGCAAATTCATATGTATATCTTTATGGCTGCTTTTCCTCAGTATCCAGTTTGTCTTTAGGTTTATTCATATATACTCACAGTCTTCAGATTATAAATATCTGTTGCCAAGCAAATCTCATGCTCACAGACTTAGCAAGACCTACCAGATGCTTTGCTGTTGTAGCATTGGAGAATGCAATATTGCATCTGTGACAAAATGGATTAATCTAATTCCTTTGAGTTAAATATGCAAATGTTACATAAATAATATCTTTGGATAAGATGAACATTAATTGCTTTTGAATTTTTAAAGTCTATCTGGAGAGGCTACATCTCATTGACTATCAAATATTCATATTGAGGAGAAACCGTATGAATTGGATGAATGTCTTAAATCATAGAAAATCCAGTTTCAAGAATCATACACACACACACACGTAAAACATTATGAGTTTAAGTTTTGTAAAAAATAAGTGAAGGGTGTTCTTTTGGGAAAAAGTTCAACATCAGAGAATTCATACAGTCAAGAAGTTATAGATATACTCAATAAAAGAAGCACTCTGGAAAAGTTCATCATTAAACAGCATATGTTCACAAAAAATTTCTAATAGAAGAGAAGACTCCAGAAATGAAAAAAATTGCAAAAACTTAAAGTGTTGCTGATTTTGTGTTCAATTGTTATTTTGAAAGATCATAGAGAATACCAAATCTCTTTGCTTTTTAGAATGAAAGCTGATATTAGATCAAAGATATCAAAAGAAAAGTTCTTTACCTTTTTTGCCATAGGTCCTTTTTTCAGTCTAGTGAAACCTGTAGATCAATACTCTGAAAACTATTTCAAATGCTTAAAAATAGTTACAAAGAAAAACAATTGTGTCAAAATATAGTTATCAAAACAAAGCAAAACCATCCTCCTCAAGTTAAAATACCTTGGTTTAAAAGGAGCTATGATAGTAGACTTCAGATATTTGAAGATATTTGTAATGGAAAAGTATTTTATGACTTGCTCTGCTCAAACATAACAAGAACAATTGGGTAAAACAGGTAGAAAATATATAGAGTCGTATTTCAGGTATATAAAGAGGTAAAATTCTTATAAATTAGAGTATTTCAAAATTTGAACAGACTACCTTAAGTAAATAGTGAGTTTCCATTTGCTGGGGTTTTTTAGAAATAGGCTAAATAAATGCTCACTTATTGAGGATGTCATAGATAAAATTATCATTTTCCGTTATAGACTAAATGACTTTTGAATGTTCTTTCAACTTTATTCATTATACTTCTTTATACCAAACATTTCAGAAGTGTTTATTTCTCTCATTTAAAAATAGGAATCAATAAAATATTTACTTAATAGCTACTATTTGCTCTGTATTTGATGCTGTGTAGAGTACAAAGATACATGGGCCCTGTAGTCAAAAAGCTTTGAATCTAATTGGTGAGATAAAATTAAAACTTAAGAAATAATTAAGGAGCATTTACATGTCAAATACTATGTTACTGATATTACAAGAGCAGTAAGCCTTTAGAGAAAAGGGGTTAGTTGGTGCAGTCATCAAAGAAGACATTATAAAGGAATTAAAATAACAAAATCACACAATTTGAGATCAGTGTGGGGATTCAGCACAAATTATACATAAAAGTGAAGTTCAAAGAATCATTACATAGCATTTGGATAAGCTGAGAAAAGGCATCTCTGGAAGAGACAAACATGGGAAAAGTTTTGGAAGTAGTAAGCCTGGCATATCTAAGAAACATATGGTGAGTGGGTATAAACTGAAAGGTATTACCCAAGAATAATTGGAGAAGTGGTATAAAGAATGTCATTAGAGAATATATGACCAATATATGGCCCAGTCATATACTCAAAAGAGGGGATGATCAATGGGAAGCCCACATGATCAATTATGAACTGCAATATTAAAAAATACAGAAAACACCTGGCATGCTGGGGAAAGTCATTATAAAGTATTTCGGGGAGGATGTGTGTAAGAGTTTTATTAGACAAAAAAAGTGTAGGTAGATTGCATTATAAATTTTTGGATACTATATATCCATTAAAGGATCACTAATTCACTGAATGATTGAGATGTTTACAAGGTAATGAAGCAGCTGTCCTAATGAGATCATACCAGATATCTTGAGCAGGAGTGGAAATCAGAGTTTCAAAGGCAGTATGTAAAGATGTTATGAATGGTCTTAAAAACTTGCCACAGGAATATGGTTTGTACTCCAAGAGTTAGAAAGCAATCAATATACATTTCTCATAGTTATTTCTGACTTGCGGTTTTATAGGCCAAGGTTGACATGAAAATATACATAGCCCAGAATGACATTAAAAGAAATGGTTAGTCAGCAAAAATCTGACTCCTCCCTTGTTCAAAGTAGTTAGTCAAAGATGACTGATATATATATATATATATATATATATATATATATGAAGCTAACAATATTTAAAAGTTGTAATATGATAGACAATTATTTTTAGGTAATTTTTTCTGTTTCTCTCCTAGTCTATTTATATGTTACTAAAACATTCAAAATATTAATACATAGAAATATAGAATCTGAAATCTTATTATGGAAAAGGCAGATTTTTTAAAAAAAAGTTTGACTTTGTTTTGCCAAGACTGTTAACTTTAACTCATTAATACATGAATAGCTGGCCACAGGGGGACGATTTTGCTCATTGTATCTACTGTCAGTAATTACCTAAAGGAAAGTAAGTACTATTTTTTTCTACAAAATTATTTTAAAAAAACAGTTCAGTTTTTCTTTTAGTAATGTTTGCCATCATCACTGATAATTGAGCATGAATTACATTTTCTGGTTAGCTATTGCTTCTTAAACTATTATAAGGCAATGACTGAAAATTTTGGATGTTGGGAAACTTGATGAGTAATAAAGGAATTACAGTAATAAAAATTATAGAATTTGAGATTGATTTGTTGATTCAGTCCAAACAATACATGAAAGTTGAAGTTCAAAGTATGATTAGGAGGGGAGACAATCATGGGAAAAGGCTTGGAGGTAGGGGTAAGCATAGCCTATCTAAAAGACTTATGGTGAACGTGTGGAATCTAAAAGGTACTACCAAAAATAATTGTGCAAAAGTGGCATGAAGAATAAAACTAAAGAGATATATGACCAATATGTGTCCATGGCCAGATAGTTAGAACAAGGCATATTCAATGGGAAGAGGATTTCGTTTTTCTTATTCCCAAATTTTGTTTCCCTTTTTCAGATTAAGCTTTTAGGTTAATTTTCTCATTCATCTAACTCAACTTGCTTGTTCCATTTTCTGTTTTGATTAATTTGATTGTTCCCTCAGACATTAGAATTCATTGCTTTTCTTATGATGTTTACATTTTTGAGTCCAGGTAGTGATCCCTTTAAATAATTTGTATATTAAATTCAATATTTAATTACCAAAACTTATTCTACGATATACATCTATTCTGTCGTGAATTTAAAAATCTTTTAAAAATTTATTTTGACTATTTAAACGCCTTTATTTAATTGAACATGACATTTTCCACCTAATCTCTAAAATGTATTCTCTTAATGTGCTCTTCATAATTTCTAAATGAACTCCTTTGAAATTTATCTATATGGTACGTTCCAGATATTTATTTTCAGATATTTTTTCAGTACATCAGAAATTGTTATTTGGGGTAAATATAACTCAATAAATGTTCTAGGAAGGTTTTTACAACATTTGCCTTCTATCTTAATTTCAGTTCTAAAATTGAAGAAAATCAATTTGTCCAGGATCACACAGATAGGTAGTATCTGAGGCCATTTGAACACAGGTCTAACTTCAGGACTGGTACTCTATCGAACATACCAATTGTCTGCTCCTACATGCACTTTAAGAAATTATTGTGGGCTTCTGGGTTAAGATGGGGGCAGAGTAGAAGCAGTGTGCTTAACATCTCCTAACCCACACAGATAGGACTCCTCCAGAAGACATAAAAACCAAATCAAGATGAATGAAGGGACCCCACAACAGGGTGTAGCATTGAAGGTATGTGGGATCAGGCATTCCCATGTTATAGGGGGGTAAAATAGCTCTAATTAAAACATGAGCTGAGCAACTCCCACCCACCCACCCACACACACACCCACACACACACCATATAAAATGCCAGAGCCAGTGCATAAGAGTTAGAGCAAATTTGGGGCATTCATTAAGTTCTTGGTAGCTACCTGCGATCACCAGGGCCTGCTCCTGAGAGCAGCAAGACTTAAGACCCCAAGAGACTAAAGAACTCGGACTTTGAACACAGACCTTGAATGCAGGCATGAACCTTGGGTGGAGACCTGGTACAGAGGGATGAATGACTATGGAAGCAGCACCCTAAAACTATTAAAAGAGCCTCGGGCAGAGGAGAGAGCAAGGGGACCAGCAGGAGGCTTAACCCTGAGAACACCTAGACTTGAGACCTCAGGAGCCTAAAGAGCACACACTGACAATGGACATGAGGATAAAGCTGAGAGGGTGCACAGCACTGTGACTCAGATGAAAACTGCTCCACAGCTCTATAGGCAGTGAGCCTGTCTGCCTCACCCAGACATCTGACTGAGAAAGAAATAATAATGGCAAGCCATGCACAAGAACCTCCAAAGAGAAATATCAAGAAGAAATCTTTAACACTCCACAAGTTTTACACAGAAAAAATCCAGACAAAAGAGCAAACAGCAAACAGAGGAGAACGAACAAGTAATCACATCCAAACCTTTCCCCCAAAATGAAAATTGGTCACAAGCTCTTGAAGAGTTCAAATCTGAGATCATGAGAAAGATGGAAGAGATTTGCTGAGAGTAATGTGAAATAGCTCAAAAGGAAATTAACAGGCTAAAAGACAGAAATTCCCAACTGGAGAAAGATGCCCTAAAATCAAATGAAATAATAAGCAAATTAGAGGAAACCATGAAAACTAGAATAGACCAAATTGAAAACGAAAATCAAAAGATTATAGCAGAAAACCAGTCTCTAAAGACCAGAATTGGGCAAGTAGAAGCCAATGATCTCTCAAGACAGCAAGAACAAATAAAGCAAAGTTAAAAGACTGATAAAATAGAAAGGAACATGAAATATCTCACTAAAAAATTGACAGATCAATAAAACAGGTCTAGAAGAGACAATTTGAGAATCATTGATCTTCCTGAAAAAGCAGAAATTAATAGAAATTTGGACTCCATACTACAAGAAATTATAAGTAAACTGGCCTGATGTTCTTCAACAAGAGGGCAAAATAGACAATGAAAGGATCCATAGAGCACCCTCTACACAAGGGGTCGGCAAAGTATGGCTCTCTAGCCATATCTGATTCTTTTGAGTGCCAGATATGGCTCTTTCTGCAGGAGCCATAAAGTCAATTTTTTTCAGGTGCTGTTACAGGAGTTCACACTGTTACAGGAGCTCACTCTGTGAGCACTGTACGGCTTTCACGAAATTGCATTTTAAAAAATGTGTCATTTATGGCACTAATGGCCAAAAAGGTTGCTGACCCCTGCTCTACACTAAACCCTGAAAAGACAACCCCCAGGAATATAATAGCCACATTCAAGAGCTTCCAAGTAAAAGAAGAAAATTTACAAGAAGCCATGAAGACACAATTCAGATATCAAGGAGCACTATTCAGGATCACACAGGATCTGGCAGCCTCCACACTAAAAGACAGCAAGGCTTGGAATATGATATTAAGAAAGGCAAGAGAACTGGGTCTACAACCAAGGATCAACTACCCATCAAAACTGACTATATACTTCCAGGGGAAAATATGAGCATTCAACAAAATAGAAGATTTCTAAGTATTTGCACAGAAAAGACTAGGACTAAATGGAAAGTTTGATACCCAACAACAAAAACCAAGAGAAACATGAAAAAGTAAATAAGAAACAGAGGGGAAAGAAATAAAAATCTTATTTTTAAATTTGCCTCCTTAAGGGCTTCAATAAGATCAAATTACTAGTATTCCTATATGGAGAAATGTTGTGTGTAATTCTCTGTAATGAACTCTATTCACTATTATAGCAATTAGAAGAATTATACATAGGGAGAGGTTGTAGTACTAAATGGTCTAAGATGATGGGGAGGGGGGAAGAGGAGGAACAGTAGATGGCACCAAGAGAAATTTGAATGAATAAGAAAAATAGGATATTCTATAACACACAAAGAGGGCATGGGAAGGGGAGGAGATGAATACTGTTATAAGAAGGAGAGGAAGAGAGCATTAAGAGATAATATTTAAATCTTACTCTCAGTGGAATAAACCCTGAGAGAGAAGAGTAGCTTTATCCATTGAGATATAACACTCTATCTAACCCTAATGAAAAAGTCAGAAGGGATAAACCAAGGGGAGCAGGGAAGTGGGGAGGTCAAAAAAGGGAGGGGAGAAGAAAGGGGAGGGAATTCATTAGGGCTTAAAAATAAAAAGAGGGGAAAAATAAGGGAGGGGGTAGAAAGGGAAGTAAATCAAGGGAGGCGACAAGGGTTACTGGCATAAAGCAAACCACTGGTTTAAAAGAAAATAGTGAAAGAAGAAGGGGTAGAACTAGGAGAGGATACCAAAATGTCAAGGAATACACAACAGATAATTATAACTCTGAATGAGAATGGGATGAACTCAACAATAAAAAAGGAAGAAAATAGCAGAATGGATTAGAAACCAAAATCCTACCATATATTGTCTACAAGAAACACATACAAAGTGGGTGGACATATACAGGTTTAAGGTAAAGGGCTTAAGCAGAATCCTTTGGGCCTCAAATGAGAAAAAGAAGGTAGGAGTGGCAATTATGATTTCTGACAAAGCCAAAGTAAAAATAGATATGGTTAAAAAAGACAGGGAAGGTCATTATATCCTGATTAAAGGCAGTAGAGACAATGAGGAAATAACATTGCTCAATATGTATGCACCAAATGGCATAGCAACCAGATTTGTAAAGGAGAAACTGGTAGATCTCAAAAAGGAAATAGATAGTAAAACCATATTAGTGGGAGATCTAAATACCCCTCTTTCAGATCTAGATAAATCAAACCAAAAAATAAATAAGAAAGAGGTAAGAGTGATGAATGAAGTCCTAGAAAAATTAGATTTAATAGCTATGTGGAGAAAAATAAATAGGAACAAAAAGGTATACACCTTCTTTTCAGCTGCACATGGTACATTCACAAAGATTGACCATGTAAGAGGGCATAGAAACATTGCAAACAAATGCAAAAGAGCAGAAATAATAAACGTAACCTCAGATCATAATGTAATAAAAGTAATAATTAGTAAGGGCACCTGGACAGGGAAATCAAAAAGTAATTGGAAATTAAATAATATGATTCTCCAAAACCAATTAGTCAAAGAAGAAATCATAGAAACAATCAACAATTTCATTGAAGAGAATGATAATGATGAGATATCCTACCAAACTCTGTGGGATACAGCCAAGGCAGTACTCAGGGGGAAATTTATATCCTTGAGTGCATATATTAACAAATTAGGGAGGGCAGAGATTAACGAATTGGGCATGCAACTTAAAAAATTAGAAAGTGAGCAAATTAAAAATCCCCAGATGAAAACTAAATTTGAAATACTAAAAATCTAAAATAGAATCTAAAATGATAAAAATAAATAAAAAATAGAAATAATAAAACAATAAAAATCTAAAATAAAAAACTAAATTAGAAATAAAAAAGTTAATAAAATCGAAAGTAAAAGAACCATTGAATCAATAAGTAAGACTAGAAGCTGGTATTTAAAAAAAACCAGATAAAATAGACAAAGTACTGGTCAATCTAATAAAAAAAAAGGAAAGAAGAAAGCCAAATTGACAGTATCTAAGATGAAAAGGGAGACCTCACCTCTAAAGAAGGGGAAATTAAGGCAATCATTAAAAACTATTTTGCCCAATTATATGGCAATAAATTTAGCAATCTAGGTGATATGGATGAATATTTGCAAAAATATAAATTGCTTAGATTAACATCGGAACAAATAGAATACCGAAATAATCCCATATCAGAAAAAGAAATTGAACAAGCCATCAAAGAACTCCCTAAGAAAAAAATCACCAAGACATGATGGATTCACAAGTGAATTCTATCAGACATTCAAAGAGCAACTAATTCAATATTATACAAATTATTTGATATAATAAGCAAAAAAGGAGTCCTACCAAATTCCTTTTATGACGCAAATATGGTACTGATTCCAAAGCCAGGTAGATCAAAAACAGAAAAAGATAACTACAGACCAATCTCCCTAATAACAGAGATGCAAAAATTTTAAATAGAATATTAGCAAAGAGACTCCAGCAAGTGAGCAAGAGGATCATCCACCATGATCAGGTGGGATTTATACCAGGAATGCAAGGATGGTTCAACATAGGAAAACCATCCACATAGTAGACCATATCAACAATCTAACTAACAAAAATCACATGATTATCTCAATAGATGCTGAAAAAGCCTTTGACAAAATACAGTATCCATTCCTATTGAAAACACTGGGAAGTGGAGGAATCGAATGATCTTTCCTAAAAATAATAAACAGTATGTACCTAAAACCATGAACAAGCATCATATGCAATGGGGATAAATTAGAAGCTGTTCCAATAAGATCAGGAGTGAAACAAGTATGCCCATTATCTCCTCTATTATTTAACATTGTACTAGAAACACTAGCAGTAGCAATCAGAGAAGAAAAAGCAATTGAAGATATTAATATAGGCAATGAGGAGACTAAGCTATCACTCTTCACAGATTATATGATGATCTACTTTAAAAATCCTGGAGAATCAACTAAGAAGCTTGTAGAAATAATAATCAACAACTTTAGCAAAGTTGCAGGATACAAAATAAATGCACATAAATCATCAGCATTTCTATATATTTCCAACACATTAGAGCAGCAACAGGTAGAAAGAGAAACACCATTTAAAATCACCCTAGACTATATAAAATACTTGGGCATATATCTACCAAAACAAACATAGGAATTATACGGAAACAACTACAAAACACTTTCCAAACAATTAAAACTAGATCTAAACAATTGGAAAAATATTGATTGCTTGTGGGTAGGACAAGCTAACATAATAAAAATGACCATTTTACCCAAATTAATTTGCCTATTTAGTGCCATACCTATCAAACTACCAAAAAAGTCTTTACAGAATTAGAAAAAAACTATAACAAAGTTCATTTGAAAGAACAAAAGATCTAGAATATCAAGAGAAATAATGAAAAAAAAATGTGAAGGAAGGGGGCCTAGCAGTACCAGATATTAAATTATAATATAAAGCAGCAGTCATCAAAACAATATGGTACTGACTAAGAGACAGAAGGGAGAATCAATGGAATAGACTTGGGGTAAGTGACATCAGCAAAACAGTGTATGATAAACCCAAAGAGCTCAACTTCTGGGGCAAAAAATCCACTATTTGACAAAAACCGTTGGGAAATTTGGAAACAATATGGGAGAGATTAGGTTTAGATCAACATCTCACATCCTACACCAAGATAAATCCAGAATCGGTGAATGACCTGAATATAAAGAGAGAAACTATAACACAGAATAGTATACCTGTCAGATATTTGGGAAAGGAAAGATTTTAAAACTAAGCAAGTGTCAGAGAAAATTACAAAATGTAAAATAAATGATTTTGATTATACTAAATTAAAAAGCTTTTGTACAAACAAAAACAATGCAACCAAAATCAGAAGGGAAACAACAAATTGGGAAAAAATCTTTATAATAAAAATGTCTGACAAAGGTGTAATTACTCAAATATACAAGGAGCTAAATAAATTGTATCAAAAATCAAGCCATTCGGGGCAGCTGGGTAGCTCAGTGGAGTGAGAGTCACGCCTAGAGACAGGAGGTCCTAGGTTCAAACCCGGCCTCAGCCACTTCCCAGCTGTGTGACCCTGGGCAAGTCACTTGACCCCCATTGCCCACCCTTACCACTCTTCCACCTATGAGACAATACACCGAAGTTAAAAGGGTTTAAAAAAAATCAAGCCATTCCCCAATTGATAAATGAGTAAGGGACATGAATAGGCAATTTTCAGATAAAGAAATCAAAACTATCAATAAGCACATGAGAAAGTGTTCTAAATCTCTAAAAATTAGATAAATACAAATCAAAACAACTCTGAAGTATCACCTCACACCAGCAGATTGGCTAAAATGATAGTAGGAGAGAGTAATGAATGTTGGAGGGTATGTGGCAAAACTGGGACATTAATGCATTGCTGGTGGAGTTGTGAACTGATCCAAGTATTCTGGATGGCAATTTGGAACCATGCTCAAAGGGCTATAAAAGAATGCCTGCCCTTTGATCCAGCCATACCATTGTTGTCTTTGTACCGCAAAGAGATCATAGATAAACAGACTTGTATGAAAATATTTATAGCTGCACTTTTTGTGGTGGCAAAAAAACTGGAAAAGGAGAGTATGTCCTTCAATTGGGGAATGGCTGAACAAATTGTGGTGTATGCTGGTGATGGAATTCTCTTGTACTCAAAGGAATAATAAACTGGAAGAATTCCATGTGAAATGGAAAGAACTCCAGGAATTGTTGCAGAGTGAAAGGAGAAGAGCCAGAAGAACATTGTACACTGTGGTAAAATGGAATGTAGTGGACTTCTGTACGACCAGCAATGCAGTGACCCAGAACAACTCTGAGGGATTTATGGAAAAGAATGCTACCCACATTCAGAGGAAGAACTACAGGAGTGGAAACACAGAAGAAAAACAATTGCTTGAACAGATGGATTGATGAGGACATGATTAGGGATGTATACTTCAAACGACCACACCAAAGCAACTATCAATAATATGTAAATAAGACTTGTTTGATGACACATGTTAAATCCAGTGGAAATGGGCATTGGCTATGGGGGGGATGAAGGGTGTTTGAAGTGGAAAGTAAAAACATGAATCATGTAAAAAATAAATAAATGAAATACTAAAAAAAATAATTACCACTTTTAAAAAAAGACATTATTGCCTTGGAAAAACCTTAAGTATTGGGAAAGGAAATCCCATAGAACTTTTGTCATGGTTGGCTTATTTATTGTATCTATTGTATAAAGAAAATGAGGAGAAATAATTTTAATTTCTTTATTTTAACAACAAATTTTGGCATGAATTTTCAAAAATAAATAAAATTATATTATCCATATTGTCTCCATCCCTTCTTACCTTTCCCCTCCCAGAACTGAGAAGCAATTTAATCTGGGTTATACATGTATTTTCACCCAAAACTCATTTCCATATTATTCATTTTAGTGAGCAAATAATCTTATTGAGCCAAAACCCCAAAACGTCTGCCAATGATCTTGCCACCTACACTTAAAACAACATTGCGATAGTTATGTTTTCTTGTGATCTAGAATGATGATTTCATTGATATAGAGAATTCCCACTAATGAACTTTCATCCATTAATATTTTGGCAACTCTTATACAATTAATAATTTAACAGAGGGATCTGAGCTATTAAGTGATTTTCTGAGGATTACATGTGTCAGAGTTGGGATTTTAGATTGATATTTTCCCATCTTTATGATTGGCTCTCCATCATTACTCGAGGCTTTCAGTAATTATTTGTATAATGTAAATAAATTACAATATGGTTTTGTTTTCATATTTTAGTTCTACTCTTCTGTTTTCCCCACATCATCTTCTCTTAGTTTATAAAAATTGAAAGAGCAGTAAGGAAAGTACCTATTGAATATTTAATGTTTGTGCATTTGCTTTTAACACAGCACCATCACAATGTCATGAAATGAAAGACCGGTTTTTCCAAATGAAGAATACAATCATCATCAGTAACTGAAGATGAGAATGTATGATTTATCATTTGCTTATTTGGGTGTATGTTTTGGAGTTTTAGTTCTATAATATTATTCAATTTCAAAAATGAATAATATGAAAATGTTTCATGTGATTATACATATAATCCAGATTGAATTGCTTGTCTGCTCCAGGAGGGGGAAGGGAAGAAGTGAAGGAGATAGCATGGGTCTTATAGTTTTGGAAAACTTGTGTGGAAATTTGTTATTAAAATTTAAAAACTTTAAAAAGTAATTGAAACTACTTAGACAGAAATATAAACCATCCCAATTTATGTAGTATTGTATGAAGAAAAAAGTATCTGTTATCTTTAAACTACTCTGGTAAGCATTTATGAGAGACACAATGATGAAACAAAAAACTTTCTCTGCCCTTGGTATATATTCTTGAGGGGAGGAGAACATAAATATAACATGTATAGCTATAATTATTTGCATGATAATTTGGGGAGGAGAAAGAGAGCATATTAATGACATTTAAAGGGATTAGGAAAGATTCTTTATGTGAAGAGGCACATAATAATAACATTGAAGGAAGCTAGGTATTCTAAGAGGGAAAGATGGGGAGGGAGTATATTCTAGGAATGGAGAATAACCTTTGTACAGTTTTTATAGGAGGTGGAAGATAGAATGTTCAGTTCAGGGAACAAGTAGGCCAGTTTGGCTGGAAGATAAAGTATATGGAATGTTTCACTGTGTAGGAAGCCTGAAAATGGAGGCTGAAACCAGATTGTGAAGGACAATTCATTCCTCAGCTAAGGAATGTCCAAAAAAAAAAAAAGTTACAGTGTTTTGTAGTGGAAAGGACGTTGGAGACAGTATACAAGTATTTGAAGCATAGTTTTCACACATATTAAGTTTGTGACCATAGATAAATCATTGGCCTGAATATGAGAATATATTTACTCATTTTTAAAAATTGATAATGTTATTTTTTCCCTTTTTATTTTACATGTTTACTGTGAATGAAGCACTTTATAAAGCTTAAAGTACTGTGCAATTGTTAAGTTTCACTAAGGAGCTTGCACGGCAATGGGGAAAATGGGGGAAAAACACACTTATAATATATGAATTCATAAGAGTTTAAAAAACATAAGCCATGTATTCATAAAGATTCACCGTTTTCCAGAAATGCATAAATTTTAAGAACAGTAAGAATATATTCACCCTGGCTGACCCCTAAAGTCATTCTGCAGCTCAGAAATTCCCCAGCTGTAACCTTGTCCTGTACCTATTGTCAAATTCACTCTATTTATTAATTTTATTTTGAATATCCTCATTCTTCTCACTAAATAATATATTTATCCTGGATGCCTAAAGATAATAGTAGGCTATATTTTCACCCTAGTGTTAGTCTAACTAACATAATGTCCCCACGCCACTGCCAGATTTAATTTTCCTCACTTATAGTTTTCTCTAAAATATACTTGCAATATTTATACATATTTCTATGTAATGTCTATGCATATATGTCTGTAAATATATATATATATGTATATATTTTGATGTGTTTGCACTTATATACTTATTTTTAACTAATTAATTAAGAATATTTTCCATGGTTACATGATTAATGTTCTTTCTCTCCCCTCTTCCCTCCCCCCACTCCCAGATCTGACAAACAATTCCACTGGTTTATACATGTATCATTGTTCAAATCTTATTTCCATATTAATGATACTTGCAATACAGTGATCATTTAAAGTCAAAATCCCAAATCATATACCCATCAAACCATGTGATCAATCATTTATTTTTCCTCTATGTTTCTACTCCCACAGTTCTTTCTATGGATATGAATAGCATTCTTTTTCATAAGTCCCTCTGGATTGTCCTGGATCACCGCATTGCTCTTAGTAGAGAAATACATTACATTTGATTGTACCATCGTATTTCAGTTTCTGTGTACAATATTCTTCTGGTTCTCCTCCTTTCTTTCTGCATCAATTCCTGGAGATATTTCCAATTCATATGGAATTCCTGCAGTTCACCATTCCTTTCAGCACAATAGTATACCATCACTGTCAGATACCACAATTTGTTCAGACATTCCCCAATCAGTGGAGACCCCCTCGTTTTCCAGTTTTTTGCCACTACAAAAAGTGAGGCTATGAATATTATTTGTGCACATATTTTTCCTCATTATCTCTTTGGGGTACAAACCCAGCAATGGTATTGGGGGATCATTCAGCAGGCCGTCTTTTAAAACCCTTTGGGCATAGTTCCAAATTGCCTTCCACAATGGTTGGATCAATTCACAACTCCATCAGATATGCGTTAGTGTCCCAACATTGCCATATCCCCTTGAATTTCCTTTGCTGTCATATTGACCAAATTGATAGGTAGGAGGTGGTACTTCAGAATTGTTTTTATTTGCATTTCTCTAATTATGAGAAATTTAGAACACTTTTTCATGTGCTTATTTATTGTTTTGATTTCTTTAAGTGAAAACTGCCTATTCATGTCCTTTGAGCATTAATCAATTAGGGAATGGCTTGATTTTTTGTTCAATTTACTTAGCTCCTTTTGAGAAAATAGATCTTTGTCAGAGGTTTTTCTTATAAAGATTTCCCCCCAATTTGTAGCTTCTCTTCTAAACTGGTTGTATTGGTTTTGTTTGTACAAAACCTTTTTAATTTAATGCAAGCAAAATTATTCATTTTATATTTCTTTAATATTCTCTATCTCTTGCTTGGTCTTAAATTCTTTCCTTTCCCTTACATCTGAGAGATATACTATTCTATGTTCATATAATTTATTTAACATTTCCCATTTTATATTTAAGTTATTTACCCATTCTGAATTTATCTTGGAATAGGGTGTGAGAAGTTGATCTCAATCTCATCTCTCCGATACTGTTTTCCAATTTTCCCAGCCATTTTTGTTAAAGAGTAGGTTCTTGTCCTAAAAACTGGAGTCTTTGGGTTTATCATACACTATATTTTCTTAAGGAGTTCCTTGATGAATTTTTCAATTTCTTTTTCTGAGCTAGGATTATTTAAGTATTCTATTTCCTATTTTTTTTAATCTAGGCAATTCATATTTTTGTAAGTATTTCCCCATTTCAGCTAGATTGTCTTATTTATTGCCATATATTTGGGCAAAATAATTCTTAATGATTAACTTAATTTCCTTTTCATTAAAGGAGAGGTTGCTCTTTTCATCTTTGATATTGTAATTCGATTTTCTTCTTTATTTTCTATCAAATTAACCAGTTCTTTATTTTATTTGTTTTTTTCCAAAGTACCAGCTCCTAGTCTTCTTTAATATTCAGTAGTTCTTTTACTTTTAATTTCATTAATTTCTCCTTTGACTTATAGGATTTCCAATTTAGTTTTTATCCTCTTTCTAGGTTTTTAAAGTTGCATGTCCAATTCATTGAACTCTTGCCTCTCTGGTTTGTTGATATACGCACTAAGTAATGTAAATTTTCTTTGGAGTACTGGTTTAGCTGCATCTCATAGATTTTGAAATGTTATTTCCTCATCGTCATTCTCTTTAATGAAATCAGTAATTGTTTCTTTGATTTGTTTTTTGACCCACCAGTTTTGAAGATTTAGATTATTTAGTTTCCAATTAATTTTAAATTTGCCTTTCCATAAGCCCTTATTGATTATGATTTTATTGCATCATCATCTTACAAAATCGCATTTATTATTTCTGCTTTCAAACATTTCTTTGCAATGTTTTTATGCCCTACTACATGGTCAGTCTTTGAATATGTGCCATGCACTGCTGAAATGAAGGTATATTCCTTTTTATCCCTATTTATTTTTCTTCAGATATCTATTAGCATTAATTTTTCTAACATTTCAATCACTTTCCTTACTTCTTTCTCAATCATTATTTGGTTCAATTTATCTAGTTCTGATTGGGGAAGGTTGAGATCCCCCATTAGTATGGTTTTATTATCTATTTCCTCTTGAACCTCCTCTAGTTTCTCCTTTAGAAATCTGGATGGTATACTATTTTGTACATATATGTTGAATATTGAAATTTCTTCATTATTTATGCTGCCTTTCATTAAGTTATAATTACTTTCCTTATCTCCTTTAATCAGATCTATTTTTGCTTTAGCTTTGTCTGATATCATAATTGCTACTCTTACCTTCTTTGTCTCAGTTGCAGCCCAGTAAATTCTGCTCCATCTTCTTACCTTTACCCTGTGTATGTCTACCTGCCTCAAGTGTGATTCTTATAGACACCATGTGTTAGGATTCTGGTTTTTAATCCATTCTCCTGTCTGCTTCCTTTTTATGGGTGAGTTCACTATCTGTGTATTCCCCTCCATTTTGACTTCCTCTTATGATTCTTCCTTTTCTCTTATCCCTCTTACCCTCCACTCCAAGTTTTCATATTTAGTGAGTTTCCTCGCTTTCCCCTTCCTAGTTACACTGCTTTCCACTCCTCCCTTATTATTATTCCTCTCTTACTATAGTTCTTTTTAAAAAACCCCCAACCTCTCCCTCTACTGTTTTGCTCCCCTTCCCACCAGCCAATTTATTATTCTTCTACTACTCTATAGGGCAAGATACAATTCTCTGTCCTAATGGACCTGACTGTTCTTTCCTCTCTGAGCCAATTCCAGTAAGTGTAAGATTTTAGTATTACCTGTCACCAACCTCTTCCTCCCTTCCATTGTATTGGTCTTCTCTCCCCCTTCCCCTGTGTACTTCTTTAAGGAAATATATATTTACCCCATTTTATCTCTTTTCACATTTCTTTTAGTATTATCCTCTTTTTTACCCCTAGTTTTACATATATATATATATATATATATATATAT
>NC_058130.1:236418464-236443134 GCF_016433145.1 Gracilinanus agilis
TGGACTCAGGACAAAGTATACGGAGGAAGACAAAAAATTTTTTTCCTTACTTTGAAACTTTTTTGAGTTAACTAAAAGTTATTTTTATACCTGTGATTTTCCACTAAATGATCTTAACTTGTTTAAGTGAAATAAAAATTACTTAGATAGGAAGATTTTTATCTCTTTTCTTAAAATGTGATTTGATGTTTTTTATAAATTCATCTTTAAGGGGGGCAGCTGGGTAGCTCATTGGATTGAGAGCCAGGCCTAGAGACGGGAGGTCCTAGGTTCAAATCCAGCCTCAGACACTTCCCAGCTGTGTGACCCTGGGCAAATCACTTGACCCCCATTGCCTACCCTTACCACTCTTCCACCTATAAGTCAATGCACAGAAGTTAAGGGTTTAAAAAATAAAAAAATAAAATAAAATAAAAATAAAATAAATTAATCTTTAAAATTTGTTATTTTGAACTTGAAAATTTCAGTGAATATGAATAGTTCCATGAGAACAGAAAATGTGGATCATGTAAAACTGCAAATCTTTCTTATCTACAGTTTGTTTATTTTTTTAAGTATCTAATACATTTTTACATTACTTTTAAAGTTCCTCTGATCTTCAGTTTCCCTCAGAATTTCATTTTATTCTTTCCTGTGCTCTATAAAATATTGCATTGGCTTTCTTTTCTTTTTGCCAATTTAGCATTACTCTCAATTCCCACCCCAAATTATTATTGCTCCCCTCAAAAATTTTCCTTTGTAACAAGTAAGCATAGTTAAGTGAAACAAATCAATGCACTGGCCTTATCTGAAAATTTACATCTTATTCTGTAGCCCTTTTCTATCACCTCTCTATCAAGCATTGGAATCTATACTTCATAAGTCTTCTAATATCATGATTAGTTATTCTGTTAATCAGTGTTCTTTCTTTTTCAACGTGGTTATTATTTACAATGTTATAGTCATTGTATACATTGTCCTCCTACCTCTGCTCACTTTATTTTGCATCATTTCAAATAAGACTCCCCACTGTTCCTTGAATCTTCCTCTTTCATCATTTCTTATAGCACAATAATATTTGATTATTTTTAATGTATGATACTTTGATCAGCCATCAACAAAACAGCTTCTCCTTAATTTCCAGTTTTAAAATCATGCAAAAATTTTTATTCAATTAAAAACTCCCCTTTATAAATAGGGTGGGGGTTAACTGATCAACTTATCCTGGTAGTTGGAGAAGTTGTGCTTATAATTTTAAGGAAAATAATCCTCCAATTAGATCAGGAAGAGAGTGGGATCTGCATATATATTCTTAATTTAGTGATGTGGAGATTACTATTTCAACATAGTAGAGAAACAGCTTGAATGTTAAAAAATAATTAAAACATTTTTATACTATTTAAAACTGACTTGTGAAATTCATTCTAGAGAAAATTTGGAAATTGAGATTTTTTTTTTTGTTTTTGTGCTTATTGCTGTTTTCAATCTGCTCTACTGGTGGGGTATTCCATATTCATTGACAGAAGTTATAATGACACAGAGCAGGTCATTAAAAGAAAACAAATTTTGGATTCTGTTGATCTTTGAGAATTTGCCTTTTCCAAACAACCCGATTACTTAAGGATACTTTTCACCAAAAAGTATGTAGAAAAGTCTGTTTAATTAATAATAAAAAAAAAACTATGTTCAAATTGGGACTCTGTTATTTACTAATTGTATGACTCTGAAAAGTCATTTTTGCTGCCTTGGACACAGTACCTCATATATAAAATGAGGGGTTTAGACTAGATGAATGCTGAGGTCTCTTTAAGCTTTAAGATTTTATTCTTCTTTTTGGACCATTATTGTTATGAATTATTTTATCCTGTTACTATTATTATTTTATTTATTACTTTATTATATTTTATCTTTAAATTATGAAATCTCTTCTAGCTCATTACTATACAGATATCAACATTCAAACCTGAAATATTGCTAGTGGCCTGCAGCTTTACAACTGTGTTGTATTTATTATCCAGAATAATTTCAGTCAGACAAAATTATATTTGCTGTTTTTCATTATAGCAGTAGATGGATTAATTATGTTAAATCCTATCATGGTACTCTTCCCTCTCCCATGCTCAATAAATCCTTCACCTTCAACTCTTATTGTTTTAGTTAAACAGTTATATTTTTAATTTTGTAGTCACTTTGTAATTCTTTGCTTCATCCCAAATTATTCTGCTGGATCAGCATAATCACAACTTCCATTATGTTTCAGTCAAATCATCCACACATTCCAGTGTCATATATTTGAAAGACTCCTATGTTGGGGGCCAGAGAAAATAGGTTCAAGTCTTGATTCTGCTTCTTGATAGTTGTATGACCTCAACAATGACTCTCCTCTGTTAGTACTTAAGTCATAAAAGAACAGCAAGAAAGTCAGTTTGACTAGAATGTAGAGAGATATAAGAAAATAATTTGA
Source organism: Gracilinanus agilis (assembly GCF_016433145.1). Classification (NCBI taxonomy): domain Eukaryota; kingdom Metazoa; phylum Chordata; class Mammalia; order Didelphimorphia; family Didelphidae; genus Gracilinanus; species Gracilinanus agilis. The sequence continues at coordinate 236,420,908 of NC_058130.1, forward strand.
GGGGACAGAAGGACTTATGAAAGAAATTGTTGTCACTTGTTTTTGTTTTGTTTTGTTTTTATAAGAACTGAACATGATGTAGTTAACAGAAGGTATGGAGGGATTGAGAAAGTCAAAGAGAAAGGAATGATTGAGAGGGCAATCTACTGGAAAAGATTGAAAGATATGAGATCAAGGACATATTTTGAGGGATTATTCCTGGGTACTTTGTTATCAGAAACTGAAGGAAAGGAGGAAAAGATGGTTGCTATTTGAGATGAAGAGAAGGGGTGAAGAGGAAGCTCATGATTAATGGCCTCTATTTTCTCTATAAAGAATTGTGCAAACCTAGGTATCCACCTGAGAGAGCACAGAATAGAGGAAGTTTGTAGAACATTTTGGGACACCTTTTGTGATTGGGATTGTAATGAATGAGGGCAGAGGAATATATTTACATTTCGTAAGTCACAGGGCTATATTATAAGAATAAAAATAATTATGGAAAGTACTTTATAAGAGTAAAACAATTTTAAACAAGTTGTTATTACAATGATGATAATCATCTTATAAAGAAGTTGGCATCACACATATATGAATACATCACTCAAAATTATACTAATAATAGTAAGGGAAATAATAAACAACTGATTGGGATATAAAAGAAAAATATTCCCTTGATTTTAGCTTTGGATTAATAAAATCTCCCAAAATGAACTATTTTTCTAAATAGTATGTGAAAGCTCTTACTCACAATTGAAATATATTTTAGATTAATTCTGCATTCAGGTTGGTCAGTTAGGTGACTATGTGGATTGAGAACCAGGCCTAGAGAGGAGAGGTTCTGGGTTCAAATCTGGCCTTGAATATTTCTTAACTTTGAGACCCTGGGCAAGTCACTTTACTCCAATACCTAGCCCTTACCACTTGTTTGCCTTAGAACTAATTCACAGGGTTGATTCTAAGATGGAAGGTAACAGTTTAGAAAAATTTCTTTGTTAAAGTATGTTATTCCATATTTACCTAGGTAGTTTCACTAATATCAATTAAATGGATACTTCAGTGTAAATAGCTATGTTTATTAATTTTTATGGTAATATGATTGAGTAGGTTTCTATTAAATATGATGGTAAGCATTGTTTTCGGTGTAAGGTATTATTAAAAAGAAAACCAATTTGGACTTCAAATTTGTAATAATCCTGCTGATTGGGAGCCATCCAAGTCAATAAGAACACTATAATTATAGAAATTATAGAAAAATAATTAAATGAATCTGTCACTATCAATTCATAAAAAATCTAGGATTATATGATCATTGACTTCAAACTAAAAAGGAATCTAGTCCACTCCCTCTTTTAGCAAATGAAGAAAATGAGAACCAAATAGTTTGACACCTCTGGCAGATCTAATAAATTGACTGTGGCATTTAAATTGTTGGCATATAGATCCCATTGCAATCTACTTTAGTGAATAAATTAATCTGTGATTGAAATATTCATTAAAGCAACAATTATTTGATTGACTACTCTATGTACATTGCTTATTAATGAGTACATAAATAGTTTCTAGGATAGTAAAACTTCTTGAAAACTGTACATACATAAATTAGCATTTTTTCTGGTAATATATTTTTTATTAGTAAATTAGTTGACAAATAAGTTTCTTCTAATTATTACAAAAATAATTTTCTAGGCTTTATTAGATTTATCAAAAATTCCAAATCAGAACCATGTGACATAAGGTTATACTCTTGAGTATAATTGTTAGACATTCTCCTGAGATAAAGGACCCGGGTGCACTGCATTCTTCCCCTTGCTTCTCATTGAATGTTATACCTCAGCCTCCAAAACCTTGGAAACACTATATGTTATAGACCTAGTAGACTGAGATCAACTCTCAAAATGCCACCATACCATTCACAGTGATACAGAAAAACTTCCTTAAAAAGAGGGGGAAAACACTTTTAAATGTGATCATTAGTCCCAAAGATCTACATAAAGCTATACTAACCATTTATATTATTAGGAATCTTTGGGGAGGTATCAACTCCCTAGCAAGTCCTTTCTTCATTTGATCTGATATACCAGTATAAGGGAAGGAAAGTCTGCTTCCTCCTCCTCCTCTATTCCTCTCGCTTGTCTTTCCCTCCCTACTCTTCCTACTATATTTCTTCCATTTCTATAGCATAACTGTCTGGGATCTATAAAAAATATCCAACTGAGTGAAGATGAGTTTCTGGGAGTTTTAATATTTTTGTATTTTCTCCCCTGTGAAAAATGAGAACTTTTTCATCTAATCCAATCCAATCAAACCTTGTTAAGTTGCTACTATATGCATGGTGCTGGGCTAGGTGCTCAGAGATACAAAAACAAGATGGAAATAGTCCTTTCTCTCAACTAACTTATATTCTATTTAGGGTTACATCATATAGTCTATGTATCCTTCATGCCACAATTTCCTTCTCATCCATTTTCAAGGTTTTCTTTTTCCTCCTTTATCTTAGTTTTCTCAAGTCTTTTATCAGTTATTATCCATACCCTTTAAATTGAATATCATTAATTAACCACAATAGAAGAGATAGGAAGAAAAGAGAAGAAACCAGTACTTTAAACATTGATCATAGTATATTGTGGACAATGCTCTAAAGAGGGATAAACAGAGTGGATTTATGATTTCTTTGGTATTGTAAAAGAGATGGGCACCAGGGATGTTAAAATAGAATCTAAATGGTTGTGGGTACACACACTGGGTTGAAGGAGAGACAGGACCAGGATAGGGAGACCAGAGTACACAGCTAAGCTGCTGATAACTGACAAAAATGGCTGTTGGCCAACTGTCACCAGCTCACCACTAGGCCAGAGTCTTTGAAACCAGCAGGCAAGGTAAAAGGTTTTAACACTTTTAAGTATGTTCAACTAAAAAAAAAACAGTGGGGAAGGGGATTCTACTCTAAAACGTAGAGGGCAAAACCACAGGGCAAGGGGAGGACTTAACTTCTCTAATTCTAATGTTAGTGATCTAAGCAGGCAAGGCCCAAAGGAACTGTTCTGGAGTCTCTGGGGAGGCTGCTTCAAACCTGGTTCCAGCCAGGTTTGACCAGCACAGCTAAAGGGCTGAGGGTGGCTTTGAGGGTTCTCACAGTAATCCACAGATGATCACAGGATGTCAAAAGCCAGGGTGGTCCAAGGTATCCAAGTAGAGAGAGTGTGCTTGAGATGCTGTCCACCAGGTCCCAAACTCTTCCTCCACTTGTTGCTGCTTTGTCTTGTCCACTTGTCAGATGCCACCATCACTCAGGATCCCAGGGAATCAGGAAGTAGGTCTGAGATCTCCCAGGGCTAGCAACAGTTTGTGCCAACCCCTAATGGAGTATATCTCAGGGCACATGCAACTTCCTGCTCCTTCATTCCATCTTGGAATGCTCCAGTCCTTCCTGCTAGGTCCATCCTTAATACTTAATTACTTACTAATCTTCCTCACAACAGTATAAATAAGTTCTAGATAAGAAAACTCACTCTACTAAAATATGTTAGTACCTTCTCCTCTCAAAAAAAATGTTAAAGAGTTGCCTGGAGCAATAAGATGTTAAGTGATTTGCCCAGGATAACCTGGCCAATAGGTCGGGAAGGCAAGATAAATTCAGGACTGCTTGTCATACCTTTTATGATTCTTATGTTAATAGAGGTTTACTCCATTTAAATCAGATTATAGAAACTTTATGACTAGCAGTACTGGGTTTCCTTTGGAAACTATTCAAAAGACTTCCCAGTAGTCAGAACAATAGAGAATCATTGCATTACCCAAACTATATAATTATTTTAAAATGAAATTTAATTCATGCCCTTATAAACTACTGAGTGAAAAATAAGTGCCACTGAATTGTAGACTCATAGGGTAGATTTATTCTGGTGGCTTTATGGGATCACATGGACAATTTTTTTCATCCATAAAAAAAAGATTCAACAGCCTATAATCTGTACCAGTGAAAGGAATACATCCAGTGTTGATGAGACCACAATGTATCAATGTATCAAAGTAAATTAGAATGGGAATAGTATGAAAAATGTATTGAATGTTCAGACCGTGGATAAGGGATCAAACCCCTCTGAATGTTTCAACTCTTTTGAGTCATTTAATCTTTTTGTAGGCCTCAATTTCCTCATCTGGGAAATGAGAAATGGCTTCTGAGTTCCTCTATAACTGTATATCTCAATCCTATCATCAATTTGAATTTCCCTTATTTAGTATTTTAAAAAAATATTGAAACCAAAAATCAGTAGTAATACACTTTAACCAAAAATTTTATAACTCATATTTCAGAACAAAATATTGGCAACTAACAATCCATATACCCATTTTTCCATCTCTATGAAATTTTTGTACTAGTCATAAATCAAGGACATAATTGATTAAAACATTAAAAGAAAACCTGAAGGTTTTCACAAATTATTTTCTAGTCTTTCCATTCACATAATTGACTGAAAAGTGTAGAAAATAAAGATCCTTTAGCTTGTTCCCTGATTATAATAAAAACAAATTTGTCTTATAGACTAAAATACAGATATTAAACTAAAACACCTCTGAGCCTGAGACCACATTAACATATAATTGGAAATGTGTAACAAAATAAACTAACATATAACACAACATGGACAGAGTTAACTTGGGATTTTCTAAGACAATAGAATGCTGCATTTTTTCTTTTTTTCTTTTTATTTTGGTAACTGGGCAAAAATGTAGTCTAAAAAGTAGATGAATATTTTAAAGATCATATTCCAATATAGTTGTGATCAAAGAGAAAACTTTGCTCAGCAATCCTCTAGGCACAATATCAGTTTAGCTTTAAAACAATCAAATAGTCTTTTGGAAAATGTCTTGAAAAATATATTCTACTTCTACCAATACCATCTGTAAAGAAGGTTTAGAACTGTCACTTACAATCGATAATGAAGCAAATAAAGGGTTACTCACTATGAATGGTATTCAGAAGACAGAGAATAGGAGAGCTACCAGAGGGATAGAAAATGATAAATGTCCCAATTAACAAATAAGACAAAAAGTGATTAGGAGTTGAAAATATTAGATGAATGTCAACTTTGACTCTTGGGAAATTCTATACTATAAAATTAAATGAATGACTAGTAAGAATTTAGCAAGAAAGACATTGATCATTAAAAGCAACCATGGCTTCTTGAAAAATAAATCATACCTGAGTAATTTAATTTTATTTTTGGAAGGAGTAATTGTTCTTTTTTAAGGTAAAGGTTTTTTATTTATTTTTTATTTAATTTAATAATTTTTTTTTATTTTTAGAAAAATTTTCCATGGTTACATGATTCATGTTCTTACTTTCACTTCACCCCCTCAAACTCCTCCCTCCAAGCTAACTCACATTTCCACTAGTTTTAACATGTGTTATTTATCAAGACTTACTTGCATGTTATTGATAGTTGCATTGTTGTGGTCCTTTCGGGTCTACATCCCCAATAATGTCCTCATTAACCAAAGTGTTCAACAGTTCTTTTTCTTCTGTGTTTCCTCTCCTGTAGTTCTACCTCTGAATGTGCGTAGTGTTCTTTTCCATAAATCCCTCAGAATTTTCCTGTGTCATTGCTTTGCTGCGAGTACAGATGTTCATTACATTCGATTTTACCACAGTGTATTGGTCTCAGTGTACAACATTTTCCTGGCTTTGCTCCTTTCACTCTTCATCAATTCCTGGAGGTCTTTCCAGTTCACATGGAATTCCTCCAGTTTATTATTCCTTTGAGCACAATAGTATCTGATCATCAACATATGACACAATTTGTTCAGCCATTCCCCCAATTGAAGGGCATACCCTCTCTTTCCAATTTTTTGCCACCACAAAGAGAGCAGCTATAAATATTTTGGTACAAGTCTGTTTATCTATAACCTCTTTGGGGTACAATTCCAGCAAGTATGGCTGGATCAAAGGACAGCCATTCTTTTATCACTTTTTGGGCATAATTCCAAATTACCATCAAGAATGGTTGGATCAGTTCACAACTCCACCACAAATGTATTAATGTCCCAATTTTGCCACATCCCCTCCAACATTTATTACTCTCCCCTGCTGTCATTTTACCCAACCTGCTAGGTGTGAGGTGGTACCTCAGAGTTGTTTTGTTTTGCATTTCTCTCATTATTAGAGATTCAGAACACTTTCTCATTTGCTTATTGATACTTTTGATTTCTTTATCTGAAAATTGCCTATTCTTGTCCCTTGCCCATTTATCAATTGGGGAATGGCTTGATTTTTTATACAATTGATTTAGTTCCTTGTATATTTGAGTAATTAGACCTCTGTCAGAATTTTTTGTTATAAAGATTTTTCCCAGTTTGTTGTTTCCCTTCTGATTTTGGTTGCATTTTTTTTGTTTGTACAAAAAAATGTAATTTAATATAATCAAAATTATTTAGTTTATATTTTTTAATTTTTTCTAACTCTTGCTTGGTTTTAAAATCTTTCCCTTCCCAGAGATCTGACAAGTATACTATACTGTGTTCACTTAATTTACTTATAGTTTCCTTCTTTATAGTCAAGTCTTTCACCCAATCTGAATTTATCTTGGTGTAGGGTGTGAGATGTTGATCTAAACCTAATCTCTTCCATATTGTTTTCCAATTTTCCCAGCAGTTTTTGTCAAATAGTGGATTTTTTCCCAAAAGTTGGCCTCTTTGGGTTTGTCATACACTGTTTTGCTGATGTCACTTACCCCAAGTCTATTCCACTGATCCTCCCTTCTGTCTCTTAGCCAGTACCATATTGTTTTGATGACTGCTGCTTTATAGTATAGCTTAATATCTGGTACTGCTAGACCACCTTCCTTCACGGTTTTTTTTTTCATTATTTCCCTTGATATTTTTGATCTTTTGTTCTTCCAAATCAACTTAGTTATAGTTTTTTTCTAATTCAGTCAAAAAGTTTTTTGGTAGTTTGATAGGTATTACACTAAATAGGTAAATTAATTTGGGTAGAATAGTCATTTTTATTATGTTAGCTCATCCTACCCATGAGCAGTCAATGTTTTTCCAGTTGTTTAGATCTAGTTTTAATTGTTTGGAAAGTGTTTTGTAGTTGTGTTCATATAATTCCTGTGTTTCTTTTTGTAGATAGATTCCTAAGTATTTTACGTTTTCTACGGTGATTTTAAATGGTGTTTCTCTTTCTACCTCTTGCTGCTGTGATGTGTTGGAAATATATAGAAATGCTGATGATTCATGTGCATTTATTTTGTATCCTGCAAATTTGCTGAAGTTGTTGATTATTTCTACTAGCTTTTTAGTTGATTTTCTAGGATTTTTTAAGTAGATCATCATATTATCTACAAAGAGTGGTAGCTTAGTGTCCTCATTGCCTATCTTAATACCTTCAATTGCTTTTTCTTCTCCAATTGCTACTACTAGTATTTCTAGTACAATGTTAAATAATAGAGGTGATAATGGGCATCCTTGTTTCATGCCTGATCTTATTGGAAAGGCTTCTAATTTATCCCCATTACATATGATGCTTGTTGATAATTTAAGATATATACTGTTTATTAATTTTAGGAAAGGACCTTCTATTCCTATACTTTCTAGTGTTTTCAGTAGGAATGGATGTTGTATTTTGTCAAAGGCTTTTTCAGCACCTATTAAGATAATCATATGCTTTTGTTGGTTTGCTTGTTGATATGGTAAGTTATGTGGATGGTTTTCCTGACATTGAACCGTCCTTGAATTCCTGGTTTAGATCCTACCTGATCATGATGGATAACCCTCTTGGTCACTTGCTGGAGTCTTTTTGCTAGTATTCTATTTAAGATTTTTTGCATCTATGTTCATTAAGGAGATTGGTCTGTAATTTTCTTTCTCTGTTTTTGGTCTATTTAGCTTTGGAATCAGTACCATATTTGTGTCCAAAAAGGAATTTGGTAGGACTCCTTCTTTGCTTATTGTAGCAAATAATTTGTTTAGTATTGGGATTCATTGTTCTTTGAATGTTTGATAGAATTCACTTGTGAATCCATCAGGCCCTTGCGATTTTTTCTTAGAAGTTCTTTGATGGTTTGTTCAATTTCTTTTCCAGATATTGCATTGTTTAAGTATTCTATTTCTTCTGCTGTTAACCTAGGCCTTTTATATTTTTGTAAATATTCATCCATCTCAGCTAGATTGCTATATTTATTGCCATGTAATTGGGCAAAATAATTTTTAATGATTGCCCTAATTTCCTCTTCTTTAGAGGTGAGGTCTCCCTTTTCATCTTTGATACTGTTAATATGGTTTTCTTCTTTCCTTTTTTTATTAGATTTACCAATACTTTGTCTATTTTGTCTGTTTTTTTAAATACCATCTTCTAGTCTTATTTATTAATTCAATAGTTCTTTTACTTTCAATTTTATTAATTTCTGCTTTTATTTTTAGTATTTCTAATTTAGTTTTCATCTGAGGATTTTTAATTTGTTCATTTTCTAGTTTTTTAGTTGCATGCCCAATTAATTAACCTCTGCCCTCCCTAATTTGTTAATATATGCACTCAAGGATATAAATTTCCCCCCTAGACTTGCTTTGTTTGCATCCCATAGGTTTGGGTAAGATGTCTCATCATTGGCATTGTCTTCAATGAAATTATTAATTATTTCTATGATTTATTCTTTCACTAAATTATTTTGGAGAATCATATTATTTAATTTCAAATTAGTTTTTGTTTTGCCTCTCCATGTATTCTTACTAATAACTATTTTATTGCATTATGATCTGAGAAGGTTACATTCATTATTTCTGCTTTTTTGCATTTGCTTGCCATGTTTCTATGCCCTGTTACATAGTCGGTCTTTGAGAATGTTTCATGTGCTGCTGAAAAGAAGATGTATTCCTTTTTCTCCCTATTTATTTTTCTCCATTTATCTATTAACTCTATTTTTTCTATGGTTTCATTCACCTCTCATCTCTTTCTTATTTATTTTTTGGTTTGATTTATCTAGATCTGATAGGGGAAGGTTGAGGTCCCCCACTAGTATGGTTTTGCTATCTATTTCCTCCTTGAGTTCCAGTAGCTTCTCCTTTAGAAATTTGTAAGCTATACCATTTGGTGCATACATATGGAGCACTGATATTTCTTCATTGTTTACACTTCCCTATCTCTTTTAACCTTATCTATTTTTACTTTGGCTCTGTCAGAGATCATGATAGCAAACCAGGCCTTCTTTTTCTCATTTGAAGCCCAATAGATTTTGCTCAATCCTTTCATTTTCACTCTATGTATGTCTGTCTGTCTCAACGTGTGTCGTGTAGACAATATATGGTAGGATTTTGGTTTCTAATCTACTCTGCTATTTGCTTCTGTTTTATGGGCGAGTTCATCCCATTCACGTTCAGTGTTATAATTGTCAACTGTGTATTCCCAGACAAATTCGATTCTCCTAGTCCTGTCCTTTCTTCTTTCACTGTTTCCTTCTATACCAGTGTTTTGTTTTAATCAGTTCCTACAATCCCCTCCCTTGTTGTACTTCTTTTTCTCCCCCCTCCCTTCCTATTCCCCTTATTGTTCTTTAAATCAATGCCTAACTCCCCTCACCAAGCCCTCTCCCTCCCTAGTATTGCTTCCCTCTCCACTAGTCCCTTTGTTACCCTTCTACTTCTCTTTAGGGCATGAATCAATTCTCTGCCCCCAATGGATATGATTGTTCTTCTCTCTTTAAGTTGATTTCAATGCACTTAAGTATTGAATATTTCCTCTTTCTAACCTCTTTACCCTTACAGTGTATTGTTATTTTTCCCTGTTGGTCCCACATGCTTCTTTATGGAATATAAATTCATTCCTTTTTGTTCATTTTTCTTATTATTACCCCTTCTTCCCCCTAGTTTTGTATGTATTTATATGTACACACACACACACACACACACACACACACACACTCATATATATATAGCTTGGCATTTCATCCTATACAGTTTGTCCCTGTTCCCTCTATGTAAACTTCTAATTACCCTGTTGGTAATAACATTTTTTAATATTTGCCAATATCTTCTCTTCTTCTTGAGATACAAATTGATTGAACTTGTGTCCCTTAAAGAAAATAATTTTTTCTCCTACCTCCCATTCTCTTAATTACCTTATGTTGATTCTCTTGAGTTCTGGGTTTGGGCAGCAAACTGTTTAAGTCTTGTTTTTTCTTGATGAATGTTTGGAAGTCCTCCATTTTATTGAATGACCATACTTTCCTCTGCAATAATATAGTTAGTTTTGCCGGATAGTTGATTCTTGGTTGTAGACCCAGTTCTCTTGCTTTCCAGAATATTGTGTTCCATGTCTTCCGGTCCTTCAATGTAGATGCAGCCAAATCCTGTGTTATCCTGTGGTTCCCTGATATCTGAATGACTTCTTTTTATCAGCTTGTAATATTTTTTCCTTGGCCTGTTAGTTTTTGAATTTGCCTATAATATTCCTGGAAGTTGTCAGTTGTGGATTAAATGTAGGAGGTGATCTGTGGATTCTTTCAATTTCCACTTTTCCCTCTTGTTTGAGAACTTCAGGGCAATTTCCTTTGATAATTTCTTGTAAGATGCCATCTAAACTTTTTCTTTTATCATGATGTTCTGGTAAACTAATAATTCTTAAATTGTCTCTTCTAGCTCTATTCTCCAGATCTTTAGTTGCATCAATGAGGTGTTACATATTCTCCTCAAATTTTTCTTTTTTTATTTTGTTTAATATATTTTTGCTGATTTGTGAAGTTATTTGCTTCTAGTTGTTGAGTTCTGTTTTTTTAAGACTGAATTTCATCCCTGGCTTTCTGGTCATCCTTCTCCTTCTTGTCTGCTTTTCTTTGTAGATCATCTTTTGCCTTCTTTGCTCAGTCTGGGGTTTGGCTCTCTCTAAGCTACCATCTTCAGGGTGTTTTTTCTGTGTTTCTCTGGTTTTCTCCTCCAGCTACCTCTCCAGTGCCTGTGTTTAACTCCCTGAGTCTGGTGCCAGCAAGGCCCTCTTTCTGTCCACCAGCCCTGAGATTTCCTGGGCTGCTGGAGACTCCTCACAGCACGTGGGGGAGGTGTCCTGGGATTCCTTTTCTATGCCCTCAGACCTGTCAGTTTAAGAAGTCAAGCCTTTTTCTTGGCATACCTCTTTAGTTGTGCTGCAGTAGGGTTCCCCCTGCTCTGTCACATTATTAGATTTGGTCCTTTCTTCTCAAAGTGCATTGTTTTCTATCTTGGTTTGTAAGGGTGCAGAGGTTTTAAGATTCACTCCATCTAAGCCACCATCTTCCTGGAAATTGGAAGGAGTAATTAGGTAAGTGGATCAGCGGATCAGAAAAGTTAGATTATCACTGACTTTTATTAAACAGTATGCATACATTTCTTCATTTTAGCCTCAGAATAACTCTGTGAGTTGGTCATGAAAAGATAATATTATACCTATTTTATAGATGAGGAAATTGAGAGATATAAGTCAAGTACATGTTCACAGAGCAAGTTTATGACATAGGCAGTATTTGAATAAATATATTTCTGACTGCAAAGCCAACCTTCTATATGACTAGTCTTCATGATAGTAGAGTGAGGTTTATTCAGACCTGATTGGACAAAACTATACCTAAAGTAATCATTAATAAGTTGGTTAAAAAGGAAGTGTAGGATAGGTAAAGGAGGTCTAGATTTGTAGTCAGAGGTTCTCAGTTCAAATCATGGGATTACATGATTTTAGAGAGAGAGCTAAAAGGAACTTAGATCATCCAGTCCTGTGTTGACAAAGCCATGGCATGGGTGCTGGGGAGGTATGTGGAGGGCAACTCTGTTTCCATTTTCCATAGCACTTGAGAATATGTTTTGCATGACCTGCCCCTCTGTCCAGCCACCCAATTTGAGTACTTCTTCCCTCCACTGCCTGGGATAATGCAGGGTGCTCACAGGCAGTTTGAAGTTGCACTTTGGGCATGTGATTGGTAACATGAATAATCTTAAGTGGGGTAAACTGCCTCACATAACTCCACAGTACCCCCAGACCTCCAGGAGTTGGGGCAGTTGGGGCCTAGCTTGGCAAGAGCACTCTTTGGGGGACAGAGAGAGCTGGGTGGCTGGAAAGGTATAGGATTACTTCTTCTCAGTAGCTTAGCTTATCTTTAACCCAGAGAGCAGAATGGAATGTTGCTAAATACTCCTTACAGACTGTAACTAGACTGTTTCCCAAAGGCTGTGAGCACTGTGACAAAACCTTGTATGCAGTGCCCCAACCAATCACCTAAACAACTATAGATCTACAATCAAGACCATTACTACCATCTTGGACTTGTTATTATTAGATTTTAGGAGATAGTTTAGATTGTTAGGGAGTTTAGGGAGAAATAATTTTATTCAGAAGCTTTCCCTCTGGGGGGATAACTATTCTGACAGCACCTTGAAGATCTTAGATAGATTTTACCTCACCCTCAAACCTAGACCTTTTCCTTAATCCCAGTTTCCCTGAATTAATAAATCCCTTCTCTTGTTAAGAGTCGGGGGAGTGAGGTGTTGTGTTTCATGCTACAAGCCTAATTCATACATCACCTAAGCCACATTTCCATCTTGGCAGATCCTGAGAGTAGTTGAGATCCAGTGATCAAGAAACTTTCTTGAAGACAACCTGAATACTTTACCTATCTTGGGCTTAGGGAATAAGCCTCAAACAGTGGAAGTTGCTAATTTCTGTGGGATTATTCCCTTTTTGTCAGCCAATTTGGCCCTGTCATATAGCCACCATTTCTGGAAAGAAAGGGATTCTGTTAATAGCAGTTACCAGAAGCTTCAACTGCCAAGGGAGTGGGAGGAGAAGGAATTCCATCTGCTCACTCCCTTCCCCCTTGCTAGAGGTTTTCCAGCCAGGGGTTTGGAGCCTGCTGAGACATCATTGCTAACTGGTCCCATTTTTACAGATCTCAAAAATGTTCACCAAAGCTGATCTAGTCTAATACAGATGAGGAAACTAAGAATCAGTTAGGTTAAATGACTTCCCCTTGGCCACACAGATTGTAAGTGTCAAGGAAAAGATTTGAACAAAGCTTCACTCATGTCAAATCCAGCAATCTATCAACTTTGGTATGGATGCTGTTATATTCAAACTCTGAGAATTGTTAGTCTCTCCTTGATTGACAGGAGAAGACAGTTGGAAACTTTGGAATGTTTCCAGAGGCCGTGAAGACAGAGAAAAGGCAGTTTGCCTGAGAGTATAAATACCCCCTATCAGCTATCTGGGAGAGGTTTTTGGGCTTTGGGCTTTTTGGTTTGGTCCTTGGACTTTGACCACTGATCTTTGATCTTGGGTCTTGGAGGACTGATCTGTGGATCCCTGACCGTGGGTCATTGGTTCTCCTTGAATCTCCCTAGATCTTTAGGCATATGAATCATTATAGCTATTTAGATCTCTGGGCCCTGGGTGGTAACCAGGAGGAGGGAGGCATAAGAAAAAGAGGGTGGATTTTCTTAAGGGTAGATATTTCCTGAAGGCTGTCAAGGCTGACATATCACAAACTGATAATAAGGAAGCTGAGAGAAACCACAATATCTGTACCAACCAAGCAGATTGCCCTCTCTGGTTTGGCAGTGGCCAAGCTGAACCAGAGGAGTATGAAACACTAGCTCCAAATTTACTGATACAAAAGCCTAGAGTCCTAAGGGATTATTGATCATAGATATTAGTGTGACAGGGTCTCCTATCCCCAGTCTGTTCCTAATTATTCCTTTCCCTATTTAAGATTAATAGATAAAGTTTCATTAAGTACCTTCCAGAGTGGTCATTATGTCACAACCCTTGGGGAGGGAGCAATGCAGTCAGATGAAAACATGATCCAAGGCTAACTAGAGCCCAATATTATTAATTAATCCAACCCCAGGTGGGACCTGAAAGGGTTACCCATCCACCAGACTATTAAGGGTCCTACCTGGGCACTTTTATTTAGAAAAGGGAATTATACCACCAAGCAAGGGTGATTGGGTTGGTGTTTCCCCAGTCACCAGCAACCTAGGGAAATACAAAGACACAGCTTCCCTAACCAATATCCCCTAGAAGTATAGTAGTATCAGGAATCCTATTTTCATTATAACAATGCCTACTCTGCTACTTACAACCTTGTTTCCTTTGAGAACTTATTTGGCTTTTCTTAGCCTCAGCTTTCTCATATGTAAACAGAAAAATTAGATGAGATTAATACTTCTAAAATGTCTTTAAACTCTGTAAAAATAATTATGGGCAAGCTACACAAATAAAGGATGAAAACTATGGAAATAAAGGTTCAAAATTGTTTCAGATACTTTTGATAGATGTAATCAAAAGTATCTTCAGTGATAAAGTGAAGTGAAGCTCATAGATAAACTTCTCTTCAGGGCCAAACGCAGGGAATGGTAAAGAATTCTCTTGTTATAGAACAAAAACTATTTATTTAAAATACATAAGGATAAAAGGGATTTCTAATTCTAAAGGATTCTAACTCCACCCAAATAAAACTCCCTGGTTCCACAAGGAACTGCTTCTCCTGTGTTTCACAGGCTGCATTAATCCTCCCTGATTTGATGAACCCAAATTTATATTATTTTAAATAAACCTACCACTATTATCCTTATAATTCTTAAATTCACCTTTAAATTATAAAAAAATAACAAAAGCTAGCTGGTTGAGTCTCAACAAGAATCAAATTAGCACTCTGAGCCTTAACAGACTCAGAGTCGAAACCAAGGACCAGGATTTCTTTGGTCTTCTCAGAGTTTAATCAATCTGCAAATATTAATAGATAAATCAATAGTGTTGCCCAAGTTGGAAAAGAAAACATTAAACTTCTTCAGGTCTTTCACTCAGACAGAGAGAGAGAGAGAGAGAGAGAGAGAGAGAGAGAGAGAGAGAGAGAGAGAGAGAGAGAGAGAGAGAGAGAGAGAGAGAGAGAGGCAAAGATGTTACCTTCTCAAGCCCAGAGAGAAAATGTCCCTGTGTATGATTCTGCCAACTGCCAGAGACCAAATGTCAAACTGCCACACCCAAAGAGAGTAACTGTCACAGGAAAAAACCTCTTTCAACTGTCAACATTTAAAATTAACTCTCTCAGTTCTCTTTGAAATTCCAATTCTTTCTCAAGGCAGCTTCTTCACTTCTTGTGTCTACACTAATAAAACAATACTTATTTTCTAATATCCTTATAATCTAAATCTAAGATCATTCAATTCTATTATGTAGACTAAATATAAGGTCTTTAATCTGTCTTTAGCCTAGTATTCTTCAACAATTTTATCAGTAATTCAAATGAAAGTGTAGATGAAGCCTGATTCAAATTTACAGATGATATGAAGCTGGGAAAGTTAACTAATAGCCTAGAAATTAAAAGTTAGGATCTAAATATTTTCCAATGAGCTAGAAAGATGCATCATGTACAAAAAAATTAAATTTAACCAGAATAAATCTAAAGTGCTGCTTTTGGATTAAAAAAAGCAAACTTCACAAGTACATAGTAGAGCAGATCTGCCTAAATAACAGTTCATCAAGTGATGATATTTAATAGACTGTAGCAAGCTCAGAAATTCAATGCTATAACATGTTAACTAGAAAAGCTAATGTAAACTTAAGACGTATTAAGAGAAGCATGGTTTCTAGAATGAATAAAGAGATAGTCCCACTCTATTCTACCCTCATTAGAATACATATGAAATATTCTATTAAGTTCTAAGATCTATATTTTAGGAAGAACAGTGACAACAGACGACCAGAATGATAAAAGAGAAGATCTTGCAATAGGAAGATTGAATAAATCAGGGATATATAGCCTGGAGAAGACTTAGGAGGAAATTAATACCTTTCTTGAAATATTTGGAAGGTAGTCATATGGAGAAAAGATTAGGCTCTATGCTTGATCCTAGGGACAGAATTAGAAATAACATTAGATGGGTATTTCACGATATTTAAATTTTTTTTTTAAATAGAGTACTTCAAAAATTATTGTAAGATCTCCTGGGAAGTAGCAAATTCTCACTCATTAGATTTCATGGAGAAATACCCCTTTAAGCAATGATAGAGAAGGGATTCTTGGTCATGTATTGACTGGACTAGTTGGCCTCTGAGATCCTATATGGCTTTTTAATTCTGTGATTCTGTGAAGGTTGCAACAGAGTAGTGTGAAAGAGAATTTAAACACTTGTAAAATTTTAAGTTAATCAGTCAAGAACCTGAAGTCCCCCCACCTTTCACACCTAGTTAGTCATTAATACTTAGTAAGAACCTTCTACTAGAAAAGGAAGTTCATACCCTAAAAGACCACAAGCACTGCTACCCAGGGCAGCGCTAGGCAAATTGGAAGACTGTGATTGATTCCTGAGATGTGAAGAAGAGAGGTGATGGGTGGAGAAAAATGAGTATAAACCGGAGCCTCTGGGACCCTGAGGCTCTTGTGTGGTCTTTTGCCTCATGGGCCTGAACTCTGGTGAGGTTCTTTTGAGCTTCAGATTTTGGCTTCCTGATTTGGACTTTGGATTCTGGTGAAGATTTGGCTTTCTGCACTGGAAACTCCAACTGAAGAGGGACACTTATTGAGGTGAGACTCTTGCCTCCTTGACATGAGAGACTGCCCTTTGTGGCTCAGCTGCTTCAGTATTGTTGAAGCACTTGACTGGAGACACTCTCATGGGCTGGTGAGGTTTGCATTCAGATTCACATTCGCAGTCTGGAGGTGCTTGGACCAGGACTTGGGGTCTTTTCAGCTAGGCAGTATTTTCTACCTCCTTCCTACATGTCCCTCTCTTACTATCACTATTTTGCTGTAATAAGCTACTAAAGCTACTAACAGTCTCATGACTTAATATTTAATTTTTAAAAATAGCTGTTACAATTTTTAAAATTCCTATATTTGTTAAACCCATTTTAATTATTACAATAGCATGATAAGCATAATTTATTAATATGGAATTTAGTAGAAAAGTACAAATCTCTACCTTTGAGATCTTAAGTTCAATTGCAAAAGTACAGAATGGGAAAGGAATATCTGTGCCAATAGTTCACATGACAAGAGCTTGATAATTTTGATATTTTTGTGACCTGAACAAAGAAAGAGAATAAACATTATGATGTGGATATTTTGATCTCCTTCCCTGCTGTAGAAAGAAAATTAGGTCCTAAATGCCTACTATTTCACTTCTGTAATAATTAAAATGGGTTTGATAAATAAAAGAATTTTAAAAATTGTGGTAGTTATTTATAATAATTAATTTCACTTATTAAGGTAGAGTTGTTTGCCATGGTTGATGAATAAAATGTCCCTACATATTTTAAGTGTTATGGGGGGTTATTTATGTAAAACCTTAATTCATTTTATTTCACTGGAGGCACATGAGTTTATTTTTGGCTGTTTAAGTATAAGACCATGGAATAAGAATAATTAGACTTCTTACTACATTTTGGGTAGCTCTTGTAAAATTTAATATAAATTTGACAAATTTTCTCCCTATATGAATGAGGAGAAAAAAATCATAGCTTAATCTACTCTTTAAAATTAGAGTTCAGCAATGCAGTGTATTCATTGTGAGGGTAGAATCAGCCTTGCTTAAGGGAAATCCAGTTTCCCAGGTACTGTTGTTATCTCTGCAAAGGCTAATAGCTTTATTATCTTGAAAGCAAGATGACTGGTCTTATCACCCTGGGATAAAATTGATATTTTTGTCACATACCAAGTATCACAAGTCAGCAATGGACCTCGAACAAATGCTCCAAAGGGAAAAGAGGAAGGACAAAATACTACATTGACAGAGTTCTGTTATTGGTGCTGTTTGTGGTTCATGTATATTCCAAAGATTTGGATGGAGCTACACAGGAGATCCTAATCATTTTTGGGGAGATACTTAATAGAGTGGAAAATTGAATTGGTGATTTAAAGTCTCTTAACAAGGCCTCAACATTAGTGTATAACTACTGAAATAAATGAAATGGAGTAAATGTAAACTTGTCATTTAGATTAAAAAGACTATAATAGGACATTTTTGATTGAATGTTTGTAACAAAGCTTTGACTTCTAAATGACTTGCTTGTTTTTTTCACATTCTTCTCACTACATTATTCTATTCTATCATTGATAAGGACTTTTTCATTCCTTTGGATGGCCCCTCTAGTGATGTGACCACATAATCCTTCAATTTCCTCAACTGCAATTTTCCACTTATTCATCTAATTTGAGCTACTACTTAGTATGGTCACACCTTTATTCCCACTGTATCTTAGAATTCAATCGATAACAAGACCTACAATTTGTAAAATTCCACTTCCTAATGGCTCACTTCTTTTACATTCTCCCTAACACCACTCTTTTACTTAATCATGACCTTCAGTGTTTTATCTTCACTGTTTTCTTGTCCATATCTTCTACAATACTCCACCTTGTAACACAGTCAGCTTTTAGTCTGATCAGCTGCTTTAATATTTCACTAGCTTATACTTAAAGGCAGCTATATAGTACAGTGGATAGTGTTAGAACTGGACTTATGACTCAACTTCCTGAATTCAAATCTGGCCTCATATACAAACCTTGAGCAAGTCAATTAACCATGATTGCCTTCATTTCCTCATCTATAAAATGAACTGGAGAAGAAAATGGCAAATCATTCCAGTATTTTTGCCAAGAAAACCTCAAATCTGGTCACAAATTCAGACATTTCTCAAAATGACAGAACAACAAAAGTTAGTAATTAAGAATCCCTTGCCTTTTTGATCTACTGTCATTTAGAACTTATAATTGAATATAACCCCTAACTTCGAACTCTAGTTCATCCCTAAATATGGTGATCATGACTTAGAGGAAAAAAATTGAGATGATTTCTTAGGGACATAGAATTTAAAGCCAGAAAGGGACCAATGAGTTGAATGCCCCCATTTTATAGGGGGAAAAACTAGAGCGCAGTGAGATTAAAAGTAACTGACTCAGAGTGGCTCAACTAATAAGTGTCTGAGGAAAAATTTAATCTCAGGTCTTCCTAATATAAGACTAATGTGCTATCCATGGTACCAACTACTACCTTCTTTAGTTGGACCCTCAATGCCTATTTATTTTTATTTTTATTTTACATTTATTGCCATCTCTCCAAAGCTATTACTGTAAGACTTGAACTCCACTAATTCCCACTCTATTTATACCAGATAATTTAGAGTTATATTATCCTGAAAAGATTTCCTTGACCAGGAACTACCTAAGCTCTTCGCTTTCATTCTTAAACCTTAGTTTTACCATCCTCATTCACCTCCACTGGAATCATAGAAGATATATACCAGCTATTCACTAAGGTTAATCTTTCATCCTGAAATTCTATTATTCTAATTCTGAACAATTTCCTAGTTTCCACTCTTGACTCTTTAACTCTACTGGCACTTTCTTTTTTGGTCTGATGCCTGACTAATAATAGCACCTACCTTACAGGGGTGTTGTAAGCATCATTGAGCTTCTAAAAACTTAAAGGCACATATGTGTGAGGTATCATATCTATTCCTCTTTGGAATTAAGGTGACCTTTCTTAAAATGAATGTTCCATGAAAGAAGTAACATAAATTAATTATCTTAGCTTTAGTCTGAATTACTGTATTGTATTAGTTAATATTAGATAAGATAATATGAAAATAGAATCATGGAAAATTAGTTTTTGGATACAGATGCTGGAGCTAGAGAGTGTTGTGAGGAAGATTAGGTAGTTATTAATTAAGAATCAAGGTGTATCAGCAGGACGGAGCTAGAGCTGGGAATTCCAGGATGGAATGAAGGAGCAGGAAGAAGTGACTTGTGCTCTGAAAGGGACTCCATTAGGGATTAGCACAAACTGTGGTTAGCCCTGGGAGCACTCAGAGTAAAGGACACCCTGCATCCTGATTTTCCCTGGGATCCTGTGTGGTGGTGGCATTTAGCAAAGAGGACAAGATCTACATTGCTGTTCCAAGGGAAGAGGAGAAGTTTGGGATCTGGTGGACAGTGTCTCAAGCACACCCTCTCAACTTGGTACCTGAGACCACCTTGGCTCTTAGCATCCAGAGATCATTGGTGGATTTCAGTGAGAACCCCAAAGCCACATCATCCCTTAGCTGTGCTGCTCAAGCCTGGCAGGTCCAGGTCTGCGGCAGTCACCCAGAGACTCCATTACTGCCCTGCCTGCATAGATCTTTAGATTAGAGTAGGAAAATCCTCCCCTTTCCCTGTGATTTTTGTCATTAGGTTTTAAGGTTTTAGTATAGAAATCCCTTTCCCACCTTTTAGTTAAACATAATTAAAGCTGTTTACACCTTTACCTAGTCTGTTGGTTTCCAAAGGCTCTGGCCTAGTGGTGAGCTGTTGGCAGTTGGCCAGCAGCCATTTTTGACAGTTAGGAAAAGCTCAGCTGTGACCCCTGGTCTATCCTGGTCCGTCTCTCCTACATCCCAGTGTGTGTACCCACAACTATTAGATTTATTGTAACATTCCTGATGTTTCCATTACCTTTATTTATCTATTTTTCTACAAGAGGCAAATGGGGAAAGAAGAAGGACCTAAAGCAGTGATGGCAAACCTTTGACACACGTGTTAGCACTGACACATGTAGCCATTTTTGATGGCATGCAGCTGTATACAGAGAAGTATGGGGCCGCATGCCAAGGATAAAACATTTTCTGTAGTGTAGTGTAGACATTCTGTGCACTATAGATGACAATTCTACCTATATCAATTTACCTATTTTGGTTTATTAAATACAGTTATATATTACAATTATACATTTTTGTTATTTAAACTATAAATATCATGAAATTGTGGTATTTTTTTCTCAAAGTGACACACCACCCAAAATATGTTCAGTTTTTTGGTGAATTTTGACACACCAAGTTCAAAAGGTTGCCCATCATTGACCTAAAGAATGGTAGAAATACTACCACATTATGGAGATCTGAGAGATTAGGCTGCTATAAGGGAATTGCACACCTGGAAAGGTAGCTGTAGAGGGAACGACATATTTAAAATTATTAAAGAACATGGTAATGACAACCTTTACCCATGTTAAAATTATTCTAGAAACTTGCCTCTAACCAAGGACCTACATGTATTAATGGAGAAGAGAGAGAGAGAGAGAGAGAGAGAGAGAGAGAGAGAGAGAGAGAGAGAGAGAGAGAGACTAATTAAAATACAATAATTGGGGTTGGGGAGATGGAGCAGAATAAGAGAAAGAGAAGAAATAAAAATAAATGCAGAGGATGAATATTGTATTAGTGTGTGAAGGTGCATGAGTCAATGTGTGTAAACATGCCATTACATATATCTCTCTCTCTTTGGTGGGAAATGGCAGCACAAAAAGTGCTTGTTCTCTAATATGTCATCATCTTTGGTCTTCAACTAATTGTTCCTGCTCCAATTCCCCAACCCCAATTATTGTGCTCCATGCCCATCCCTGTCCTTCATAAAGACTAATTAAAATTGTCTTTTTTTATTCAGATAAGGTAATTGTAATTACGTGTTAGAAATGTCAGTATGTATCATATAACTCTCCAGCTATTTCTTAACAGGTGAAAATACCAGCAATCTCTTTATTTTGCTCCATGGGCCCAGTAATCTAAATTGAATGGTCCCTTTGCCATTGACAATATAGTCAGAATTGTCATTCATCAGAAGGGAGCTTATATATTTTGTCTATTATATGATTCCTAGGATACAATTCTGAAGTCAAGTGAACTTTTCCTTCCCCTATTAAAGCATATTAATAACTCAGGAGAAAAAATAACTTTTGCATTAATATCAACTGGATTTATTTTTTTTCACAAATACTGACACACAACTTATATTTGAGTTTATGCTCTAGATTCCAAAAGATAATTGTTTATCTCATTGGGATTGTGCCTTCTATTCAGCTCTGAGCCCTGATATAAATAGTAAATAATAGAATATTATACCAGAAGACAGAGTGTCAGTAATACATCTTGGAGGACCACTGAATAGTCCTTTACTGTTGGTTTTAACAAACTTGTTTGGGATCATTGATGAGCCCCAACTATAGATAACATGTTTTTCATCATTTGAAAAAGAAAATCTCAAAGGAGGAGATTAGTTTCAATGCCTTCTTGAACAAATGAATGGAGAAAAAGAAAATATCAGACTATGAATAACAAAATGAATTTCATGATTTTAGTTATATTTTGTTTTGAATGCAGTTAATGCACAGAACTTTGGAATTAAAGTGTTAAAATCTACTAGTTCAACCAGAAAATAAGGAATAATATGACATTGTTAAAGCTGCTATGTAGAGAGA
>NC_058130.1:236446994-236459901 GCF_016433145.1 Gracilinanus agilis
TAGGACTTCATTCACCTCTCTTACCTCTTTCTTATTTATTTTTCGGTTTGATTTATCTAGATCTGAAAGAGGAATATTTAGATCTCCCACTAGTATGGTTTTACTATCTATTTCCTTCTTGAGCTCTGCCAGTTTCTCCTTTATGAATTTGGATGCTATGCCACTTGGTGCATATATATTGAGCAATGTTATTTCCTCATTGTTTATACTGTCTTTAATCAGGATGTAATGACCTTTCCTGTCTTTTTTAATCATATCTATTTTTACTTTGGCTTTGTCAGAAATCATAATAGCCACTCCTGCCTTATTTTTCTCATTTGATGCCCAAAAGATTTTGCTCAAGCCCTGAACCTTAAACTTGTGTATGTCCACCCGTCTCATATATGTTTCTTGTAGACAACATATGGTAGGATTTTGGTTTCTAATCCACTCTGCTATTTGCTTCCGTTTTATGAACGAGTTCATCCCATTCACATTCAGAGTTATAATCATCAGTTGTGCATTTGCTGACATTTTCGTTTCCTCTCCTATTCCTACCTGTTCTCCTTAAACTATTTCCTTTAAAACCAGTGGTTTGCTATTAAGACCCTATCCCTTATCCCCTCCCTTGATTGACTTCCCTTTCTACCCCCTCCCTTATTTTCCCCCCTTTTTGTTTTTAACGGCCTTATGAATTCCCTCCCCCTTCTTCTCCCCTCCCTTTTTTTGACCTCCCCACTCCCCTGTTTCCCTTGATTTATCCCTTCTGATTTTCTCAGAAGGGTTAGATAAGAGTTTTATGTCCCAATGGATAGGATAGCTACTCTTCCCTCTCCAGGTTGATTACACTGAGAGAAAGGTTTGATTATTACCTCTTAATGCTCTCTTCCTCTCCTTCTTATAATAGTATTTGTCCCCTCTCCTTCCCATACCCTCTTTGTGTGTAATATAATTTTCTTGGTGTCTTGAGAGATCATTAGCTTCTAAATGCTCAATTCTAGCCTTTAGGGACTGGTTTTCAGCTCTAAACTTTTTGTTTTCAGCCATGATCTTTTGGTTTTCTTTCTTTCCCCTCTGTATCTTATTTACCTTTTCAGGTTTCTCTCAATTTTTGTGGTTCGATGTCAAACTTTCCATTTAGCCCTGGTCTTTTCTGTGCAAATACCTGGAATTCTTCAATTTTTTTGAGTCCATACCCTCAATCATGTCCACCCTGACCCATGTGTCCAAGCAGTTGTTTTTCTTATATGTAGAGAAAATTTATATATAATTCTCTGTAGTGAACTCTATTCACTATTATAGTATCCACTATTATAGTAATCAGAAGAATAATTCACAGGGTGAAGGTGGAACACTAAATAATCTAAGATGACATGGGGGATGGGAAAGAGGGGTGAATAGCAGGGGACACCAAGAGAAACTTGAGTGAATAAGAAAAATAGGATATGCCAGATCCTATGTGATCCTGATTGGTGTTCCTTGATATTTGAATTGTCTCTTTCTGGCTTCTTGTAAGATTTTTTCCTTTGCTTGAAAGCTCTTGAATTTGGCAATTATATTTCTGTCCATTTTCTTCTCTGGATCATATGTGGTGGGTGTTCTATGAATCCTTTCGATGTCTATATTGCCCTCTTGTTGTAGGACTTCAGGGCAATTTTGCTGAATAATTTCTTTTAGTATGGAGTCCAGGTTTCTATTAATTTCTGTTTTTTCTGGAAGACCAATTATTCTCAAATTGTCTCTTCTAGACCGGTTTTCTTGGTCTGTCACTCTCTCTTTGAGATATTTCATATTTCCTTCTATTTTTTCAGTCTTTTGACTTTGTTTTATTTGTTCTTGTTGTCTTGAGAGATCATTAGCTTCTAAATGCTCAATTCTAGCCTTTAGGGACTGGTTTTCGGCTCTAAACTTTTTGTTTTCAGCTATGATCTTTTGGTTTTCTTTTTCAATCTGGTTCACTTTGCTTATCAGTTCATTTGATTTCTGAGCCTCACTTTCCAGTTGCAAGATTCTACCTTTTAAACTGTTATTTTCTTGCCAGATCTCTTCTATCTTCCTCAGAACCTCAGTTTTGAACTCTTCCATAGCCTGTGACCCGTTTTCCTTATTTGAGGAAGGTCCAGATGCTTGTTTGTTCTCCTCCTCTGTTTGCTCGGTTGTCTGGATTTTCTCTGTGTAAAAGTTGTCGAGTGTTAAAGATTTCTTTTTCTTGTTGTTTATCTTTCTCTTCTGAACTTCCTGAGTCTGGGTAGCCATCATTAGCCCAGCAGCTTCTCAGCTTTATCCCCGTGTTCTGGTTTTTTCCAAGGTCAAGCCCTCTGGTGGACTCCCTTGCTTGATCCTCTGCTGGAGGTTCCTTTACAAGTCTCAGGGCGCTGCTTCCACAGTGGTATACCTGCATACGCTGGTTTCCCACTCAGGGTTTCAGAGCTTTAGCTCCTGGCTGTGTCTGCCTCCACCCACGCCTCCGCTGCTCCTGTGCTGTGCTCCCGCGCTCAGATTTCAGGTGCGTTCTTTGGCTTATTGGGGTCCCAAATCTTGCTGCTCTCAGGAAGAGGCCCTGGAGCTGCCAATGACTCGATGGGTGCCCCAAACTTGCTCTATTTCTTTTTAACTGGCTTCAGCGCTATAGGTGTTGTGTGTGGAGGGGGTGGGGGTGGGGTAGTTGCTCAGCCCGCGATTTAGTGAGAGCTGTTTCACCCCTTTATAGCATGGAAATGTCCCGATTCCACGTACCTTCCATGCTGCACCCTGTTGTGGGCCGTTCGTCTGGCCTTGTTTTTATGTCCCCTTGAGGAGTTTTGTGTGTTTTGGTCAGGAGAGGTTAAGAGCTGGTTCTTTCTCTGCCGCCATCTTAACCCGGAACTGAGAGACAGGTTTTTGAGGGGGCAACCTGACAATGTTCCTGAGTCACAATAGTCACTGACATTTTTATGATATTCTAGTTTGAAAAATGCTTTACATGTTATCTCATTTAGATATCACAACATGACAGTGAAGTAGTTATAACCATTTTATAGATGAGGAGATTGTGCATCTGAAAGGGGAAATAACTTGTCTAGTACATGTATACCCTGTGCCAAGCTTCCTGCCATTAAAGTCATTGTATCTTCTAATTGATTCCAGTGGTTTTACTAAGGAATGATATCAATAAACAGAATAAATTGGAATGCTCTTCTCCCTCACCTCCACCACCTAGTTTCTTTGGTTCAAGACAGAGCTCAACTCCTTTCTTTTGGTGGATGCAGGTCTCTCCCTGGTCCTTCCAAGGCCTCTCTTTTATTTTTCCTTTCAGATTCCTTTAACATAACTCTGCAGAGATTTTGTATGTATGTAGATATACTTATGCATTATCTCTTCTATTAGAAGGTATACTCTTTAAAATAAAGGTCTCTTTTTACCTTTGCTTATATCCTCAAAACCTACGCAAATACCTGGCAAATATGCCATTACAGGTACTGAATAAATGTTTATTGACTAACAAAAATGGGGAGGGAAAACACTTGTACTTAAAGTACAAGAATGTTTTTATCTATTTTATTTGTTATAACGAAAAATTAGAAACAAGCTATATGGTCAATGAGTGGAAAATGGTTGCTAAATCCTGCTATATTAATGGAACGTAATTCAAAATGACAAATGAGAAAAATATGAAAAGAACAGAAAAACATGTGACATAAAACAAAAACAGCAGAATAAGAGTAGCATGACTATTATCTACAACTATATTTTTAAAAAGAAAATTCTATTAGAATGTTGATTTAAAAGAGACTAGAAAAATGTTAATCATTTTTTTTTGTCAGAAGTATAGTGTTATTAGCTTCAGATCAAAATATAGTTCCTGTTTACAGGGTTTATATCAAGATTTCCTTTTTAAGTATTTAGTATTTTTTGCTCTGTTTGATCATTTGCTTATTTGCATTTACTTTAAATGTTGCCAAGTTAAATTTAAAACAGACTAGTTATACCAAAGAAAAAAATAAGTCTAGTCTGTACACAGAACCTAAACAAAACGGTGTTCAGCAAAGTGAGAATCTAGAAAGCCTAAAATCAATTTTAAATGCTGTTTCTTCTCTCTTTTCTCATTTTTGTTTTGTTTTCATGAGAAACTGTATTTGTGGAGACAATTTGATTTCATGCTGGCTTCTCTATAATGCCATCCTCTGGGTCCAAGATCACATCATAGCTAAGAGTGCACTATAATGAAACATTCACAGTATGACCTCCTCAACCCCTTTCCCAGTGGGGTTTTACTGCATAGACCAGACCAGACAGTCACCTTGGGGCCCTTAACCAATTTAGGTCTTCCTTAACAATGCTTCTATAATAGTCCGTTTTATTGACACGAATTCCCTCTAATGTCCACCTCCTCATGCTTCACCCCTGCATTTTTTAACCTTTTAGAAAGCATTTTGACTTCACTGAAACCACCCTCCTATTATTTTACAGAGATTCAGGAGGACTTCTAAAAATTGGAGGAGTCGAACATATAGCCAAACTGTAATGAGTTTCATATCATAACAGGTCATTTTTTGAGAAGTTCTGCCATTTCCTTCGAGCAGATATTTCTGTGATGTTACTCTGTCTTTTGGTGCAGTGAAGATTGTAGGGCAGTGGCATGTGATCATTAATATGGATGAAAGCAATGTAGATTTTATGACAGAATTTTTAATAAATATGTAATAATCCTAGATTCTTAAAAGCTATGTCAGTAGAACATAAGGTCTTAAAGGCTCTATCAAGATGGGAAGACTTTCAGTACAAGCTCAGCCACAGTTTGCGTTTGCTATCTGGAGAAGCTCATTAATAACAAGTTTTGGCCACTAAGTGATGAATTCTTTGACCATGGTGCCCCGGGACAAAACTAAGGAAGATAGATCAATAAGCTGCCTCCTCATTTTGTCTTTCAGACTGCTCATTCATCCATGTGCCTTCAGTTTTTACTTATGAAATCAGATCTCTATGTTATCACTAACATTGTTTTCCACTATTTCTCCCTTATTATAGATTTGATCTTGTATTAGCTAATTAACTTTAATTTTAAAGACCAGGCCTATTTTTTCAGGTATAACTTTGGTATTGGAAGTGAGAAAACTCTTTTTAGCCATGCATATTGGCACATGCTGTACAACTCATAGTCTTATAAGGCAACACTTATGGAATATTAATAGGTTAGATGACTTGACCAGAAATCATGTAGCCAGTAAGTATCAGGAATGGAATTTGATCTCATATCTTCCTGAGTCCAGTTCTAGCTCCATATCTACTCTGCAACCTATTCCTTTATCATGATACTAACATAAAAATAACATGACTCGGTATGAATTTTTTGTATTCTCCCCAAAAAAGACACCCCCTTTCAAAAATTATTTTTCTTTTTTATTTGGTATCACTCTCATTTTTCCAGTGTTTCTGTCTAAAATCTTCTAGTCGTTTTTGTTATAGCCTTTGCCTTCATTCCCTGTGTGCAAATTCTATTGACTCTTCTTTTGAATTTCTCCTTGTTCATCATTCCATCTGCTGAGTGTAGCACAGGCCCTGTTCATCTCATGCTTGCTTTGCTGTAGCAGGTAATAGATCATCTGGATGACTTTATTTTTCTTTGAGTCCTCATTCAACTGTGAGGAAAATGAGGGCGTGGACTGTTCTCATATTTTTTTTTTATCCCAGGTGCTTAGTATAGTGCCTAACACAAGTAATTGCTTAATAAGTACTTGCTAAGCTGCCATCATCCATCATTTATATTGTTGCTGGCTGGGCCCCAAGTATAATGGCCATATTGCAAAAGTTACAGTACCATCTTTTGAGTTAGCTGTAGTTGCTACAGTTCTATAATTAGAGTCAAGAAGACTGAGGTTCAGATCTTACCTTTGACACTTAGTAATTGGTTAATCTTCGGAAAATCACTTAAAATTGCAAGTCTAAGTTCTCTCTTCTAAAATGGAAATAATAGCTCTTTCAAAATCACAACTGATATGAGATACACATTGATAGACCACTGCAAAACTTGAGATGTTATCTCAAAGTCAATTATTTTTTTAAATTTTTCCCAAAATAATCCAAATAAGTACAAAACTCTCCTGTGTGAACGAGCTATTGAAATTAATAGGTCCCAAACTCCAATATAGCTGTCCATTACAGGAAAATTATTAGACCCTCTGATAGAAGCTGACACTGTAACAATATTCTGTTAATATTGTTTGCTTCTTTGGAACCTATTTTGACTGGGCCTTTCAAAATTACTGAACAGTTACATCAGCTACTCCCCCGAAGATTCCAATTTTGACGGTTTTCTGTTGATCTCATATCTGTCTGTGTCATGAAGGTATTTACTGGAATTTGTATGTACTATCTGCCCAAAGGGACCTCATTATGTTAAGGGAAGTCTGGCTACAATTCTGCACCCACCTACCCAGTCTAATCCTTAGTGTAGACCTCCAGACTAATTATTCAGTCTCATCATGAGCCCCAGTGACCAAGTCCTAGACTTCCCAATAACTGATTTTTCCAATTCCATTCTTGACTTCCAGACCCAATCAGGATATTCCTGAATATAATCCCCAGTCTCTGGAAGGGGTACCTGATTTGAGCTAGAAATCATCCCACATTCTTACAATACTAGTAAGGATTTACTGAGCCATTGTAGTACTGTCTTGGCAAAGCAGATGCTACTAATAATTCTTTTGAGATCATGTCAAACTTTAAAATAAAATAAGTACATGTAAGTAACTCAAATTTAATAAATGGTAGATAATGGTGCTTCCGATTGGCCTTTTTCTACCATCTAAACCAGTGATGGGCAAATGGGTCAGATGCAGCCCCCTGAAATGTTCTATAAACTGCACAACATTATTCCTAATCTGATGAATACAATGAGTAGTATACAATACAATGAAACTTCAAAAGAGTTGCCTTAGGAACAGACTGACAGATGAGCATTTTCTTTCCTTTGACCCCCTCTTTAAAAAGTTTGCCCATCACTGATCTAAACCATTTGAAAATAATTAATTTCATTCTTGATCTCTCTTCCCCTTTGCTTCCTTCTCTGTCTCTGTCCCTATCACAGTCAATCTCATTTATCTTTGTTTATCTTTCTCTCTCCATATTACCTATTTCTTCCTCTTTTTTCTTTCACACAATACATATATATGTAAATATACATATATACACATTAAATTGTACCATGCGCAAACATGATACAATTTCATTTTTGCTTTGGTCCTAAAGAAAATAATGTTAACACCCCCAACTGATGCTTCTACCTCAAGTTTTGAAATGTAAATTTACTAACACTGGCAACCACATTATTTTTAGATCTACATCCCTTCTTCTATATGAATAAATGACCACTAATTTAATTTTTTACCTTTCTAATTCTCTGATTATGTTCTTTGGTTTCAAATCCATTCTTTGATTTGATTGGTCAGATTAGTCCAGGAATATCTCCATGTATAAAAAGAGAATATAATTTGTTGTAGAAATATACTGTAGTACTAAAAATATAATGTAATTTTGTCATTGTAGTTTTTCTGATTCAATAGGAACTGGTTACAACTATTTCTTGATAGTTGGTTTTATGAATTTGTTACCAAGAGAATACTCGTGTGATTAGCCCTCTAATAATGCAACTTTTTTATAATTAGTTAGTCTGTTCCTCAGAGTAAGGTTCCAAATAGACTTTTCAAATTTGTAGAACCTATCTCAGTTTTTATTTACTGATGTATCTTTTTTGTTGTTGTTTATTAATCATTATTTTCTTTTAAAAAATAAGATCTCTCGATTGTTCCCAGGCTGGAAGTGCAATGTCCACTTACAGGCCCAAATCCCAGAATGATTAACATAGAGGTTGGAACCTGCTCAATTTATGGAACCTGTGCCAAATCAGACCTTTCTGGGCAACCTGGTAGGCAGCCTCCTGCCCTTGGGGGCTCACCATATTGGTTTCAAACTTGCTATGGATATTTGATTGGCCTATTAAATCTCAGAACTCCCAAATTCAAGTAATTCATCCCTTCTCCCAACTATAGCAGAGATATAGCATGTAAATACCATTATGATCAATTAATGTATCTTTTTAAAACCCAGAATCACTTCCATCCCACAATGAGACATCTGAATAGGACTTTACTGGAGGCATATACTATAAAGACAATAAGTGTTTGATCCATTACACCTATGAAAATAAATTACACATTTTAGAGGTCTTCCCAGTATTAGAGATATTAATTCTCATTTACATTTTCAGAAAGAAATAATGGTTTTCTTTCTAAAATTTTGTGATATGGATTTTTAATTCCTGTACAAAGTAGATAAAGGTGCCATATTTTATAATCTGAACAGGAACAGGAATTTAATGTGTGTGAGCAGTCTGCTCATTTTCTAGTATAATATATCCTAAATAGCTTCAATGTGTTCATAGACAGCTAACACTGCAAGCAGTAATTGGAAAAATATATCATTAGCCCAAATGTTCTTGTAAGTCTAGGTCAGTTTTTTAATGTTGTTTAAGTCTCTATCATTTCAAAATAGGATGCAGAGTTGTTCTGTCAGGATCCAAATTTAAGCTAATAAAAGATATAATAATATGAAAGTGAGGTACCTGTAGAAGGAAGATATTCCTTAAATCTAATGAATGAAGCAAAAATAGTTGTTGTAAGGTAGTTATCTTAAGACTATAAGCAAAATCATAAGTGCTCCAGAGAAGATGGGGTTTTACCTTGAACATGACAAAATTTAGGGTGACATAGTTCATTATTCTTTTTGTAGACTTTTATTGGTGCTTACTATAAATAACTCACAGTAACACATATAGATGATACCTTTTTTCCTAGGTCAGTTGACTTCTAATACAAATCCAATAAGAAATGGCCAAAACTCTATGGAGTTTGGAGATACCTCACTAAGCATGACTATATCCACCACAGGATTTAAAAAAAAAAATCATTAATCCACTCCCACTCCCCCATTTCCAAATGAGATTGATTTGGCCTTTATCATTTATAAGTAAAGAATGACTATTAATGTATAAGTTTTATTCAGAATAAGCCTGGAATAAATAAAATACTGATGTATGTAATCATTTAAACAATTACTGTACACTCTAGTATCAATAGGGAATAGATATTGTATTCAATGCAGTCATCAACAAACACTTATTAAGCAACAAATGCATGCCAGCCAAAGTTCTATATGCTGACAATACTAAGTATAATAAATTTCAAAACAAATTTCAAAAAATATATCATAATTTAACCCATTGTAATGAAAGCTAAATAAAAGTATAGTTTTATTGCAAAATAAGATATATATTATATAAGATCATTAGAGATTATGTTTGTAAACATTATAATTATATTAGAAAAACTTTAGATGGTTTTTCATCTAGAGTAGAAAAAATTAATTCAATAGTTAGTCATCTATTTAAGCAAACAAATACTAAAAGCCCTACAAAGTGCAGTATACATTTTTATGTTTTTTTCTTGATTGCATGCAGATACAATTTTAATAGTCTGACATTTCATGATACACATTCTCTCTCTCCTTCTTACCCTTTCCTCCCCCCTGAGATGGATGACAGGCAAAATAATATAGGTTGTATATGTCCTGTAATGAAATATACAATTTCATGTTTGTTATGTTGTAAAAGAGGAAACATATCACTTATACTAGAGAAAAATTCATTGAGGTAGTAAAATTAAGAATGCTATGCTTCTATATGCATTCAGATTTGTCATTTCTTTCCTTGGTAGTGGTTAGACTTTTTCTTCATGAGTCCCTAGCATCTGTCATGGATACTTGCATTGCAAATGCAGTACACTTTGTTAGGCATTAGAGATAAAAAAATAGAAACAATACATGATTTCTAAACTAAGAGTTTACATTCTAAGAGAGGTAAGAGAAAAAAGAAACATGAATAACTATAAAAAATTTGTAATATATTAAATGTGCAGGAGATGTCCAAAATATTATGAGAGATTTCAAGAAGTTGACAATATATATAATTAGCAGATTTAGGAAAGGCTTTATGAATGACAAGACATCCAACCCTTGTAGGAAGGATATATAGGAAGAAGACAGTGTAGGCAAAGAGGAAAGAGCAAGACCGGGTCAGCAAATGACAACTATTTTTATTTGTATATAACTTAAGAAGACTGAGGGGAAACAGTAGAGTAGAAGAGTCTGTCACTGACTCTCCAGACTTAGCTACCATCTTTTAGCTGCCTTTTTGTTGTAGAATATTCTTCCACAATTACTGTTTTCTCATGTTGGAATCTAACTCTGCAGCCCTATTTTCCAACAGGCGAGTTTGTCTCAGAGCCTTCATTTGGCAAAGGCCCCAGGCTGACTATCTGTCATTCTCCATCTAGTTCTGCCTCGGACCCTCTCAATTTTTCCCACATACCTTAACTGGCTTGACCTTCTGAAATTTCCATATTGTCTGTCACCTTGCTGCCCTGATATATCCCTCCTTCTTGTGGCCCTGTGTCACATAGGTAAGTTCCTTCCAGAACTTCAATTTTAAGGAAAGGCCCTGGCAACCTTCTTCCATTGATCTCTTTACTCTACTTCTTTACTCTACTTCTGACTCTACACTTTACCACAAACACCACTGCTACTACCACCATCCATCTCTTTTCATCTTCCTTTTCTGTGATGTCACAATAAGTAAGAACATAAACTCCTTTTGCTTCTATTTATGTCCTCATTGTTTAACATAATATTTAGCACATAGCAAGCGTTTAATGCTTGTTTCTTTACTGAATTAAAGTAAGCTTAAACCATATTCTGGAGGACTTGAATACCAGGCTAAGGAATTTTTTGTTTTATTTACTAATTTGTAAATAAACAATTAATATGTAATCAATCAGTAGAATAAAATATCTGTATATAAATTGTTATTTGTTTCTTTTTTCTTGCCTCTCTCTTTAGAATGTAAACTCTTAGTTTAGGAATCATGTTTTTTTTTTTCATTTTCTTTCAACATTTCTTGTTCCTGCTTGCCAAAATAATCCTGAGATCACAGAATCTGTGAAGAAGAAAAACTCCAAAGTAATATAGTACAATCTGATTCATATTAAACTTGTAGTCCCTTAATATAATGAGATCTTTTTCACATTAACTTCTTTCAAATTCTGCTTCCCTCTTTATCTTTCATATAGACAAAATATAATGTATATTTATATATTAAATATGAATGTTGGATGTCACATTTCCCCCTAATATGAAGTCTATCTATGTCTTAGTGCAGTTTTAAACTCTTAAGGCCAGAAACTGAACTAAGACTTTTAGGATATGATGTATTTTAATATAAAATAAGTTTAAAGTAAATGTTTTACATTATCAAAAATTAAATGTAAACACTCAATGCAAGCTGGTACATACTGACTATATAGACTACATTTCTACAATTCAGCAGAAAGATTTATCAACTGCTTTGCTGTAAATTCAGATATGCTATTTTTTGGTGTTGCCCTTATCAATCAGTGTACTCCTCAAACTGGTTTCTGATATTATTTCTTTGCAATTTTCCTACATAACATAAATCACTACCCATTCACACATAAGCATTGTGTGTGAATATTATCTATGTTGTTCTATGGGTTTCCCATGTGAATTTTGGCTAACTTCTGCACCAATATTCAAGGAACATTCCTTGCTTTCTCCTGAACCCCCTACCAGGATATAAGTACAGGGCAAAGAACTGTTATCCCTCACTCTCACCATGAAACCAACTCATCTCTTTTTTTAATGTTATGCAGTTCTCTTTGACATTGTTCATTCCAATTGTTCTTTCACATTTCTATTATATATGTAGCCTACTCATTCTAAACATGATCATTACCATTCTCTCTATATGATACTCATTTTTTAATAAATTGCTGTGACTCTGTAGTATATATAGATCCATGTCAAAGAAAACACAAGTGTGAGGATGTTGAAAAATTAAATAGAAATGTTTAAAGGAGATACAAGATACTAAATGTGTGGGGAAAATCTTAGACTATATAAAACTGAAAAAAGAAGATAGAATAAAAATCTATTTACCTATAAACTACATTTCCCATCTTTATAAAAAAAAACTTCATCTAAAAATTTGATGATGGCATCCTTGATCAGTGTGGGAAAAGGCAGGCTTACCCCAGAGTTATTCCATAGTAGATCATACCCTAATTATTATGCAATTGCCTGAAAGGTGGAGAAAACTCATGATCACAGCTTATTTGGCAACTTATTAAAGAGCATTTACTTTAATAGAGAAAAACACCAACTTATACACTACCTTCCAACAAAGTATCTCCTACTTCTAAGTAAAAAAATTTTAAGATACATCAAAAGACATAACAAATTACTTTTATAAGATTTTTTTTTGCCATGATCATTCTTCATGATTCTTTTACTTGGTCTTATTTTTCTGTATTGTTTGTTCTTTTTTACTACTTTTATTTCATTATTTTTCTGGAAATAATATGGTGAACATATGATTAGGGGAAAGTTTGGAGTAGAAGAAAAGAAAACTGAAGTTGGCATCAGAAAATTTGATTATGAATCTCAGAATTCCAACATTATTATTTTTGAGTCAATGGACAAGTTAATCTTTCAGTTTCATAATCCATAAAATGGAGACAATATTAATTACCTACCCTACTTTATAGTAATATGTGGAATAAAAAAGCTAGAAAAATTTAAAGCACTATATAAATTAGACTTATCAGTATTTTTATCAATATTATGTTTTTATGGCGCTTGAACATGTAAACAATATATAAAAATTTCAGAATTATTTGTTAAAATTTGCCCACTGCCTTTGAACAAGACAATTTCTCTCTCTCTCCCTCTCTCTCTCCCTCTCTCTGTCTCTGTCTCTGTCTCTGTCTCTGTCTCTCTCTCTCTCTCTCTCTCTCTGTCTCTCTGTCTCTGTCTCTGTCTC
>NC_058130.1:236462022-236470003 GCF_016433145.1 Gracilinanus agilis
TTATCCTCAAAATTTAGCTCTGGCTACTACATTGATCCCCACTTCACATCCAGAACCAATATCACTGCCAATTTATACTGGGCTAGAGTCCCTGCCTCTTGCTCCTCAGGTTTCTATATTGGTCGTTAGTGCACCTGGTTTTGAATCTTTGTTTCTTGGTTTCCAGTGGTTCATATTCCTGGTCCAAGCTGGAGATTCAACCCTGATCAAAGAATAGAGAGTAACTAAGGAAAAGGCTAGTGATTAAGGACAATTTCTCAGGCCCCACCCATTTGTAGCCAACATGAAGCCTGAAAACCCTTCCCTTTTATAATATGATTCTTTTAGGACTGTTAGCAAAGAGGTGACCTTAGGTACATAGGCCTCAAAGAAATAGCTCAATCAGGCCTTTTTCAAGACACCAACTATTCTCACTCCAACTGGTCTCACTTCATAATCTTTGGAAAAAGAAGCCTCTAAACCATGTGTAAGGCAAACAAAAATCAATTCTAGAATTTCCATAAATGCCTCAGTCATCAAAGTCCTCCCACAAGAAGCTCCTAGTAAAGAGAAGCAATTTTGTCTGGTTTGGGTAAGTCCCAAATTCCCATTACATAACCAGAGTGATATCTTCTTTAGGGTTAGACTAGTGTGCTTATATGAATCTCTTGTTAAAAAAAAACACAATACTTAGGAAAGAGTACACATTAAACTTTTCAGTCATTAATATTTAAGTGAGAGGTTGATTTCCTATAAAATTTAATACTGAAGGAATGAGAAGACAAACAAATACAATTTTATACATGTAGGGAAATTGGGGGAAATTGGAAGAAGAAAGGAATGCAAAGCAAGAAATAAGGCAACTTGCTATATTGAGGATTGCTAGCAATATCAGTGAAGAGTTTAATATTGCAGTAAAAAAACCTAATAATATTGGGCTATATTAAAAGAGACTTAGTTTCTGGAAATAAGGAGAGGATATGGTTTAGGACACATTCTAATTTTAAAGATTTTATTGATATATTTTATTCTCACGTCACATATATTCTAATGTGTCAGAGAGAGAGAGAGAGAGAGAGAGAGAGAGAGAGAGAGAGAGAGAGAGAGAGAGAGAGAGAGGACAGAGAGAAAGGAGGGGAATCAAAGTTCAGTAAAATTAAATAACTCATTAAAAAATGTACCATACCCATCATGCCTCATCCTACAAACATGGCAGGCATATTTATATATCTCTTCTTAGGGACTTTATTTTTTCACTCTATTGAATCTGGATTATTTTATTGTGCTTTTAATTTACCTTTTTAGACTCATTATTTATAAATTTTTCCTTGTTCTGCTTATTTTACTTTGAGTAACCACACTTCTCCACATTCCTCTATATTCATTTTGTATTCCTTTAGAGTACATTCTGTTACATTCATGAAATACCATTTTTTTATTCTTTCCCCACTTTTGCTTCCAGTTCTTTATTTTTGTAAAAAAGTTGTGATATAAATATTTAAAAATCTATAATTCAGAAGAAAATGTTTTAAATCATCACTTGCCTTTCATTGGAATCTCTCAGTCAAAGGGTATGGCCACTTAATCCCTTTCTTTACATAATTCCAAATTACCTTTTTTCCCAGTATGGGAGACATGGTGATGAATAATTGGATCTGAGGGCCATTGTAGCCATGGAGAGAGAGACAGAGTTAGCCCTGCTAGGGAGACTAGTTGTTAGAGAGAGAGAATGAGATAAGAAGAGGAAAGATTATGGCCAGAATGCCTGAGAAGAACCTAGCAGAAGAATCAAGGCACCATTACTGGGGACTATGATATTCATTTATAATGACAAAGAGAAGACTTTTATAAAGGGTAAAATGTTAAGCATTAAAACATTCTTCAGGATGCTACTTTTCCACAAGATGATGTTTATGAAAATGACTTCACACTTGATCATTTCAAGGGTTGCTATTACAGATGGAAGCAAGTTTAGAAACAGTGATTGTTAATCTGTTCTAGGGGAAAGGCAAGTTTGGTACTTTCAATCATGATGTTACAAGGAGTTCTTTGCACTTCAGAGTGAGGGAGAACACAGGATTTAATGATGACTTTTGACAGAGAGCTGCAGTGCCTTTGTGTGATAGATTGGGGCCTTGCAAGCAATCTCAGGCAAGCTTGGCTGCTTTCCTCAGTGAGTTTCTCAACCTTTCAAATTGGTTATAGTAGTTCCCAGATCTACCAATGGTACTCTTACTTTCTGGTATGTCTATAACCCTTTTGACATTATCAGTTTTTATTTTCTGTGATCTTTGTGAAAAGAAATGAGCTATTTTGATTTGAATTTATTTCTCTAATTGATTTATATCATTCTTTTACATAGTTGTTAATATAATATTCTTATCTTGAGGATTTGCTTATATAATTTGACAACTGTTATATAGATACTGTTATGAGGATAATAGAATAATTGGATGACCCTAGGTCCTCTGATGGTATGAGGAGCTGAAATTGACTGAGTGTGGGAATCCCTAGGTCACCACTAAATTGTGATGGTGAACACCAAGAACCCTAAAGGAATATGTGTAACTAAACTAATACACCCAGCTCCAATATAACAGTGTCCCAGGAATAAGTGGTCAAAAAAGAGACTGTGGGTTAGATTACATAGCTCCTTTGACTGCTTATCCTAGCTGCAAACTGATGGATAATGCTAGTGACTGCAGCTTAACTTTAGTTAGAGTAATCTGTCTTCCCTCAGATACCCAAGGATATGTTTGATAATCCCTAGGGTAATGATTACATCCACCTAAGTAAGTTTCAAGATTTAATAACAACAGACTTAAGGAAATGGAAACAGGGACTGAAGAAAAGAGGTGTAAGGGAAAGCTTGGCTAAAAGCTACTGATGTTCAGGTAATATCAATTGAAGGTAATCAGGTTTGAGATTAACAGCTGAAGAGGTTTGTCTCTCTCTCATTTGCAACCTTGTCCAGGCCAGGCTGCTTAACCTGAACCAGGTTGTTGGATGGTATTTATATTGCTTCTTCCTTGATGATGATTGATTAGGATGTATAATACAGATTCATATAGAAGTTGAGGGTGTGGTAATGATTAGAAATGGATGCAGGTATCCTGGGTTGATTTGGCCTACCCTAATTCCCAACCAACCTCCCACCAAAAATCCCTTCTCCAAATTGAGAGAGCTTTTGTTTCAAAATTCTGCTTGTTATAGACTGCAAGCAACTGCCTCTCCCTTGCTGGCTCATGGCAAGCTTGGTTGGTTCCAAGTTCTAAACTGCTAAGTGTCAATCATTCTGCTCTCCATTTTGCATAGCAGAAATATTACACAACTTATCAATTTAATAATGGCTTTTGTTCTTTTTTATATTGGATATCAGACACTTATCAGAGATGTAGGATATATATTTTTCTTTGAATAAGTTTATCAGCTTCATGTAATTAAATTTGTCAATTCATACCCCTTGTTTGAATGGGAATCTCATGTTGTCCTGGTTGTGAAAACTACATTTTCTAATTTTCTTCCAATTTAGTTATGGTAAGGTTTTGAAGATTATTTCTTTAAATTATAGTTTGGGGGACTTCCGGGTTAAGATGGTGGCAGAGTATGTTATATTGAATCTCTGGGAGCTTGAAGTTCACGGTTGATTGACAGGTGAATCACTTGGATAGAATGTTCCCAGAGAGGCATGCAGACTCAGGGGAGAGCAGTTGAGAACCCTGACAGAGGTTCTTGGGTCTTTTACCTGTCCCTGAGGCTAGAGATCAGTGTGGATCCTGGTCTTTGGAGATAGAGACTTGAAAACTCAATCCTGCAAGCTCCTCCTGTGTTTCTTGTAGTGTCATCAATCTGTACTAGACCATCTTCTCTGTTTCTACTGCCCATAGATATTAGGAAGTTCATCATCTTAGTTATCTAGGCTTCCCAGGGCTCGGGAGGGATCCGGGAAGTGGGCAGGAGAAGAAGAGGGTAGAAAGGACGGATATCTCAACTGATTAGGCTTAAGATCTACTGAAGAAGAAGCTGAAAATTTCACAGCAGTTTACCTACTCTGGTTTAGCCCTGGCCAGGCTGTACCAGAGAGAAGCTATCATCTTGATTCCTTCATTTGCCAGCAGTTAGAGATTCATTATTATTAATTTAAATTAGGGTCTCCCATTACCTCTATCCAACACCATTATCCTTATTACCAAATATATTCAAAGTTTAATGTACCTTCCTGAATTGGTTTCCAAAGCTTATTTGGGAAGGGAGTCACGCAGTCAGATTACCAACGTTACCTCAGCTGAAGAGTCCAATAATTAATATCAATTAACCCCAGGTGGGTCCTGAAGGGATAAAACACTTTGACCTAAAGGATCCTGCCTGGGCAACTGTTATAAAGGAGAAGTGCCATCCTATCATCTCTCTGTACTCCATCTTCATATACATCAAATAGATATTAGTGACCTCCTTTTAATATAACAAGTAGAGGCAGGGCGACTTTCTCTCCTTACAAACAGATATAGCATACCTCCAAAGGACAAGAAAACAAAATCCAGATGAAAGAAGGGACTCCACAATAGGGCGCAGTATCAAAGGTATGTGGGATTTGGGCACTCCCACACTATAAGGGGGAAATAGCTCCCATCAAAACTTGAGCAGATCACCCCTCCCCCACCCCACCCACAGTACCAGAGGCAGAGGCTGTGCTCCAGAGTTAGAACCAGTGGGGGCATAAAATCTAGCTCTTTGGCAGCTAACTGGCACCACTAGGATCTTGCTCCTGAGAGCAGCAAGACCTGAAACCCCAGGTGGCTAGAAAACTCAGACCTTGGGCACAAGAGTGGGGCTGAGAGAGGCAGCAGCAGCTCCCAGCATGCTCTGACTCAGGGGGAAAACCTCAGGTGGTGGAGCAAGCTTGGACCAAGTTCCAGGCTCTCGGCAGCTGGCAATTTGAAGACCAGAAATGAATAGCTGGAAGCCTTGAAGAGCCAGATAGACCAGATTGAACAGGAAAACCAAAAGATTTTAGCCGAAAACCAGTCTCTAAAGGCTAGAATTAGGCAATTATAAGCCAATGATCTCAAAAGACAACAAAAATTAATAAAGCAAAGTCAAAAGACTGACAAAAAGAAGGAAACATGAAACATCTCACTGAGAAATCGACAGATCAAGAAAACAGGTCTAGAAGAGACAATTTGAGAATCATAGGTCTTCCTGAAAAAGCAGAAATTAATAGAAATTTGGACTCCATACTAAAATAAATTATTCAGCAAAACTGCCCTGAAGTTCTACAACAAGAGGGCAATATAGACATTGAAAGGATACATAGATCACCCTCTACACTAAACCCTAAAATATATCCCACAGGAATATAATAGCCAAATTCAAGAGCTTCCAAGTGAAAGAAAAAATTTTACAATAAGCCAGAAAGAGACAATTCAGATATCAAGGAGCACCAATCAGGATCACACTGGATCTGGCAGCCTCCACACTAAAAGGCTGCAAGGCTTGGAATATGATATTCAGAAAGGCAAGAGAACAGGGTCTACAACCAAGGATCAACTACCCATCAAAACTGACTATATATTTCCAGGGAAAAGTATGGGCATTCAACAAGAAAGAAAATTTCCAAATATTTGCACAGAAAAGACCAGGACTAAATGGAAAGTTTGATATCCAACCAAAAAAACCAAGAGAAACATGAAAAGGTAAATAAGAAACAGAGGGGAAAGAAAGAAAACTATTATTTTGAAATTGCCTCTTTAAGGGCTTTAATAAGATCAAATTATTTGTATTCCTATATGGACAAATGCTATGTGTAATTTTCAAAAACTGTATTCACTATTATAGTAATTAGAAGAATTATTCTTCTAGGGAGAAGTAAATGATCTAAGATGAGACCGAATTGGGGGAAAAAAGAGGGGGGTGAATAGTAGATGACACCAAGAGAAACTTGAATGAATAAGAAAAATAGAATATTCTATACTACACAAAGAGAGCATGGGAAAGGGAGGGGATGAATACTATTATAAAAAGGAGAGGAAGAGAACATTAAGAGGTCCTATTTAAACCTTATTCTCAGCAGAATTAACCCTGAGAGGGAAGAGTAGCTATATCCATCGGGATATAGAATTTTATCCAACCCTACTGAGAAAGTCAGAAAGGATTAACCAAGGGGAGCAGGGGAGTGGGGAGGTCAAAAAAGGGAGGGGAGGAGAGGAGGGAGGGAATTCATTAGGCCTTAAAAAATAAAAAGAGGGTAATAAGGGAGGGTGTAGAAAGGGAAGTAAATCAAGGGAGAGGACAAAGGGGACTGGTCTAAAACAAACCATTGGTTTAAAAGGAAATAGCATAAGAAGATGGGGTAGAACTAGGAGAGGATACAAAAATGTTACAGAATACACAACTGATAATTATAACTCTGAATGTGAATGGGATGAACTCGTCCATAAAAAGGAAGCAAATATCAGGGTGGGTTAGAAACCAAAATTCTACCATATGTTGTCTACAAGAAACACACATGAGATGGGTGAACATACACAGGTTTAAGGTCAAGGACTGGAACAAAATCTTTTGGGCTTCAAATTAGGAAAAAAAGGCAGCAGTGACAATCATGATTTCTGACAAAGCCAAAGTAAAAATAGATATGATTAAAAGAGACAGGGAATGTAATTACATCCTGATAAAAGGCAGTATAGACAATGTGAAAATAACAGTACTCAACATGTATGCACCAAATGGTATAGCATCCAAATTCCTAAAGGAGAAACTGGCTGAGCTCAAGAAGGAAATAGATAGTAAAACCATACTAGTGGGCAATCTAAATATTCCTCTTTCAGATCTAGATGAATCAAAACAAAAAATAAATAAGAAAGAGGTAAGAGAAGTGAATGAAAGCCTAGAAAAATAAGATTTAATAGATATGTGGAGAAAAATAAATAGGGACAAAAAGGAATACATCTTCTTTTCAGCCACACATGATTTATACACAAAGATTGACCATGCAATAGGGCATAGAAACATCACAAACAAATGAAAAAGAGCAGAAATAATGAATGTAAACTTCTCAGATCATAATTCAGTAAAAATAATAATTAGTAAGAGCACTTGGGCAGGCAAACCAAAAACTAACTAGAAATTAAATAATATTATTCTCCAAAATCAGTTAGTTAATGAAGAAATCATAGAAACAATCAGAGAATGACAATGATGAGAGCTCCTACCAAACTCTGAGGGATGCAGCTAAGACAGTACTCGGGGTGAAATTTATATCCTTGAGTACGTATATTAACAAACTAGGGAGGGCAGAAATGAATGAACTGGGCATGCAAATTAAAAAACTAGAAAGAGAACAAATTAAAAATCCCCAGCTAAAAACCCAAATAGAGATTATAAAAATTAAAGGAGAAATCAATAAAAATTGTAAGTAAAAGAACAATTGAATTAATAAATAAGACTAGAAGCTGGTACTTTGAATAAATAAACAAAATTGACAAAGTACTGGTCAATCTAATTAAAAAAGGAAAGAAGATAACCAAATCATCAGTATCAAAGATGAAAAGGGAGACCTCACCTATAATGAAGAGGAAATCAAGGCAATAATTAAAAACTATTTTGCACAATTATACGGTAATAAATATAGCAATCTAGGTGAGATGGATGAATATTTACAAAAATATAAATTACCTAGATTACCAGTAGAAGAAATAGAATACCTAAATAATCCCATATCAGAAAAAGAAATTGAACAAGCCATCAAAGAACTCCCTAAGAAAAAATCCCCAGGACCAGGTGGTTTCACAAGTGAATTCTATCAAACCTTCAAAGAACTACTAATTCCAATACTATTCAAACTATTTGACCTAATAAGTAAAGAAGGAGTTCTACTAAATTCCGTTCATGATACAAATATGGCATTGATCCCAAAGGTAGGTAGATCAAAAACAGAGAAAGAAAACTACAGACCAATATCCTTAATGAACATAGATGCAAAAATCTTAAACAGAATACTAGCAAA
>NC_058130.1:236472660-236510522 GCF_016433145.1 Gracilinanus agilis
AATATAAAGAGGGAAACTATAAATAAGTTAAGTGAACACAAAATAGTATACCTGTCAGATCTCTGGGAAAGGAAAGATGTTAAAACCAAGCAAGAGTTAGAGAAAATTACAAAATGTAAATTAAATGGTTTTGATTATATTAAGCTAAAAAGTTTTTGTTCAAACAAAAACAATGTAGTCAAAATCAGAAGGGAAACAACAAATTGGGAAAAAATCTTTATAACGAAAAACTCTGACAGGGGTCTAATTACTCAAATATACAAGGAGTTAAAGCAATTGTATAAAAAATCAAGCTATTCCCCATTGAAAAATGGGCAAGAG
Organism: Gracilinanus agilis; assembly: GCF_016433145.1. Lineage (NCBI taxonomy): Eukaryota > Metazoa > Chordata > Mammalia > Didelphimorphia > Didelphidae > Gracilinanus > Gracilinanus agilis. The sequence continues at coordinate 236,472,982 of NC_058130.1, forward strand.
ACATGAATAGGCAATTTTCAGGTAAAGAAATCAAAAGTATCAATAAGCACATGAGAGAGTGTTCTAAATCTCTAATAATTAGAGAAATGCAAATCAAAACAATTCTGAGATATCACCTCACACCTAGCAGATTGTATAAAATAAAATAAGGGGAGAGTAATGAATGCTGGAGGGGATGTGGCAAAATTGGGACATTAATGCATTGCTGGTGGAGTTGTGAACTAATCCAACCATTCTGGCTGGCAATTTGGAACTATGCTCAAAGGGCTATAAAAGATTGCCTGCCCTTTGATCCAGCCATACCATTGTTGGGTTTGTACCCCAAAGAGATCATAGATAAACAGACTTATACGAAAATATTTATAGCTGCACTTTTTGTGGTGGCAAAGAACTGGAAAGGGCGGGTATGTCCTTCAATTGGGGAATGGCTGAACAAACTGTGATATATGCTGGTGATGAAATACTATTGTGCTCAAAGGAATAATAAACTGGAGGAGTTCCAGGCGAACTGGAAAGACCTCCAGGAACTGATGCAGAGTGAAAGGAGCAGAGCCAGAAGAACATTGTACACAGAGACCAATACAATGTGGTAAAATCCAATATAATGGACTTCTGTACCAGCAACAATGCTGTCTTGTGTCATTGCATTGTTGCTGGTACAGAAGTCCATTATATTGGATTTATGGTAAAGAATGCTACCCACATTCAGAGGAAGATCTGCAGGAGAGGAAACATAGAAGATAAACAATTGCTTGAATTCATGGGCTGAGGCAGACATGATTGGGATGTAGACTCGAAACTACCACACCAAAGCAACTAACAACAATATGGAAATAGACCCTGAACAAGGACACATGTTACAACCAGTGGCAATGTGCTTCTGCCATGGGTGGGGGGAGAGCAGGGGGTGAAGGGGAAAGTAGGGGCATAAAAGTATGTAAACAGGTTAAAATGAATATTAATTAATGTTTAATAAAAAAAAAGAAACAAAAGGAACAAAGTACTTTAGAGGTCAAAGGAATGAAGACTAGAAGTCTGTTCTAACCCAGGTTGTGGCAATAAGATAGGAGTAGTGAAGAGTACATACTGATGAGTATGATCACTGAGAGACTGGGGTTATATCAGCTTTAGTCATTCCCAGGATATAGGAATCCCAAGCTGCTTCCATGGGCTCTGGTTAGAACATCTGAGGTCAGTTATGGTCTGGGATTTGAGCAGGGGAACCAGGATTATATCTAACCATGTACATAAAAACTGGAATAACTAAATAGAACCCAGAAATAAACAAACACTTGCAAAAAAATCTAAAACCTGAGATAATATATCCCAGCACACTAGGAACCCTGGCACTCTAGGAAAATTCCAATAATTAAATTTATTGGCCTGGCCTTTAAAATTTAAAAATAAACAAATAAATGAAAATTAATAAGCAAACTAGAAAGCATCCAACTATTGATGACAAATATGGAAATAAATAAGACTTTGTCTCAAACTCAGAAGACAGTGAAATAAAAACATCTACTTCAAAAACAGCAAAATAATAAAATGTACATGTGGAATTGGGGTAAATCAAGGATCAGTAAGCATCTTGGAAAGGAACTGGAAGCCAACCCCATGTAACCCTGAGAGAATTCTGTTTGGGAAGGGCCAGCAGCAAGAGGAGTTTGGAGAATTCTGAAGGTCATAACTGTCAAAAACAGACTCCTGAGAAAATTTGGGCTGGTGCTCGATGGGAGAGGGGGTTGGTGGAGAAGGGTAACCGGGAGGATGTGGGAGAAGTTAGCTTTTCCAAAACTGAAATTACCTGGCATTTTGGTGTCTACAACAGCAAAACTCTTTCTACAGACCTTCATTGCCAACCAGGAGGAATCTGTGATACTCATGCTTCAGTTGGCCATAGTGCCAGGACTCCAGAAGGAATAGGCATTGCTTGATCCAGCTTGTACCCCTTCCTTCAAGATATTCCCCTCTTTGTTAGTAGAGTTAAGGTTAGGATATTGTTAGGTGAGAGAGAATCAGTTTCTGAGTTCAAGCTTCAGGAGAAACCAGAACTACTCTCTTGTTCATAAGTGATAGAGAAGTTATCCTGATTTCCCCCTTCCTCATATTCCACCAATATCCATTACCCAGATATGCTTGAATTCCCTTGTCTTTACAATAATTCATTATTAGTTTTTAGAGGTAGCTTTGGGTGTTGATTGGAGGGGAAGAAAACTGATTTTGGGGCTGAGGTGCAGACCATTATCTGACTCCATCTTGATGGGCAAAAGCTAATTTGAACTTAGGAGTGGGGGAGGTTTGTCTCAACAGGGCTGACTCTGAGGGTGGGATCTAACCCATTAGGGTCACAACTGAACCCCAACACCTTCCTTCAATATCCCTACTATAGATTTGCCAGTTTGGAAACCTTTTTGAATTTTTTCCCTCTTAGGTCTTCCCTGGGGTGGCAGTGAATGATTAGCTGATCTGGCCCATTGAAAGCTAACAAGGTGGGAGTCTAGATACACACCCCCTACCTTAAATACTCACCCTCATACAAAAATAAATGACCACAAGTTCAAAAAGAAGTTTTTGAAGAACTTAAAAAAAGACCTCAAAAACCAAATGAGAGAGTTTGAGAAAAAAACTGGGGGGAAAAGAATAAGAGCATTGCAAGAAAATCAAGAAAATTATGAAAGAAAAATCATTCAATAAGAAAAAGAGATCCAGAAACTCATAGGAAAAAAATAATACATTAAGAACTAGAAGTGGATAAGGAGAAGCTAATGATTTCCTAAGACAATAATAATAAAAAAATCAAAAGAATAAAATAATAGAAGAGAATATTAAACATCTTATCATAAAACAACTGACCAGGGGAAAAAATCAAGGAGAGACAATATAAGAATAGTTGTACTCCCAGAAAGTTATGATCAGAAAAAGAGTTTAGACATCATACTCCAAGAAATCAAGTGAAATTGTCCAGGAATTCTAAAAACAGAAGGTAAAATAGGAATTGAAAGAATCCACCAATTGCTACCTCCCAGAGACCCAAATACGATATACACAGGAACATTATTGTTAAGTTATGTAGCTCCCAGTTCAGAGAGAAAATTCTACAAGTAAAGGGAAAAAATACAATTTAAATATTCTGGAGCTATAGTCAGAATAATACAAGACTTATTAACTGCAACATTAAAAATTCCGTCGAATTTCATGGAACAAAAGTACTGGACTTAAAATAAAAAATAACATATCCAGCAAAGATAAGCACAATTATAACAGGTAAAAAATGGACATTTAATAAATTAAATGAGTTTTAACTATTCTTAGGGAATACCTACATGAGGCTAATGGTTGCTTCAAACCTGATTGTACACATAATCCAAAACATCATTTCTGGTGAGATAACAATGCCTTCAGAGAGCATAAATATTCTGCAGAAATCCTGCTATATTTTTCATACTATAGAAGTAATCTTTCATTCCTAAGAGGTTGGATTGATTATTAATATTGGGCTCTATTAGCCTTGGATAATGTTTTCATCTGACTGCGTTGCTCCCTCCCCAAGAGTTGTGATGTAATAACTTATCAAGAAGGAACTTAATAAACTTTATCTATAGATGTTAATAAGGGATTGGAGATAGGAGACGCTATCATATGGCTATGATCACTAATCCCTCAGAACTGTAGGCTGTTTCAGTAATGCTGGAGCTCTTGTTCTTCACCTCCTCTGGCTCAGCTAGGCCATGGCCAAACCAGAGAAAGCGATCTGCTTTGTTGATACAGATATGGATGATACCTCTCAGCTTCTTATTGCCAGTTGTTATGTCAGTCCTACAGCCATCAAGAAATACCTCCCTTACCTCCCTCTGCTTCTTCTCCTTCCCTCTTCCCGGTTCCCACCCGAGCCTGGATAACTACATATCTAATGATGGTTCAGATGTCTAAATATCTAGGGGGAATTCAGAGAGAATCAGAGGACCCATGGTCAGAGATCCAAAGGTCAAAATGCTCCAAGATCAGAGATCAATGCCCAAGGCCAACGGTTCCAGGCCAAGGGTCAAAGCCAAAGGTCCTTGTCAGATGGCTCTCAGGGTATTTATATCCTCTGGCCAACTGCCTTTCCTCTTGTCCCCATGGCATCTGGGAACATTCCTATGTTTCCAACTGTCTTCACCTGTCAATCAAGGTGAGACTCAAAATTCCCAGAGTTTGAATATAACAGGAGAAATGATTGAGTAAATTGTGATGTTGCATTGTTATTATATTATGTTATTATGTTATTATAAATAACAAATATTGGAAATATAAAGGAAATAAGAGAAATATATGTTGTTATTATAACTATATTATTTATAAATTATATAATTTATATAATTATGTTATTATGAATAACATTTGCATTATGTTATTTTAATGTTATTACAAATAACAAATATTGGAAATATAAAGGAAATAAAAGAAATATATGAAGAGATAAAAAGAAAAAATAAGAATAATGCATATTATGATTACATTAAAAAATAGCCACAAAATTTTAAAAATGTTATCAATGTAAAAAAAAATCCAAAGGGAACTCAAAATCAGATGATCATTATGTTAGCAAAGATATATAATGTATATATTTTAAACAAATTATAAACATTTTGGAAGTTGTGGTTTTGCACATAATTTTATGTATATTTATTAAAGTGTGTTTTTTTGTTTGTGGTTGTGTTTACTAAGTATATAATTAAAAATTGAAAAAAGAAAGGATATTGGAAAAGTTCAAGCCTGCATGTTAAAAGCTACTAACCTCAGAAAAGATTTCTAATTTAGCAAAATAACAAATGTTCTATTCATTTACACTTTTTAGAAAAGTGGAAAACAGCTTGTAACTGAGAAAAGTAAAATATCTTTTTTTTTCATTTATTTTCGCTACTTTTTCATTGATGTATTTGAGATATAGATTTCAGATGGAATCACATTTTGATGCTAGGTAACATTGTAATGTAATCCCGTAGTAATATCTGAATGAACATGTTTAAGATAGAGGCACTTGACAGAGTGAATTACTCAAATTGAATCTGCAGTATGCTTTTTTTTTTTATTTGAAGATAAGTTCCATTGTAGTTTAGAAAGACTCAGGTGAGGGCTGAAGGGAACATTGCATGAATAAATGATTGAATCCCTTTTGTTATTATATGTTTCCACCCACAACCACAGTATATTCTTGTGACCATTTCCTACTTGAGCAAAGAATATGTGAGGCTATATGTCACCATTTTTCTTCAAATTAATGATAATTTTAAGTATAGCGGCATGATTTTATTGTTGGTAGGCTAACAATAACTATGACAGGAGGAAACTGAAATTAGTTACATAATTTGTCTATTTCTTTGTTGTGTTTTTTAATTAACTATTTTCAGTAACTGTTGTTTGTATAAAAAGATCAGCTTTAAACTGTAGTCTTATTTATTTTATTCCAATCTTTAGAAGCAATTCCTACCAAAAGGCAAAAATAAATTAAGGCTATATGACTTTATTTCTCCTTAATTACCCCTAAAAATTCAAGTAGAATTTCATCTAGCAGTACCCCAAAGAATCAATGAGGTTCCATGAAGAGAACTTTATTGAGAATCAATAACTTAAATGGAAGTGGAAGTGGAAAGAGTGCCTTCTATTCTGTGGAAAAATACACATCCCTTGAGTAGGGCCCTAATTTCAGTTTTTTAATTGGGGAAGGCAATGATATAATACAGACTAAAGTCGTTTTTTTTAATCACTCAATTCATTTCCCTAAGATTACCTATTGTTCCAGAGGAAGAAATTTGGAAAGCATTTATGAATGGAGAAAAATGATTTCTTAATATTTTCAGAGAAACTAAGAAGGAGACTAATATGCTTTCATGTGACATAGATACATTATTGTAAAGGTTAAATGAATAGTTTTAGTAGATAGGTATAGTTGTAAATAGAATAGTTGTAAAATATTTTGAAAACTTTAACCCACCATATACCTGCATAATATTACTATTATTGCAAGAATTTTCTGTGATTATGAAGATATCATTTAAAGTCCCATTAATACCAGTCCTGAGATAATCCACATTTTTAAAATTTTATTCTTTTATGTTTAATGTTCTATTATTGAAAAGTGGGAAAAATAACTCTTCCTTATTTTGAGTGACAGTATTGGAATGGAATGGAATGTAAATTACTTTTCTATAGGCTCACTGAAAGTAGATTTGAGATAATTCCAAAAACAAGAGAACTCCAGGATTAATGTGCACCTCAAACTGTTCCCACATAATATTAATTTCTTCCACTAGGTACTTATATATTAAAGGCATTTTTATCCATAGTAGCTTGTAGAGTAAGTGTATCTTTTTATGATGACACCTAAATTGTTCTAAATTCTTAAATTGTTGTAAATTCAGGCAGTTCTGCAAAACAATTTTTATACCTGTGATAATGCTTCAGTTACCGTGCAATTTATTTGTTGAATTTGCAAGTGTATTTTGAAGTTTATCTTTTCAGTATGGGTTTTTTCCATCTTATTTTATGAAAGATAGTAAAATTTAGAACTATAATTTTAGCCAACAGGCAATATTTTGTTAAGTAGTTGATAGGTACTAAATTTTTGCAGCAATACAGTGAGTTTTTTTTTGTTTTTTTTTTTAGTTTATGTCACTGCCTTAAGCAGTGACGGGCAAACTACGGCCCGCAGGCCAGATGCAGCCCCTTGAAATGTTCTATCCAGCTGCACGACATTATTCCTAATCTGACAAATACATTGAGAAGGATACAATACAATGAAACTTCGAAAGAGTTGCCTTAGAAACAGACTGACAGATGAGCATTTCCTTTCCTTTGACCCCCTCTTTAAAAGTTTGCCCATCACTGGCCTTAAGTAATTTTCATTAATCAATGATCTGGTGTTCATAAAAGTTAACCTTTCTATAAAGTCAGTGATGCCTTGTAGATCACTAACTTAATCTTGAACTGCTATCTGAAATGTTTCTGTTTCTACAAACAAAACTAGGAGACAGAAGGATTTCTTCAATATTCTTTTGGCAACATATTGTTGAGTAACTCGTGTTTGTCATCATTAAGGTGATTTTGATTTCACTGTCTGATTACATTAAACAAATTCATTTTTACTCTTGATGAATGAGGTGATATTTGTCTTTTCTAATAGTATTTCTATAAGTTCTTAACCTTTTCATTACTACTAGTACTAGTACTACTACTGTTTCTACTGATTTTCAAATACAAGAATCACATGAATTATAGAAGTGTATTATTTCCTTGCTGTTTTTATTATGTTTCCAAATCCATTTTCTCACTGATTAAACATCATGAGAAATTATTGTTTATAAGGCAACTTTTGACAGAGAGTAATATGTCTTATCCAAACTATGTCTCTCACAGAATCTGGACCAGTACTATGGGTAAAGAGTGTATGTAATAAGTTCTTACTCAACTATTAAATGAGTAGGTATTGAGTCCTACATTTAAGAGGCATCTTACTTAATGCCCCCAAATTTGATCCTCTCTATGTGCAAACATACACTTTTGTGAAAGGTGGTAGTTAAGCTTTATCTTAGGGGACAGCTGGGTTGGCTCAGTGGATTGAGAGCCAGGCCTAGAGATGGGAGGTCCTAGGTTCAAATCTGGCCTCATACATTTCTTCCCTGTGTGACCCTGGGCAAGTCACTTGACCCCCATTGCCTAGCCCTTACCACTCTTCTGCCTTGAAGCCGATAACACAGTGGCTCCAAGATGGAAGGTAAGGGTTTAAAAAAAACAAAAATAAAAAGTTTATCTTAAACACTATTTACCAGTTTTTTTTAAAGCAAAAGCAAAATGCATTTTTACCAGATAGGTATTAGACATAAAAATGAAATCATTCTATGAAGATTTCCTAAAAGTGCAACCTTAAGTATAATTTTTTTTAAAACTCTTAACTTCTGTGTATTGGCTACTAGGTGGAAGAGTGATAAGGGTTGGCAATGGGGGTCAAGTGACTTGCCCAGGGTCACACAGATGGGAAGTGTCTGAGGCCAGATTTGAACCTAGGACCTCCCGTTTCTAGGCCTGACTCTCAATCCACTGAGCTACCCAGCTGCCCCCCTAAGTATAATTTAAAAATTATTAATCCCCCAAAAATATTTTTGACTCAGTATTTTCCTTGTCTTGACATAATGCTAAACTATTTCCTTTACCATTTCCACCTCTTATTAATAATCCCTATATCAATAGAAGACTAAATATCTGTAAGAGTACTTATTTATAGTAAATGTATTTTTAATTCTTCTGGAAAATTTAATTCTATGAAATAAAGTAAAAGAATAAAAATGAGAAGATGAGCACATTAAAATTAGTTTCTTGGAAGGTCTTTTTTAGTTTCTCTTAGATACTAAAGCAAAATATTTCATTAGCTCAGTTGGATTCTTGCTGATGGCTTCCAAATATTCCTTGCCTTCATCCACTGTGATCTAACAATTTTTTTGGATTACCAACTAGATCTTAACCTGTATCTCATACACAAAAAATGTATCTCCATATCTTGTGAATGGGTATGTATGTGCCCTTATATAAGTGTAAAGTCCTGCCCTTGCTCAATTTCACTACTATTTTTAGGTCAAAATAACAACGGGCTCTTCCCACCTTTTTTCATGACTATGGCCTTTTAAAATTTCTCAGCCAGTAAATAAAAATATATTAGGTGCCTACTATCAGTGTCATGCATTATGTTAAATGCTGACTATATATGATTTCTACATATATATATATGTATGTATGCAAATAACATTTAAATTTAATATGTATTACATATGTTATATATACTACATGACAAAATGGAAATAACCAACAGAGAGAGAGCACTAGAATTAAGGAGAAGGAGAAGAGGGAAGAATCAGCAAGTGCTTCCTATGGAAGGTTGGATATTATATAAGGGATTTGAAAGAAGCTAAGGAAGCCAGGAATCAGAGATGGTGAGGGAGAATAGTAAAAGTATGATACTCTGCCAGTGAGTATGCCTGATATTGAGAGGCATAATGTTTTACTCAAGGAAAAGCAAGGATCACATTGAAAATAAAAAGACTGGAAAGATATATGCTAGGGGTAGTTTGTGAAGGGCTTTGAACACAAAACAGAGGATTTTATATTTGATACTGAAAATTATTGGAAGTGACTTGAATTTATTCATTATGGGTAGAAGTAGGTAATATGGTTGGTTCTTGGCTTTAGGAACATTATTTTGACAGATTAGTGGAGAATTAACAAAAGTGAGGAAATACTTGTAGCTAGAAGACCAACAATCAAGCTATTTGAATAGCTTTGGTATGAGATGATGAGGGCCTTCATTTCCTATTGAAGTAGCAGTGTCAGAGGAAAGAAGGGGTCATGTGAAAGACTTTATGAAGGACAAATAAGGAGACCTTGGCAACAGATTTCATGTGGGGTGAAGATAGGTTAACAGATTGAGGATGACAGCTAGACTGTGAAGCTGGGGTATTGGTGGTTACCTTAATAGTAATAGGGAAGTTTGGAGGAGGAGAAGTATGAGAGGGGGAGTTAAATAAGTTAACTTTTGAACATAATGAGTTTAAAATGTCTGGGGACATTGAAATGTCCAATAGAAAGCTGGTGATGCAAGACTGGAGGCCAGTTGGGATGCAAGACCTTAGTAGCTTTGATAATAATCAGCAGAGATTATCATTAAATCCATGGAAATGGTTGAGATAAAAAAGAAAAATAGTAAAAACAAAAAGAAAAGGGTCCAGTACAGAGCCTTATAGAATACCCATAGTTGATAGGAATAATCTAGATTAAGAGTCAGCAAAGGAGACTATGGAGAAGAAATTAGATAGATAGGAAGAGAACCAGAAAAGAGTTGTATGATAAAAATGGAAACACTAAGTTTATCAAAGGGTAAGCGGGTTATTAAGAGTATCAGAAAAACTGCAGAGAGGTCAAAAAAGAGAAGGGAATTAGATATTTCAATTAAGTGTTAATACCTTTGGAGTTTCATTGATTTTGCCATAAAAATTATATGCTTACTTCCTCTTTAGCACTGATATAATCCATTTCCCAGGGTATAATTCAGATCCTCAAAACACCATTACTGCATTCTTGGATTTATTGAATAAGAAAAGCTCAGAAAGATACATTTTCAAAGTTGTTAAGTATCCTTAGTGGCCATGTGGTTGAACATACTCCAAAAATATTTCCTTCCACAAAGCACTCTACAAGTGGTTCTCCAGTCTTTCTTTGAAGATCTCCAAGAAGAGTAAATTTACCACCTCACAAGTTCAATATAGTCTACTTTTTTAAAACCTAGAATTAATAGGCAGTCTTTCTTTATATCAAGTTTATAATTTTCTCTTTGTAACTTCAACTCATTGCTCCTAGGTCTGATTTCTAGAGCCAAACAGAACAAATCTAAACACTGTTCTTCATCACAATCTTCCAGATATTTTTACAAAATTATCCAGTCCTCTCTCAATCTTTTTTTTTCTTGGCAAATCTTTTCCAGTCTCTTCAACCAATCCTTGTGTGGCATGAAATTCAGAATTTACATCATCTTGGATGCCCTTCCATTGACCTTGTCAATTCCCTTTCAAAAATGTATTGCCCTGAAATGAACACAATATGTTTCCCAGTCAGGAAGAACATCACGAGATAGTTTTTAGACTTGGGAATTATAAGTTTTTAGGCTAGTTTTCTTGAATGTCTTATCACCTATTCAACCAAATTTAATTTGCTCTAGATTAAAATATTTTCTCCCAGAAAACTACTACTTATTTAAAACCCTCTTTTTCTTTACTTGCAAAGTTGCATTTTTAATATGTGTGTGACTTTACAGTTAGTCTTAATGAATTTCATCTTAATCCAATTTAGTCCAATGTTTCAACCCAATGAAATAATTTTAAATCCTGTCATCCAGAGTACTAGTTATACCTCTCAACTGAGGGTAATGTTCAAATTTGATAAGCTTGCCATCTTTGTCTTCCTCAAAGTCCTGAATAAAAATGTTAAAGAACCCATTGTGAGATACACAAATTACCTAAAACACTCTCTTGGAATATCCCTTCTAAGATGATATTGAAGCAGTAATGACATCTCATTGGATCTGACCATTCAGCCAATTCTAAACTCCATCCCCCACTAGTCCACACCTTCCTACCTTTTTCACAAGGAGTGCAATAGTCTGAATGAGATACATTATCAGAATTTATGTAAATTACACCTACCTCATTCCCCTTACATCAGAATATTTAGCTTAATAAAAAAAAAAACAAAGGGAATCAAGCTAGTCTGCAATTATCTGCTGTTTATAAGTTCATGATGGCTTTTCTTTTTGGTGATGATTGATTCTTTTTTCCAGATTTGCCTTAACCCATTTACAATATATTCTAAAATTTACTCTGATTATCCACTCTTGTTTGAAAATTTCCAATATCACTTATTCCTGAGGTTTATCCATTCTACTTCGTGCAGTGAAATTTTAGGAGATTTTTTAAAAGGTTAAATTAAGTAATATCTGCTTCTCAAGATCCTATCCCCTTCACATTAGTCCTTGTTCTTCAGGCTAAAGTCTTCAAATTCCTTGAACCAGGTCCTACTTACTACAATTATAGGTGCATTTTCTTTTCTAATAGTTTAGTATCATAATACAGCTTCCTCATCAGGCTTGTTGTCTCTATGTTTAATCACTTCCAATTAGTGCAAAATTCTATTACTCAAATCACCACCTTTAATTAGCATTTAAAATATGTTATCTTCTTCTCCAAAACTCTCCATAAGAAGACTATCTTATGAATCACAGAATTTTAATTTTATGGATATAGATGTATACATATTCAATATTAAGGTCCTCTTCAAAATCTTCCTCATATATCCCCTACTTCTTTTATTCCAACTATCTTATTTGTCTCTTTAATTTTTACCTTAATACATTTCCTTTTGTTGACTTACCACTTATTTTTATTTTTAATATGTAACATGCATAATATTTAATATAAATAAAACATATGAATAGTTATTAATGTAGAATAAATTATAATAAATATGCTTATCCATGAGAAACAAATTTCCACATTAGCTATATCAAAAAAACTATATATTATTCTTTTTTCTCCTTCCTCCCATACCTCCCTGCTCTCCAAGAAGGCAGATACTCTGATACAGGGTTTACGTATATTATCATATAATACATAGTTCCCTGTTTCTCCTATTTAAAACAAGACACATACTACTCAAACATTAAAGAAATTTTCATGGAAGAAATATAGGAAAGAGTAGTACATTTCAAGCTGCATTCAGACTCAATACATCTCCTTTTAAATTAATTTTTTAAATTTAGTGTCATACTTGACATTGTCAAATCCAAAATGAATATGAATTCTGGTTCTGCCATTTCCTACACGTGTAACCTTAGGAAACTACTGAAGCTCTCTGATTTTCAGATGCTTTATCTATGTAATATTCTCCTCTTCCTAGATACCAAGCTAAATCTACATATGTGGATAAGGATCACTTGGAGAAATATCCAAGTGTCCTGCCTCATTCCTAAATGCTGCAAGAGGTTAGATAATTTTGGTTACATAAGTCATCCTTAAAAATCAATGCATGCATAACTTGAACACTGTATGTATTATAAAAGTGAAAGCTATTTAGACACTCAAGTAATACATGTCAAAGTAGTGAACAGATTACTATCATTACCCACCTTTTATGAATTCACAATAACAAAGAGATGAAAAATCAGATAAGAATTACTTGTCCAATATGACACAGGAAGACAGTGATAAATACTGAACAAGAAGTTAAGATCTACTGCTATTCATTTCCCTAGCTAATGACCAGAAAATACTATCATTCAGACTACACAGAAGAGTGATAATCTTTGAAATTTCAAGCATTTGTAAACCATCCATTCTAGGTGAATACATGTATAATTCAAAGCTATTTTTATAGTGCTTCCAAATCCATTATGCAATGTATTATTTTACAAGTCACAGGTAGATATTTTTATTACTACATTAATATTGTGTATCTGTCAAAAGCAACAATAACTGTAATTTTTAATGAGTGTTCTGAATGTTTAACCCTGGCAAGGCTCTGGGTTGGAATCCTGTCTTTTGTACTTTTTTTTTCTAAATCTGAATAATTCCTTTGACCAGAGTGGACCTGCATTTCAATTTTTAAAAGGAAATTGGATTATATGACTTCTTACAACTCTTCCCATTCCAAAATAGAGGTGGAGAGTAGATCAAAGAATCCACAATTAATAATTATTAACTTAAGAAGAAAAGTATTGCTCAGAACATTCTCTCTAACCATTTTTGTTTTGCTTTCCTTTTTGTTTTTATAGTATTGGGGAATAGTTGGAAAGGATCCAAGTGAAATACTTCTTGATTAACGCAATGGATTTTTCTGCATATAAGGTAAGCATTAAATTTAATATGAATATATCTTAAATTATTCAAGTAAATTCTTATTTTTATCAGAATTCTATTGTTATTAAAACTATATTGGTTTTTCTCCTGAATGTGTATTTAATTTTTCTTTATGCAATAAGATATGTAACTATATTTTCAGTGATGCTTTGGGTCTGCATCTTGTGACTCCCAAATAGTTGTGGGCAATTTAATGGTATAATTAAAATTTACTTCTACACATGTTCAGTTGATTTGCAAAGTGGCCAAATACTATGGCAATCATAGTACAGTAAGAGAAACATGTTAATATTTATAAAGTGTTCCAATTCAGATTCTTCTTTGCTACCCTTCCATAAAAGCTGATTTAGCAGATTCATTTTTAGATCAAATTTTAGTTGTTAATCACATTGGGTTATATTTCTGTTAACAAGTTGTGCCATATTAATAATCTTCTATTCTTTGAAGATTCTATGAATACTCTAATCCTTCATATTGGCCATTTGATTATATCTTCCTTATATCAATTGATACTAGACTCATTCTTTAGTAGAGTTAATTTTTTCAGGTCAGGGGCTCTCATTAAAAATAAATATTCCCAGACCTTAGTAGAATACTTGTTACATTGTTGATTGATTAGTTGAATGAAAGTCTTCACTTTAGTTTGGTATTTGTAGATTCAGCTGAAAGATCTGACTTTTTCTGCATTTTTTACAAAACCTCGAAATCCTAGCATTCAAAGAAAACCTAGGTTTCCCCCATATATATAAGTTTTCTTATTTCTCATATATATATATATATGAGAAATAAGAAAACTTTGAAAAAGAAAAGCATAGCTTTCAAGCAATGATTTACTTATGGAAATAAAGATCATTTCTTTTATTTCTCACAAATAAATAGTAATAAAAGGTCAAAAATCACTTGTAATTAAAATCTGTCTTGTTGGGAAGAAAAAAATAAAGACATCACATTCTTATCTTTGGGCCAGAGAGAATTTTTTTTGTATACTAATGTGTCCTACTCAGCTACAAAAATACAAATTTAAAATGGTAAAGAAAATAAGACAATTAAACAAGAAACATAAAAACAATAAAAAGGTGTCAGAATTTCAGCTGAATTTTGGCATAAATGGCTAGAAATAGTATAAACATTAGTTATTGTTTTGTTTTGTTTTGTTTTGACTTTTCTGTGAATAAGTATACCATTAAGGCACTTTAAAACATTGACTTTATTGAGGAAGCTTACAATACACACTTTCCTAAGACCTCTAGGATGTGATCTTGGAAGAATTGATGCATGATGGGTGAGCACTATGGAGAAATATGAATTAAAAGTATTTTCTCTGTAGACTAGTTTCAAAGTGCCATGTCAATCAGAAAGAGAAAATTGCCAGTGGCATTTAAAACTGACAAACTTGAAGTGATTTGGTGACACTATGAAATTTAATTGCCTCTTAGATGATTTCTTGGAATACACTTTATTAATTCTCTTAGTTAAATTAAGTAATCCTTATAAATTATCCTCTTTTCCTTCTTAAAATGATGTGTAAGGAATAATCTGTCATTGATTGTGAATCTGCAGAAGAATACTGGCTATTTGAACATATTACTTTGAAACTTAGAGTTTGAAGTAGATCCCTTTATTCCTACCCCTTAGTTTACAAAAGACATACATAATTTCAAAAACAAAGGTTTATTTTTAAATTTAATTTTCATTTGATTAACAGTGGAATTTCTAAAAAATGGTGCCCTTGGCCATGCAGACACCTCAATCTTTAAGATTCCTTTAAGGAGAAAAGAGTAATTTGCCATGATACAAAGATACAATAACTTACAAGGAATTATGACCTAAGAGAAATAGATTTAGAGTGCTTTACACAGATCACATATCCTTTAGTCATCACAACACCAATTAATTATACTTTTTTACCTAAAACCATATCATAATTCCTTGGCCATTCTAAAAGTTTAATGATACTATTCTTAATTTATTGTGGAATGATGTTCCATCATTGTATAATTATGTGTTCTGCCCCCCATTAAATTAACATTGAAGACAAGAAATAATGGGAAGGATACTGTCTCTAGGAAACACTTGTTAAATTGTGACACCATGAAGTCCTAATTGTGTGACCTTGCCAATTTACCTCTCTGACTTTCAGTTTCTTCATCTCTAAAGTAAGAATGTTGAGCTAAATGAATTCTAAGATTAATTACAACTTGTAATCTATGTTCTTGTAATCCTACACCAAAACTGGCACATATCAGAAGCTTAGCCAATGTCTGTCAAATGAAAAAATGAATAAATCCTCTAATTGTATTATCAAAAGTAAGATAACATTGCAAATCCATTTCAAAATTATTCAAATGTATTGTCTTTTACTCTTGTATTTCTCTCAGGAGAATATAAGATTAATGCATAAGTGCATGGAGAATGATGTCATTAACTGTCTTGCCATTCTTATGTGTTTTAAATAATAAAGCTGCATACTTTATCAAATTTAGTTAAGCTCGTGCATTTTTGATATTCTATTTAAAATCTCAAATATTTTTCTGCTTAACTCTTCTGGTAACCTACTCAAAAATACTGAAGGATTTGTTGTGGATTGCTTAACTTTCTCTTTATTTCCTTCTAGTATTGGTCAGCTTATCATTTCATGTTTCAATGATATATCCACTGGAAGTTAAACAAAAAAATGAAAAGAAAGGAAACTTAGAAACAGCATGTTAAGAAAAAATTTGTATTTTGGGGCATATAAACATATAGACCTTTATTCATTTAGGCTAAAAATTGAAAAATAATTTGGGATAGTTGTAAAATAATAGTTTTAATTTATATTAATCTCTAATATTCCTATCTTTCACTGGATGGCTAATCAAGAACTAATTTTTTAGAAGATATATGTGCAACATGGCTCTCCTTCTTTTATTATGGGAGTCTTTAAGTGAATTTAACATCTCAGATCAAAGCTACTCCTTTAGAGGCCGTAGCAAATTTATACAAATCAGACCACTTCACCTCCCCATTGTTCTTCACCTTGTTTCTAAAGGTCATACTATTACGTCCTGAAAGGACAAAGTTTTCAGAAGATAGGCCAATTCTAAGGGGTCATATGAAATACTGAAACTTATTCTTTGATTTTAGTCCTCATCCATACTTCCCCACAGTCAGGGACAAGAACATAATGTTAATAACTCTGGGGCCTATTGATTAGGACATGGTCCTAACAGGGGTTGTTTCAGAGAATTGAGACTTAGTATATGCAAGGTAAACAAAGGCTGCAGTATTTGAGAAACAAAAGTAATGTGTTTTAAAGCTTTTAAAAATAATAATGGTGATTTATAATATAAATTATGGAGTATACAGATATTTATTTTGTGACAGACTAATTTAGGGTGATAAATAAATTATACTGAAGATTTGAACTCTCAGTTGAACATTTATACACAACAGGGAAAGAGAGGATATTATTTTCATATATTACATAGAGGACATATAAGGAGTCTGTGTCCTTAATTGCATGGATATAGATATAAAAGGGCATATAATAATATTCACACAGCTAAGAGAAGATGTTAACCATGGAACCCATTTCTAGGTTCAGTATTATTTCCTTGACAACTGGCACTTTACCTTTTTTAAAAAATTATTACTTTGTTTTAATATTCTTTTTTATTAACAATTTTCTCCTCCACTTCCACTCTTCTTAACCCACTGGGAAGATAATAAATATATAAATTCAACCTGTAAAATCATGCAAAACCTATTTCCATATTAGCTATATCATGAAAAAGCTCCCAAAAAAGCAAGAAAGAAAAATATATTCCTATTGGTGCTTAGTTTATCAGTTCTTTTCTCTAGATGTGGGTAGAATTTTTTCATGCTGAATCTTTTGGAATTGTCTTTGATTCATTTATCAATTAGAGTAATCAAGTCTTTCACAGTTGATTATCATTAAAATGTTGCTATTGCTGTACTCATTTTATATCAGTTCATATAGGTTTTGCCATTTACTTTTTGAAGCC
Organism: Gracilinanus agilis; assembly: GCF_016433145.1. Lineage (NCBI taxonomy): Eukaryota > Metazoa > Chordata > Mammalia > Didelphimorphia > Didelphidae > Gracilinanus > Gracilinanus agilis. The sequence goes on from NC_058130.1 coordinate 236,490,419, forward strand.
ATCTCTCCTGTCATTTCGTATAGTGAAATAATACTTCATAATTATATTCTACAACTTGTTCAACCATTCTGCAATAATATCTATTTCTTTTTTTTTAATTTTTTTCAAACCCTTGTACTTCAGTGTATTGTCTCATAGGTGGAAGAGTGGTAAGGGTGGGCAATGGGAGTCAAGTGACTTGCCCAGGGTCACACAGCTGGGAAGTGGCTGAGGCCGGGTTTGAACCTAGGAACTCCTGTCTCTAGGCCTGACTCTCACTCCATTGAACTACCCAGCTGCCCCCAATAATATCTATTTCTGAAAGAAAACCTTACCCCCATAAACATGATTTCCTACTTCTTGATATCTGTTTGATTCTAAAAATCCCATCCCTAAGAAATTCCATGTGAAATGGAATGATCTTCAAGAATTGATGCAGAGTGAAAGGAGCAGAACCAGGAGAACATTATACACAGAGACTGATACACTATGGCACAATCAAATGTAATGGACTTCTCTACTAGCAGGAATGCAATAATCCAGGACAATTCTGAGGGACTGTGAAAAAGAACACTATTCACATACAGATAAAGAAATGTGGAAGTAGAAACACTGAAGGAAAACAACTGCGTGATCATGTGGGGGACATGATGGGGATGTAGACTCTAAAAGATCACCCTAATGCAAATATTAATAATATGGAAATGGGTCTTCATCAATGACATATATAAAACCCAGTGGAATTACTCATTGGCTATGGGGGATGAGGGGAAGAAGGGAAAGAACATGAATCACATAACCATGGAAAATTATTCTAAATCAATTAATTAAAATTTTTCAATTAAAAAAAATCTCATCCCCCGTTTTACCTGATTCCCACCTTTATCCCCTCATCTTACTTCCCTGTCTCTTGATGTGTACTCTTTTCTTGGTATCCTTCCCTTCCCTCCGTCCCTTTACTTATCCCCTTGTTCTTCTTTCTCTTAATCCATCCTTCCTTCTCTTATTCCCTCAGTCCCCCAAGGGTACTTCCAATCTATCCCCTTCCTCTCAGTACATTAAGAAAATTTTTGTCCTTCTTATGTATCTATTGTTCTCTCTTTATCCCAGATCTGATGAGTATAGGGTCCTAGTACAACCAGCCCTCCTCCCCTTCTACTTGTCAGTTCCTTCATACATTCTTCATCTATCTAGGGTGGTCTTTCCACTCTACCACCTCCTGGACTACTCCACTACCATTTTGGCTCATTCCATAATATTCACCTTTAGCATGATTTCCATCCATACACGCCATTTCAAAATACCCAGTTAATGATACCATTCTCAGGAGCCACAAATTACATTTTCCCATACTGGAATCAAATTATTTGACCTTTTGTGTTGCTTATGACTAGTCTTTTTTTACCTTTGTATGTTTCTTAAAGATCAGATTTTCTGAGTTCTTGTTTTTTTCCCTCCAAGAAACTCCTTTAATTCATCAAATATCTTTTTTAAACCTTTTGTATTTATTCTCAGCTTTGCTGGATAGATTATCCTTGGTTTTTAGCCCAATGCTTTTGTTCTGTGAAATGCTGTTTTCTATATTCTATGTTCTTTTAATATTGTGACTGCTGTCTTGTATTATCTTGACTGTATCATCACAGTATTTAAATCAATTTTATCTTGGAGTATTTCTCTTTAACATAGGAGCTACAGAACTTATTAGCAAGGATGTTTCTTTGTTAATTTTCATCTTTGGATCTCTTCAATCTGAATTCTTTTAATTTCTCTTTTACTTTATGATTCTAGAATTTCTGAGCAGTCCTCTTTGATGATTTCTTGAAGTATAGTGTCTAAAATCTTTTTAATCATAACTTTCCAAAAGTCCATGTATTCTTATACTGTTTCTTCTTGGTCTATTTTTCAGGTCAGTTATTTTTGTGATAAAATGTTTCATATTCTCCTCTAATATTTCATTCTTTTGCTTTTGGTTTATTATTTCTTTTTGTTTTAGGAAACCATTAGCTTCCACTTATTGAACTCTAGTTCTTAACACATTATCTTCTTCCGTGTGTTTCTGGATCATTTTTCCCATTTGGGTGATCTTTTATAATTTTCTTGTTTTTCTTGAATTACTCTAATTTTTATTCTAATTTTTCCTGAAACTCTCTCATTTGGTTTTTGAAGTCTCTTGTAAGCTCTTCCAAAAGCACTTTTTGAGCTTGTGACCATTTACTTACTTCTTTGCTATTTTTGAAGTAAGTATTTTTACTTTACTATCCTCTAAGATTGAACCAAGATCTTCTCTGTCCCTTTTAGGTATCCATATTTGTTTTTTTCTCATTTGTTTGCTCATTCTTTTCATTCATTCATTCATTCATTTTATTTATTTGTTTGTTTGATTTTAAGCATCTAGTCAGATTACCTTATTTATTGCCATCTCAGGGTTCATAATGTGTTGAGATATGTTACCTCAGGTTTCAGGGTTATTTTGCGTATTTATTTTTTCTTGGGTCCTATTTAGTTATTCAAATTTTTATAATCCAAAGTTGTATGTAATCCTGGATCCCTTGCTCAAGCCCTAGTTCATGATTGCCCCCAGGTGCCACAACCAGAGTCTACAGGCAGTTCTGCCATTGCAACTATAAGAAGACAGTCTACCTCCCCCTGTGGCAGCACCCAAGGACTCCACTATCCTGGGAGTGACCATAGCTGATGGGTCCCCAGAGTGACCATACTCACTCATGAAGTGTGTACTCCTTACTTACTCTTCTTTTCTTCAGCAGCCTAGAAAAGAATAGGTATATGGTCCACATTCCTTAGGCCTCCAAAGGGCCTTGTATCAACTTCTGAGTTTCTTCCTGTAGGGCCTATGAGGTCCACTCCTTCAATCTCCACATATAGGACAAACAGTGGGAGCCTGTTTGAACCTAGCCAAATACTAACCAAGTTGTTCCCACGGCCTCCTGCCTGAAGATTTCAGTGGTATCCTCAGGGATACAAGCTTTTGGGTTTAGCAATCAAAGTGAGATTGCTAGTCCTGCCCTGAGAGGCTTCCTTTTTGATTCCACTCTCTTTGATCTCTTCCTGCACTCAGGACATGCAACAGAGGAACTGAGGTCAAAGAAGTCAGAATCCTTCCTCCCTATTGTCTTCAGCTGCTCAGCTTCACTCTCAAATCCTCTCTGTTTTTGCTGCTTTTAGTATTTATTCTGTCGAGTTATTTTTGTTTGTTTTGATGGTTATTAAGTTTCATTCTCTATTCCACCATCTTCCCACAATGCTATTGAGATATAGAAATATAAACTGAAATATCATCCAAATCCATGATATTTTAATTATTTCTTTTTGCCTGATTAAAATAATTTCTCCTTGACCTGAGATGTGTGGGATTTCATTATAATATTCCTGTGAGCTTTCATTTTGGAAATATATTTTAAGAGGTGATCCAGAGAGTTCCTTCTAAAATATTGGGGCAGTTTTTTTTGATAACTTCTTAAAATATAATGTATAAGATCTTTCTTTGATCATGACTTTAAGAAAGTCTAATAATTCTTAAATGATCTATTCTCAATTCATTTTGTAAATTAATTGTTTTTCTGATAAGTATGACTTGGGGATAGATGGGACCACTATCCTCCCAATTCAAGTGTCAAAGACCTCTCTTATCAATCTACTAAGTTGTTTTAGATAGGAAAAATATTTAATTCTGACCTTTTGTTGGATCTACCACTTTAAAAGTTGATTTGAGTAATTATTTAAAATTTTTTTGCAGGTAAATTTTGGGAGAGTTCAGCTAGGTTGATGCCTGCATTTTGCCATCTTGGCTCAGTTGCTCTTCCTAAACAATTTTGTCTTGAAAAATATTCTTCAGATTTATTCAGGGGCATTACAATTTATATTTAGTAGTACTGATAGGCTACAAGAAAAAATATAAATGCTATACTTGGATTCAAGAAAACTTAGTTTTTAATCCTGCCTGAGGCTATTAATACCTATACAATAAAGAATAGTCTCTGAAACTGTTTTTTCAGCTCTTTCAGAGAGAGTAATAATAAGTGTAATATGGAATTTATAAAACCATGATGATCAAATGAGATAGTTTATGTATGTGGGAACTATTTTAATTTATAAACCCTTATGCCTAATTGTACATTCATACTAGGAAATATCTATGTTTCTGTCTTTTTAAACTCATATTGAGCTTATCATCAACCAAAACTCTGAACTTTTTTGTCATAAAGACATATGCTTCTCCTATCTTGAACGCAAAAAGTTTTTTTTTTATTTTGAAGGGATATTTAAAGAAATGCTTTACATTTATCATTATTCATTTCTACCTTAGGAGAGTCAATCAAATACCCTAGCTCAAAAAAATCTTTTTAAAATCTTGCCTGTAATCCAAAATGTAAACTCTCTCTATAGGTTTTGTATAATCTAAATAGTTGACAACCATGTTATCTATTTCTTTTTACAAGTCAGTGATATATATGTTAAATATCTCTGATACAGGCAAAGATTCCCTTGGACATTCTACTAGAGATCCCTCTCCAATTTGATATCAATCCTGTAAATGCTACTCTTTTTAGAATTAGATCCAACATCCCACTAATTCTCCATCCACCTAATTACAAAATTATATAATTATAAAATTATATATAAAAAGAGCCCACGTCTTTCAGTCTTATTTATAAAAGATCATAAAAGCATTGTAATGGACTGTTAAAGCCTACTCTGTTGTAACACCAGTAGCTATTGCTGTGGCAGATAGTTTCAAGGCTGTCATTTGATGATTTCTTTTCCCTTCTTCCTTCCAGATAAATTAGAGATGAAACTATCTTAAACCTTTCCTAGCTTTGCCTTGAATGATTATATAGAACAATAGTTCTAAATATGTATTTTTTTTGTCTCAAGAAGCCCTTTTCTATAAAGTCAGTATCATCATCATCAACAACAAAAATGTGTTGTGAATCTTCAGGGTAACTTCATACAGTACTCATACTCAGCAGTTAATTTCTTCATTTAGTTTCTCTTGTCGATTTTTTCCCCTTTTTACCCCCATGTTGCTGAAGATTTTCTGCCTTAGTTCACAATTATTGAGCATAGCTGGGAATGCTACCTTGCTGTGCTTCTTCTAATGCTACTACTGCTCAATTCTTGAAGTTCTACTTCTTTTCAGTCTTATCTTCCAGACTGTGTTTCCCTTTTTGTACTTCCTGGCATGATTTGAGTCATTCAGAAATTAAAATATTGTGATAGTACTAGATCTTTCTCACATCAAAAAGGAAAGGTTTGTTGCTTTGCACTACCAATCTTAGGAAGCTTCTCTATGCTTAAATTATTATTACACTGTTATCTATTGTGTTTTCCTATCTATTGAGTTTAGCAATTTTGTCAGAATAAAAGATATAAACTTGTTCTGATTTGACTTGTTCATAATAAATATTATAAACAATACTTCATACAATCTATTACTCTTTTCAATTTCTAGTTTTGGAGCATGACTTTGAATCATTCACTATGCCAGATTTTATCCTGATGCCTACCAGTGGCCAGATCATACAAAAATTACATAAGTCCAAGAGTCAAAAGGTTTCTAATTAAGGTAGTAAGATCATAATAATAGGGTTGAATCAAGTAGTAAATATTTAGATAAAAGAAATGCCAGTTATAATGTTTCCAGGAGAATTATATTCATTTTTCCCCTTTAATGCTTCTATTTCCCCTCCACAAAGGGAGGACATAGTCAGTTATGAACTCATCTCAGCCATATTCTATCCAAAACATTTCTATCCAAGGGTGAGCTCTACATTTTTTTCATGCAAAATAGTTTGTTACACACATTAAAGAATACAAGAAAATTATTATATTTAAATTCAAGAAATGTATAGGCAAAAAAAAAAATTGGATGTTTATTTGGTGAGCACAAGGAAAAGTCAACGGAACACTGCCTATTGCCTGTTCCATTAGGGCACTCTACACATTAGGTGAATTCTCCCCCCACTTCACCTACCCCATAGCAAACTTCTAATAAGACCTGGAAGAAATTCGCATAGGAAAGACAAATACATAGGTTGTGATTTGCTTCATTTGAAGGAATGTTTGCATGAAGAGATTTCAGACCCATTCAAGTATGCATCAGAGTCAGTTCAGAATTATGACTTTGTGCTAAGTTTTATGAACTTGTATCATAAATGTTATATTTCTTTCTCTCTAGTCTAATGCAGGCAGGCTGAGTAGCATCAATTCCTTAGGAGTGGCTTCCCACTCATAGTAGCACTAATATTCTTTTCATATGACCAGGCCACACAATGCTACTTTCTCCTCCATTATTAGCATGCTTATTTCATTAGATGTAAGGTCATGCAAAGATGAAGATGAGAAGTCAAGAGAGATATCCTGGTATGAGTGAGATAAAGCATGGCTTGAGTTTTTCCTGAAATAGATTCAAGTGAAGGTGTAAATAAGGAATTTGAAACCTCCAGACAAAGATTTCTTTAGATTGACAAGGTAGTAGGCCAGAATTAGTATAAGTCTGCTAAGCTAGTCCATCTATGAGTGATGTTAAATTAGGTCTCTCTCTTTGTTCTACCTGCTTTGTTCACAGTCTACAGCAACCTAAAGTAATCCCCTGGCATTAGTTACAAACCATCCTGGGTGATTCATAATTAGAAGCTTTTGACAGTGAACAGCAATTCCGCCTATGTCCTATGGTAGGCTAAAGTGAAGCTGTGCTCAAGAAGCCAATAAAAGGCAGAGGAAATCTCCTTTGATATTACAATGTGTAAGGTATTCTTAATAGTCCTTGCCAATGAAAACTGATTAGAGGGAATGAATTGGTGAGACAGCAAAAAAGAGAAGCAAATATATGCATATATATATAATTCCCAACTACTTGAGATTCCTATTTCTTTGGCCTCAAAAGGTCTTCATTCCACAAGATTGGGAGGGAAAATAGAGATGTTTTTATTCTCTCTACCTATCCTTCACCGGTTTATGAATGAGTTAAAATAGATGTAAGGCACTCCTATAGTAGAAAGGTTGAACTATATTGATATTTATTCCATTCAATCCCTCTAGCAAAAGAAAGACTTTTCATATTTTTATTGTTGATGGTATTTGACCCAAAAGGCTAATTTTTATGGTTTTTTTTTCTCCCTTGCTCTAGGGATTTATCTTACTAAGAAGAAAATAATAAAATCCCAAGCCATCTGAGAAATGAGAGATCTGCTGGACTCATATAACTCACATAGGACTATGATAACCAACTAGGCAGAGATTTTTCCCCTTATATATAAAAAACAATGATTTGAGGATATTATATTCTACTATAAGACCGACTGCATAAGCCTATACAGATTGAAAAGTAAGACAGAGTTGGAATTCCTAAGTATATTCAGGAAGTGTGTCAGCCATATATGAGGCATGAGTTTTTATGAGCCATATATGTGTTGTGAGCTTTTGAATAAAAAAAATAAATTAGAGATTTTTGAAAAAGGTTGAATTCAATTATATCCTGTGCACTTCAACCAAACAATGTTAAGTTTTATTAAGGGAAGCCTTCAGAAATATATGGAAAATGCAAACAAATGTTTCTATTTCATTTGTTTCACATAGTAAGGAAAAAGAATTAAGTAGAATAAGTACCAACATAAATTTAAAGTCTTTTAAAAATAAGCAACCTTAATCAAACTTATACTGATAATAACAATTATTACTTGACTATAAACTTCCAAAATTTGTGGTAAAAGAACAGAGTTTTTAGTATTGGTTAAGTACCAAATTCAAATTAGGCAATTTAATTCACTTCTGAGGACCTTAATTTACTCAACTCAAAATTGAAGAATTTGTACTAGATAACCATTAAAGTCCTTTTCTCTTCTATGATTCCATTGAAATTACAATTATTTTGCCTGCTACAAATTCATAATGATAAAGCACATTTATATAGCACATTAAGGTTTGTAAAACATATATATGTGTATATGTTTGATGTGTTTATATATATACATATATATGTATACATATACCTATGTAGATACTTACATATGTATAGGTATGGTTGATTAAGAATAAACATTTGTAAACATAAGAGGTAGGTTATATCTATTCTCTTATGTATATGTGCATATAAATAAGTTTAGTTTAAGATATAATTATCATAATAATCTAATAATGTAGATTTTGTATATGAGTACAGTTGAGGCCCAGAGAGATCACATCTCTTGCCTGTGGTCTGAATAAAATCATGAGACATAATTAGAAATCAAGTCTCCATGATACCAAATTTATTGTTCTATGGTGGCTACTCAGCATTGTTTAAATCTGTCCTTTTCAATTACTTATATTATTTATAATAACATCTGTACCAATTATTTCTTTAATTGAAACTTCCCTCCCTTCACAGTATTATATAGGTGAGAAAACACACACACACACACACACACACACACACACACACAAACACACCATCAGATGATAGATGACTTAAACTTCTATTTTATTGATAGAATGTTGGACATACCATATGAGTTAATGAATTTCTACTTAACTCCTTAAAACTTCTCAACAATTTTTTCTCCTCCCTTCCTTTTCCCTCTGATAACTTGAAAATTGGCATCTCTGTTCTCACCAAAGCTAATTCTGTTCTCTTCTAACTTTACTAGGATATTATTCCATAATATTATTACTCTTTCCCCCCATAACACATATTTATCGTTGTCCTCTCTACTGACACTTTTTCATCTACTTAAAGCATAATCAGGTATTTTTTAAAAAGTCTTCCAATTGGTCTTCCTGCCTTAAGTATTTATAAAATATATCCATTTTGCTTATAACTACTGAAGTAATTTTTCAGAAAGTGTAAATCTGACAATATCACTTGTCTACATAATAAGTGCCTCCCCAAAACCAACAGGAACAAATACAAACTTTGAGTGGATTTTGAAGTCTTTTTTTATAACTTGGCCTCAATCTACTCATTTGAGCAATTGGACCAATCACAATTTTATATTCTTCTGTTCTCTTGCTTCTAAGGCCATTCCTTAGTAAATTTCAAATGTTATAATTAAGAAAAACAGAAACAGATTTTATTCAAGCATCTTTGAGGAAGGGTTATATCAACCTAGAAAACTTGACCCCATTTCTTATTCTAATGTTTTTCTATAGATTAGAGAACTCATGGGATAGAGGAGGATAGAGGTATACACCAGTATTTTGGTTAGTGAGACTGTGGAAATATGGCCAGTAGTAAAAAGTGAAGTATAGCATGACAAGTCTTTAGCTGAAAATTTGGCACAGGAAAGATAGTCGCTCTTCTGGAGAATAGAGTCCCTGGATACCCCTCTGGGAGTAGGAAGGTTTAAGGTATCCAGTGTATGATTTATATTATGAGTGGCATGATATGTGGCAAAACTACTGAGATTGCCCCTAAATCAGAACAATTATGCTTCATTTTCAAAACATAGCACTCTTCCTACTTTTAACATTGTCTTATATTACTCTTTTTACTATATAAAATACTCCACAAAGCAGACAATACTATGTCCCTTGAATGAATATAATACTTTCTTATGTCCATACATCTACTCACTTGTTTACCTATCACTGAAATACCTTCCCTCTTAAATTCCATCTTAGAATCAATAAATATGTATTGGTTCAAAGACAGAGAACAGTAGAGGCTAGGCAATGTGGGGTAATTGATTTACATAGGGTCTCAAAACTAGAAGTGCCTGAGGCCATAATTGAATGCAGGAGCTCCAGTCTTGTCTCTAGGACTGGCTCAATCCACTATGTTAATTTTGTGTGTTAAATTCCTAACTATCCTTAACTCAAATGATAAATAGTCCAGGGCCATATTTCTTGAACTTTGCTCTTATGACCATTTTCTCAACTTGGAACTCACAAAACACTTTGTTTTGCATATCTTGTGCTCTTATCATGTGTTACATAATAATGTTTTATATAATAATTATCCATATTTGTGCCTTATCCAAGTACTAACCATAAGGTCCATGAGTTATCTTAGTACAATGGAATGACACAATGTTGAGAGAGTCCTAGATTTAAATCTGGTCTTTGAGACTTATTGTATAATCAGAGAAGTAATTTATCTTACTTTGAGACTTAGATTTATCTTCTGTATGATTTTGAGAACTTCTGAAGCACTTAGCTTTCAGGGTTTCTTTTAGGGATCAAAAGAGATAATGCAATAAAAGTGCTTTGCATATATTAAGAAATTATATGTCACCTATTATCACCCATCATCATTCTAACCACTATAATCATCATCATCATTATTATGATGAGAGGACAAAGGAAATGAATGGGATAAGCATTCATATAGTAGACTACTAAACACAAGAGATTCTGCTAAGTGCTTTTAAAAATATTTTCCATGGTTACATGACTCTTGTTGTCTTCCTCTCCCCTCCCAGAGTTGACAAGAAATTTCACTGGGTTATACACATATGATCACTCAAATTCTATTTCCACTTTTATAATATAGTAATATTTTAAAACCAAACCCCAAATCATTTACCCATACAAACAAGTGATAAATCGTATGCTTTCTTCTGGATTTCTGCTCCTACTGATCTTTCTCCTGATGTAGATAGCATTCTTTCTCATAAAATTCCTCAGAGTTGTCCTGGATCATTGCATTGCTTTAGTAGTAAAATCAATCACATTTGGTCTTCTCAAAATTTTTCGATTATTGTGTATAATGTTCTGCTGGTTCTGCTTATTTCACTCTTCATCAATTTAAGTAGTTCTTTCCAGTTCTTAAAGAAATCAAACAGTTCATCATTCCTTATAGCACAATAGTATACACAATTTGTTCAGCTATTCCACGATCAAGGGACACCCCTTAATTTTCCAATTTTTTGCAGCTATAAATATTTTTCTACAAACAGAATCTTTCTCATTTTTTTAAAATCTCTCTGGGATACAAACCTAGTAGTGGTATTGCTAGATTGAAGGATATGCATTCTTTTAAAGCTCTTTGGGGAGAGTTCCGAGAAGATGGCAGCATAGATGGAGTGAATCTTAAAACCTCTGCACCCTTACACACTGAGATAGAAAACAATGTGCTTCGAGAAGAAAGAGGACCAAATCTAATAACAGGACAGAGCAGGGGGAACCCTACTGCAACATAAGTAAAGAGGTATGTCAAGAAAAAGGCTTCAATTCTTGAACTGTTAGGACTGAGAGCTTAAAAGGGGAATCCCAGCACCCCAGGATGTCTCCCCCACTTGCTGTGCAGAGTCTCCAGCAGCCGGGAAATCTGAGGACCCGTGGGCATACCGGTTGGGAGAGAGGGCCTTGCTAGCATCTGACTCAGGGAGTCAAACTCTGGAGAGGTGACTGGAGGAGAAAACCAGAGAAACACAGCAAAAACGCCAGGAAGATGGCAGCTTAGAGAGACCCAAACCCCAGCCCCCAGACAGTTTGGCTTCCTCATACAAAGACAGAGAAAGTAGGGCTTCAAGAGGAAAGAAAACCAGATCAAACACAGCTGAGAACACAGGGGGATTCCACTGCTAGAGAACACTACTTCTTTTCCCCCTCATGTTTTTTGGGTTTTTTGTTTGTTTATTTGTTTTTCCCTACCCTTGAGATTTTAGCCTCAGGGCATATTAATCCAATCAATAGAGGATTAATCCCAACAATTGGACAGACAAGGAGTCTCCAGAGGGCAGAGAAAGTAACTACAAACCTCCTTCGATTGGGGGAAGATCTTACATCAAAGATCATTTAATACATCTGCTTAAACTAGCAGAATAATGAAGGGAAAAAACATGAATAAGCAACAGAAAAAGAGAAAAGAAATGACAATTGACAGCTTCTTCCAAGGAAGTGAAAAGACAGCAAATGAAACAGAAATAGAAGAAGAGGAAGGAGTTCCAGCAAACTGGACACAGGCTTTGGAAGATTTCAAAATTCAATTAACTCAAGGATTTAAAACTCAATTAACTCAAGAACTTCAGGAACTCAAAAAGCAATCACTGGAGGTTGAAGACAATTTGAAAAAGGAAATACATGAGCTAAAACAAGAAAATAAAGTTTTAAAAGCCAGAATTGGCCAGCTTGAAAACGAAGCAAAGAAGGCAAGAGATGATCTACAAAGAAAATCAGACCAGAAAGCAAAGGATTACCAAAGTGCCAGAGTTGAAATTCAGTCATTAAAAAACAGAACTCAACAACTAGAAGCAAATGACTTCACAAGGCAGCAAGAATATATTAAACAAAATTTTAAAAAATGAAAAAATTGAGAATACGAAACACCTCATTGAATCAACCAAAGATCTGGAGAACAGAGCTAGAAGAGACAATTTAAGAATTATTGGTTTACCAGAACATCATGATAAAAGAAAAAGTTTAGATAGCATTTTACAAGAAATTATCAGAGAAAATTACCCAGAAATTCTTGAACAAGAGGGAAAAGTGGAAATTGACAGGATCCACAGGTCACCTCCTACATTTAATCCACAACTGACAACTTCCAGGAATATTATAGCCAAATTCAAAAACTACCAGACCAAGGAAAAAATATTACAAGCTGCTAAAAAGAAGTCATTCAGGTATCAGGGAATCACAGTTAGGATAACACAGGATCTGGCTGCATCTCATTGAAGGACCGGAAGGCATGGAACACAATATTCCAGAAAGCAAGAGAACTGGATCTAAAACCAAGAATCAACTATCCAGCAAGGCTAACTATATTATTGCAGGGGAAAGTATGGTTATTCAATAAAATTGAGGACTTCTGTCATATTGGCCACTGCTAAGTGCTTTTTAATATTATTTCGTTTGATCCTGGGGAGTAGATGTTATCCTCATTTTATAGTCGAGGAATCTGAGGCAAATAGAGGTTAAGTAACATTCCCAAGGTCAGAAAGCTATTAAGTGGCTAAAACTAGATTTGAACTTATATCTTTCTTGCTCTAGGCCCAATACTCACTGTAGAATCTGGATGCCATAATGACAATATCGGTCATGTTTTATCACAATGTTATAAATCTTCCAGGGTTTAGTACAGTGCTCTGCATGTTATTGATGGTTAGTAAATGCTTGTTGAATTTATTATTGAATACTCCAAAGTTCCTTCCTGTTCTAACTTTTTTTATTCTAATTCAGAAGTATGAGTTATGTTTTTTTTTTTCCAAACAAACCAGTGTGGCTCTTTTTGTTTTAGAGACTGCTTGTATAAGACTAAATTTATTGCTTTTCATACTATTAGTTTATAATGATAGCAATGCCTTATTGAATCAAAATTAGAGTTTCAGAGTCTACTATGAAGGTTTAGAGGTTTGAACCTTATAGAATTTATGTCAACAAACACAACCTTCACTAATGTTTATCCAGACACCACTGAGTGCAAAGTCATATTTAATTGGAGTCAGACAAACCTTTTGCTTTCAATCAAGGGGATGGTTTTTTCTTACTCTGGTATGTTATTTATTAATTATAAATTTCATAACTATGAATAAAAAAGTAATATTCAAATATTCAAAAATCTTACCAAAGAATTATTTAACAAACCTTTAGAACTTAATGAGTAGAATTAAAAGAATTAATAAACAATAAATGTACCCTGACAAAAGTAATTTTTTGCTCTCAGCTATTTGCTCCTAGATAAGTCTAATGTTTGTTTTTCAAAACAAATAAAGTAATATCTGCAAAATAGTCTGCATAATGCTTGCCACATTGTGTTTTTATGATTTTTATTCTCTTCTCCCCTTCTTACACATTCATTCCTTCTTTAGTTACTTTGTTTATTCTTATAGCTTTAAGTATTTTGTACATATAGGTTCACTTTTTTCCTTTTTGTAAGATTAACATTAAAAAGTCTTTAAATTATAATGATTTTAAAAATACAGTGGCACTTAAAAACTCTACTGTTTTGTCTAACATGGTGCCTTCAAACCATCCTTGATCAGTAAGAATTGAACAATACAAGATTATCAGCCTATTACTCTCTAACATCTCTGTATCTAGAGCCATGTGATAGTGGGTAGATCAATAACAATTAGGAACTATGGGTTCTAAGGGCTCCTTAAACAAAAACAACATACATACATATAAACATATATCCATTTTATATATGTGTATATATTGCATGTTTGTATATGGACATATACACATTCATATTCCCTTATTGACACCTGACTCCCTATAAACTGTTACCAGTATTTCCTGAAAGGAGCTGCTTGTTTAGGTAACTCTCCAGAGAGATTCCAGGACAGAGGACATGAGGGATAGCTTTTCTGGAAGGCTATATTTACTAAGTCAGTTGATAATATTTATTCAGCATACAGGGTAAAGAAGAACTGAAGAACAAAATGCCAATTTTGAATCATCAGTCTGGTAAATTTCCTTGTGCTGGTGCCTCAGACCTACTGCAAATGAAATACAAACATTTTCATCTTAGTAATTACCCAGGATCCTCAAAAATAGCTCTAGACCAGTGATGGGCAAACTTTTTAAAGAGGGGGCCAAAGGAAAGGAAATGCTCATCTGGCAGTCTGTTTCTAAGGCAACTCTTTTGAAGTTTCTTTGTATTGTATCCTACTGGTTGTATTCATCATATTAGGAATAATGTCAAGCAGCTAGGTAGAACATTTCAGGGGGCTGCATCAGGCCCACAGGCCATGGTTTGTCCATCACTGCTTTAGACCATTCTACTCAACCACATTTAAAATTTTTTGGTGCTTCTAAAAGGTCATCTAAAACTCTGGATCCTGACATTCATATAGTCATAAAAGTTATAGCTGTATATTAGTAAGTTCCTCCAAAATATGAAGATACCTACCTCATAATTTGTATTCGTTGGTTTCTGTTGGAAGGTAGATATTATATCCAGGTCTCTCTGCCACTCAAATTCTGCTGTGTCAGAGTTCATAATGGCCAGTTAGAATCAATCAATTTATCACTGTATTTATTCCCTCCAACCTACTCTGTCTTCTATGACTTCTCTAGACAAAAAAAAAATCCTCTTTCTGGAATCCTAAAAAGTCCACCAAACTGCTTCAGTAGGGGAGAGTAAAAAAGCAGTTTACTTGCTTTCAAACCTTTTCAGAGAATTCCAGCTGTAGTAGTTTGTTTTGAAAGATACACAACCTGACTAGTCCTGTGTAACTCCAAGGGCAGCCAATTTTTGCTTTGTCATAATTTCCCTCTCCTTTGATTGTCTATCAACTTCACTCTGTGAGAGCTTTCACACAAGTCGATGCCTTAGTGGGAGTTTTCTAGTGAATTCACTTCAAATGTTCCCACACTGCTCCCTGCTTGTCAAACCTCTGCCTGTTATTGTTATAACACTTAACTTAATTGATACCATGCTAGGATAACAGGAAATGCTTTGGAGCAATTTCTGAATCTGGTGGATATATACAAGGAATGAAAGGAATTATTAGAGATCATTCAGTGCATATGTGTTTTTATTTTCTATTGTAATGTGTGTACATATATATATATGATGCTGTATTTTTTGTTTCATTATTTGCCTGTTTTGACATGTACTATATTATTACTATTTTTCTTATGAATTTGTTTCCACTCTTCTATACTATTCTGATATAATTTATTCTACAATAATAATGTATAAATTACCAAAGGTTGGTTAAAAAGTAAATTAACTTTCTTAGTGCAATTAAGTGAATATTTTAAAAACCATGAGTCATTTTGCCTTTTTAAAATTTTTATTTAAATTGTTATCTAATTTTATTACTTTAGAGCAACTAGATGGCATAGATGGTTTCAGACACTTACTTGGGCTAGTCACTAAACCTTGTTTCTCTCAGGTTCCTTTTCTATAAAATAAGCTAGACTAGGAAATGGCAATCCATTCCAATATATTTGCCAAGAAACTCCCAAATATGACCACAAAGAAACAGAGACAAATGAACAACATGTTGGTACTTTGACCTTGGTGAGGTCAATTATCCAATATGATGTTCACAAATACATAGTCTGGCACATAAAAGATGCTTAATAAGTGTTTGAAAAATCAAAATAACAGCTGAGGTAGATGTGGTATAAATAGGCAATCCATGTGTTTTCTCATTAAAATAATTTATTTTGCTGTTTAAAAAAATAATGTGAAAGATCTCTTTGAAAAAGCCTGAATTTATTCTGTTAGATGTAATGATGAGAAAAGGAGGTAGGTTTATATTTTAATTATTTTCAAAATATTGACAACAATGAAGATTAGCATTAAAAGCAAACTCAAGATTTTTTTTTCTTTTTGTTTCTTTGGAAGATGGGAAAGCTGAGAGAGAAATGAAAACAGTAGTTAAGTAGGGATGATAACTTTTCTTTGGGCATAGGAGAGAGTTTTGTTTTGTTTCTAAATAATTTGTTTGTTTTGTTTCTAAATAATTAATCGAGGGTAGAAACAGAGGCCAATGACAGAAATGGGGAGCAGAGACATAACTTGGAATTGGACTTAAGAAAGTGATAGACATTTAATGAATCTTTTTTGAATTGAATTGGATTAGCCCCTAAGAAATAGGTAGAAGCGGTTTTAAGTTGGTATTTACTGAGTACCACTAGAGTAAATAGTAATATGAGAAGCAAAGGAAGTTAGAAAAGTAAGAAAAAAATATTGGTGCCTATAAGATGGGAAGCATTGGTCACTGGACTTGCCCTAACATTCCAGTTTATTTTCCCCATTGTTTGTTCCTTTCATTAGAAACAAGTTCTTCTGACTCTTATCTGTTCAATGCAATTTTCTTATATTGTGGTTGCTTCTCAAAATGGGCTTTTCTTTGTGGCCAAATATTACTTGTATTTCATTTCCTTCAAAGCGCAGTTCAGGTGACATCTCTTACTTTGTTAAGCTCTTCCTAATCCTTGCTAGGTATTAGAGCTTTCCCCCTCCTCTAACTGTCTAGAATTTATTTAGCTGTGTTTTCCTTGTCGGAATCTGTGTATAAATAGTTGGAATGTAAACTCCTTGAAGCTAGGAACAATTTTCCATTTTTCTTTATATCATCCATGCCTGGGAAATACCTTGAAATAGAAAGATAGGATGCTAGATCAAGAACTAGAAAAGACTAGAGAGCAGCTACCCCAGACTCTTTCACATGAGAGATGAGGAAGCTGAAATCTGGAAATCTTATGTGATCTGCCCTATGACATACAGGTGACAGTTACAAGAATCAAATAAGATTCCATTTTCAATACTTTTTTTCATGCTATTGTGCCACTTTGAAAAAGTGACCAATAAATAATTATCAAATTGATTAAAAATAAAAATAGCATTTCTACATGCTTTAAGTTTTGCAATATATATATGTATATATATATATATACACATATGTATGCATGTAATCTCACTTGATCCTCATGATACTCTTGGGAGGCAGGAGCTATTTTGATAATCATTTTATTATATTGTATTATTTTACCTACAGTTATTATATAATATAATTTTATTAAAACATAGATGTATCTATCTACTATCTTCAAGGTTATATCCTATAGGCATTTTAATATTATGCACAGTCCAAATATAAGCAGAATATACAATGAAATTCCAAAAGACATATCATATCCTTATCCCTCCTTTAAGAATAACATCGGAGGCAGTTAAATTCCACAGTAAGTAGAAAGCCAGGCCTGGATATGGGAGATCCTAGGTTCAAATTTGAGCTCAGATACTTCCTAGCTGTGTGACCCTGAGCAAGTCACTTCACTCCAGTTGCCTAGCCTTAACCACTCCTCTCCTTTGGGAACAATATTTAGTAATTGATTCTAAGAGAGAAATTAACTTTTTTTAAAGTGCAACATTGTCCAATGTGTCAAAACAAGGGTTAAACACAAAAGAGAAACAAAACAGTGGAGAACCAAGCAATCTGACAAAATCAATCCAGCCAGTAATCTACTTCTGCCAAATAGTGCCAAGGGATATATAAGGTCAGTACTACCATATTCAGATAAAAATAGGAGCCACTAATCCCATTAATAAGGAATCCTGCAACAACATACCAGCTTAGTTTTAAAAAGTGATGTTATCAATGTGTTATTTTGTTTTATATTTATTTTGTTAAATATATCCCAATTACATTTAATCTTCTTTACATAGTACTCAAATGTATTGTGCTTTGTGGACTGAAAAGTTGAACACCTCTCCTTTGAGCAACAAACTTCAGAAAAGGAAAATAATTCCACATAATGTTTCCCTTGATAACTTGTAGTTCTCAAATGCCTTAAGGCAATGAGTTCTCTATTCATAGCTTGTCATATAATTTAATATTTCCTTATATTTTTAAAAAAAAAACTATACCTATTAGCTTTATTAGATCTTTTCTCCACTCTAGTTGTAGAATTCTGCAGTTTTGTTAATAACACTATATCACAATAATAAATACATTTATAACAACATATCAAAATAATTGGCATAATTACTAATTTAGAAATTATATTTCTATATATGGAAGTTAGTTGAGAGATTTTGCCTCTGCTAAATTTGAAATTAGGAAGACATGGGTTTGAATCTGGACTCCAGCAGTTACAGGATAACCTGTGCATGTAATTAGCTTCCTTGTGACTTACCTTTAAATGTTCATAGGATTCTTTTTCAGAAATAATGATTTAAAATTTATTTTATCATCTATCAGTTTCCCTGAAGTGGAAAATAGTATATGTTTTTAAACCAGAATCTATAGTTACATTTATTTTATTATAGAAAATGGCAAATATGATGATGGTATCACAAATATTATTTAAACATTGAGTCAGTTGAGAGTGTAGTAGATAGAATACTGGCAATGGACTCAGTAAGAACTGAGTTTAAATTTGACCTCAGATACTTATTTGCTGTGTGACCTGGTGGACATCATTCAGCTTCTGTTTGCCTCAGTTTCCTCAACTATAAAGTTGGTATAATAATAGCTCTGAACATCAATCAAATGAGTTGCTATTATAAAGCACTTAGCAAAATGTCAGATATGCCATAGGCTCTATGTAAATTCCTATTTACATATGCCTATGTAAATGCCATGTAAATGTAAAATCATCATTATTATTAGATATGCTTTTCTATGTTTTACCATACATTGTATTTATATGAAAGTTATCTTGCCTTTTAAAATATCTGAAAAAAATAAACATTAGTTTTTTTTTGTTTTTTTAAGATATACTATGTATGTCTCCTTAACATCACAGTAAACTAAGCCAACCATGCAGTTTGAGATTGTGCCATATATTAATTGATATTTCATATACTACCTTGATATATTCTCTTTTTAACATTTTTTACTTCAGCCCAAGTGTCACCTTCCATTGATAATAATTCAATACAAAGTTATTTCTCTTTATTTTTTTTACTGTTAATATGGTTTGTGGTTAATCAAGCTTATCACAATATTGAAATAAAATGAACCTTAGATTGAAAAGCATGGGCTATAAAATGTAGAACCAAAATAATAGTAGAAAGGTATAATTTTACACTTCAAGAAAAGATGGGGTGTGTTGTACCTGGTTTGATGAAGCACAAAAGTTCAGCTTCAATTTTCCTAAGCAGGACTGTTATCGAAGCAAATTAAAAAAACAAAACCTAATTTGTCCTAGGAATTCTTATAGATGTGAAATATATTGTTAGAACACATAAAAGCTGGCTGGAGATTTTGTAGGAATGAAATGAGTATAGAGAAAAGTTTTTGAAGAAAATGAGAAAAATAAGCACATTTCCATTTTTTAACATGGTTGAGAGAATGACTAGTTTTGATACAAATCAAAATATCATTAGACTGCTGTGAATTAGGACATCAGACTATTCACTGAGCATATATAGGAGTAGTAACTTGGGTCATATAAGCTATCAGTCATATAGTCTCTTGGTTGAGAATATTTTGTTTTACCTCTTTAATCTCTTTCTTAAAAACATACCACAACCCGGGTTAAGATGGTGGCAGAGTAAGAAGCAGCTCTTAACCTCTCCTGAACAAAACACACAAAACTCCTCAAGGGGACCTAAAAACAAGTCCAGACGAACAGAGGAACCCCACAACAGGGCACAGCGTGGAAGGTACGTGGAATCGGGGCATTTCCATGCTATAAAGGGGTGAAACAGCTCTCACTAAATCGCGGGCTGAACAACCACCCCACCCCCAACCCCTCCACACACAACACCTATAGC
>NC_058130.1:236515211-236587623 GCF_016433145.1 Gracilinanus agilis
GAAAGTAGGAGCATGAATCATGTAACCATGTTAAAAATGAATATTAATAAATGTTTAAAAAACATACTACAAGTTCTACCACCCTCAGGAAGCTTTTTTTTTAATATCTTTTTTCATTTTGGTTTGAGGAGGTGTAATTAATTTGTTAAGAATTTTTATTATTATCCACTCAAAGGTATGGAACTTTTTTTGACTTTCTATAAGCTTTATCAAGCATGGTGTCTTCCAAATTATAGTCAATTTATAAAGGCTCATTAAATTATTTTATATTTTGATCTCATATCTCTACTGGACTATGAACTTCATTGTGTATCCATCCACAAACTCTTCTAAAATAGACTGTTTTTAAGCAGGTTAATTTGCAAAGTGTGGTATATCAGGGCTAGGGTCAGAATAAAGAGCATGATTTTTTTTAAAAAAAGAAGATTGCTAGGTGTTACAATATATAGCACTTGGGACCTCAGGTCAAGAAAACTTAAGTTCAAATCCTAGTTCAGAAATCTATTAGATAAGTGATACTGTCCCCATTTTGTCATCTTTAAAATAAAGATAATAATATTATCTGTTTCACAGATTTGTAAGGTTAAAATATATAAAGTTAGTTTATGTAAAGTACTTTGAAAATCTTAATGTTTCATATAAGTTTTAGCTATCTTATATAAATGCTGCTTAATTTTATGCAGAATCAATGGTCCTAATTGTATGGTAATACACAAGTTATTAACATATTTGTGCCTTTATTTCCTTAAGTGTTAGAGATAAATAATATATAATAGTACTTATCTTCATAGGGTTATTGTGAGAACAAATGAAATTTCACCTAGAAGGACAGACAGACAGATACAGAGAGAAACAGTGAGAAACAATTTTTTGAATGTTAAAGCCATACGTTAATGTTGCAAGGCAACATGGCACAGTGAATAGGAAACTTGATTTGAAGCCAAGAAAACCTGGATTCAAGTCTTGCCTCTGACATATACTATGCGACGTTGGACAAGTCGCTTAACCAATTAGGGCTCTTGGCAACTCTCTAAGACAAAATATGGCAGAGAACATGCCATTGTGCATTAGTAGTGGGTATTTTCTTTAGGAGTTACTTATACCAGTGAGGTAACTAGATGACACAGTAGATTGCATGCTGGTCACGAACTTAAAAAATTTTAGTTACAAAATGATTTCAGATATTCACTAGCTATGCAACCATGGAAAAGTCACCTCACTTTTGCCGACTCCAGCTCCCTCAATTGTACAATGGTAATAAGAATACCACCTACTCCTTGGGTGTCTTCCTAATTCACAGCAGTCTGATGATATTCCAAATAAACCTTTATATAGAGTCTACTTTGTGTTAAGCATTGTGCTAAGCACTTTACAATTATTCCATATGATCCTCACAAATTTGGACTCGGGTCTTCTTGAGATCAGGCCCATAACTCTTTCCAATATGATACCTGGATAAAATATCTGAGATGATATTTGTAAAACACTTTTAGACCTTAAAGCTCCATATAAATGTTAGCTATTAGTATTTCTACAATAATTTTTTTATTATTATAGGTGCTTTATATCATAGGAAGCTATAGCACTCTGACTTTAGAGGCATTTAGATATGGGAATCATAGCTCAGTTCAGATCAACTGCCCATTATGTTATTTGTTGAGCTGGGAGATTTCAGCTCATCTATCCTTATTTCTTGTGTTAAAGTCAGCTAGCATCATGATTACTATCACTGAAGAATTGCTAGTAGTTCATGCAAAGAAAGCAAAATCTTGCTATTGACTGAGTCAAACCAAAGAGATAATCTTGGGGAAAGCAAGACTTTTAATGACAGTTTCCGTTCAGGAAATGTTCCTAGGGACAAGAATCCAAAAGTCAGAGATGATAAAACTAACTGGTAAACAAGGTAGAAAATAGCCAAGTTAGGTGGAAGGATCGTCAAGTATGCTTGGCACCCTACAGTCCCTATGAACTATTCTGAAGTGCAGGAGCCTTCCCCAACCAGCTCAATGACCATGCTTCCAAGGATGAGGCACCAGACATAGTGTCTCCATTATGTTTTTTTATAGTTCTTCTGACTTCCCAGTCAATATATTAGTTCCATTTAAACTGAATTGCTGCCAGTCTAATTATAGCATATCAGCAGGCATTGTCTACAGTAGCAGAACCACAGTTATGTGGGGCAAGTCTGGATAACTCCAGACTATGCCTCATTATATCCCAGAAATACCTTCTCCAACCTCCTTTCATGCATTATTTCCTTCAGGACCCTTATCTTATTTTGTGTTGACATGAATTCTTTCCATGTGACTATATCAGAAAAATTCATTTTTGAAGATCCTGAATGCAAAGTCCAAGTATTGACTGTATTTTGTGACCTCCTTATTAGTAACTTTGACTGGATCTAAAAGTTTTATCCCTCTAGAACAGTGATGGGCAAACTACAGTCTGTGGGCCAGATGAGGCCCCCTGAAATATTCTATCTGGCTTCAGGACATTATTCCTAGTCTGACAAATACAATGAGTAGGAATCAATACAATGAAACTTCCAAAGAGTTGCCTTAGAAACAGCTTCCTTTAAAAAGTTTGCCCATCACTACTCTAGAATATAGTCTCTTAATTCTAGAGACTGAAATCTGAACTACAGCTTAGAGCCTCTGTCAATCCTATTTGAGACACTATCAGACCATATAGAAGTCTAACCAAAATTTCCCTAGAAATAACAAAACCCATTAAAATGTTTGCAATTAATTAAATTCATCCTTTCAGAAAACACTCTCATTGTATGTACAGTAGCATGCAAATTACTTGGGATAAGAAATTAATTTAATATGCTTTAACTTTGTGACCATAATGGTTATGTGTGTATGCTTGTACTGGTGGGAGGATGATTTATCATGCTTAATCTTGCCCAGATGCAACCCAACTGAATCAGTTATCTGTCAGCTGATTGCTGGATTTTATGCCATATACTCATGTTCCAATCCTGTCTTTTGTTGTGTTTTTAATTATGCAATTAAAATGGATATTAGTCAAAGAAAATGTGCAAAAAATGTAAAACTCTAAAAGAGCATACTTAAATGACTATTGGAGCCATGACAATTGCTGCTGGTTTGGAAAAGTTTAGTGTTTCAAGAATTATTCAAGGCTACACTAAAAACATTATTAGAATTGTTTAAGAACAAAGGAAAGTATAGTCAAAGATAAAAAATTACCTAGAAGTAATCAACTATTGTAACCATTAGTAGCTTAATTAATAGGCAAAGAAATAATCAGAGACTTTCACAGTGACCTGACTACTAGGGAGTTAAATTTTTATAATATGGTTTTGAATTTCTGAATTTGGAAGGACATTAAGCAGACCAGAAAAAAAGAAACTAGTTTTAACTACTTCTGTGAATTTAAAACAAAACCAAAAAATCACTTGTTTTAAAAAAGATAATACAGACACTGGATCACTAATGATTAGGGAGGAGAAGGAATTTTTACTGATGAATGTTGCTTTTTTATTCAAAACTAATCCAAACCTGTTTTCCAAGAAGTACAGTTGAACCTGAAATATCTAGGCTTGTTCATCAAACAAAATATCCATCCCCAAAAAATGTTTTAGGGATATTTTTAACTAGCTTTGGTATTTTTAATGACAGATTAATGAATATATTGATATACAAAGAAGCAAAATATTCCAGAACCATGCAAATTCTGAAATGGAGATGAAATAATGTAATACCACAAAAGATAAAGAAATTTATTGAGATCACTATGCTTTATCTGAGAACTTGGTTATTCAATTCCCATTAAAATATATGAATAATAATTGAATCTAAATTTGGTTTTTAAAATGGGCTACTCTTCAGAGATAGGCTTAACAACAATTGTAATTTGGTTTCAAGATGAAAAAATAATGAATGTTTCAAAATCTTGTGAACTCAGTGTTAAATCATATTAAAATTTTTGCTGTGGAAAAAGAGGACTTATGACATATTAAAGGGTTTTAATAGGTAAAAATTATGAATTTAGTTTATAAACCAATAAATTATATTTAATTATTTTAGCCTGCCTTGGTTAATTTTCAGAGCACTGGACTTCCTATTAGTAGTAAATGGACCAGTGGAATACCCATTAAGAGAACTTAATTATTTCTCTTATGATTTCAAAAGCTTACAATAATATTCTTTATAGATTCTTAGATCATGCAAGAGACAAAAATAGAGACAGACATAGGGTTGGAGGAAGAGTGAGCTGCTAATTTATATCATGAGAAAACATAAATTAGATAATTCGTTGGCTAAATTAGAGTGTTAGGCTGTTATCACATTAAGAGATACTCCCTTTCCTTGGTGCCAGATCTGTCATAAATCTTTATAGGCTGTCACTATTAAATGGGTTGTAATGTAGAATTTGCTTGAGGGAAGAATTTTATTATTACACTTACATGTTTTGTTGCATATCTCAAGCAGATCCCTTTTTCTTTCCTCCTTTATTCCCCCAATATACTTTACATGACCATAAAATTAAGGAACATTTTTTAACAAGAAAAAAACCTGTAGGCAAGTCAGCAGGTGCTATTTAGTGAAATGAAACTATTTTTAAAAAAGCTGCTAATCTAGAAGTCATTTGAGTCGTATTTTGTACAAAAGAACTTAGGGCAATTAGCATTCTTTTTTCAGTAAATCCATAGTCTTTCTGGTACAAGTGGCAGATACAAATATTGATGACATTGAACATATGTTGCCAGGAACATAAAATAAACTTTACCTTACACCACTAAAACTGAATGATATCAAATGCAGTGGTGAAAAATGCTGGGTATTTGTTTTAAATCATGACAAGAGGATATGATATACTAAAATTTTGTATTTCTCAATTTCTGCTTCTGGGGGAAAATGAGGTTTCTCGTTTCTATATATTAAATTGTACATTATAGAAGTAACAATGTTATAATGAACATAGAACTTGATTGAGGCTTAAAGAACTGTATACCAGTGTTAGTCCTGCTAGAAGTTTGCCTCCAGACTTCAAGCAAGTAATTCTGTCCAAGATTCAGTTTCCTTAGTTATTAAATATAATCATGCTAAATTTAAAAGATCAATTCCTACACTGACATTCTATGGAGTGATGATATGATGTCATTTCTTTATAAAAGAGGTTTCTCATTAGAAACTTCAGTAATCAGCAGAATAGATTTGTATCGAAACACAATATTTATGATGTTTCAGCCATTCATTCCTATCATCTGGCACAGAATTGCTTGTGCCATAAAGAATTTCAACTTATGTCATTTAAAATCCAATTTAAACATCTATAGATAGTCAAGCATTCAATGTTAATAACACAAGATGTCAAACCTCTATTTCTTCCATGCCAACTGAGAATGTCTTTAAGGCATTTTTTTTTCTGTGTGAAGAAAACAAGGGGAAAATACCAAGATTAAAATTCTCTGTTTTTGTCCTACTTTGAGGTTCTCCTCCTGTTCTTCCTCCTCTTTCCTTGTAAACCATCCTTGAGATTTAATCAGTGAGAGAGCTTTAATGAGAAACTCCCTCTGCTAGTGCAAATTTATCCCTACTTGGCAGCTTACTCTGAGATAACCACCTGAAGCGCTGAAAAAGTACTTTCTGGACCTAGGGACAGCTCTCCATCCTATGCACCATCCTGCCTCTATTGATTTCATATTTATATATATAAAAATATGACAATGAGGGTATATGTCAGAATATGAAAAAAGAGAATTCATTTGGAATACACAGAGCATTTCAATTTACAGAAGGATTAAACCTCAAAGTTGTTAAGGACCTCAGAAGACATTTGATCTAATCCATTATTGATCAAGGATATTTTCCATAATATTCCTTCCTAAAAGTGATCATGTAGACTTCCTTGGAAATCTTTTAGGGGGTGGTAACTGATTAATCTCTTTGGATATATCTCCTTCTGGGTAACCATAGTTAGGAGGAAGTTTTCCCCCCAAATCAAGATTAAATATGCCAAATTTGTACCATCAGTTCACAGTCCTACTTCCTAGGACCAAGCAAAAATGAAACAAATAGCAACTCAAATTCTTGACATAGCTTTCAATGCTTGAAGAGAACTATCATGTCCTTTCTAAGATTTCTCTTCTCTAAACATCTTAGTTCCTTCAAGTTATCCTAATATGATATTAACTTGAGGTCCTCCACCATCTTGGTTGCCCCTCCTTTGCATTTTATTAATGTCCACTCTAAATTTGATGCCCTAACTAAACACAGTAAATCAAATAGTATCTGATCAGTGCAAAATACAATAGCATTATAATCTTCCCTCTTCTGAATTGAAGTGTGGTATTATGGAGGGGGAAATGGGTTTGGAGTTAAAGGACATAGGTTCAAATCTAGTATCTTCATTTTACTACCCTTGTTGCCTTAATCAAGCCACTGGAGCTCTTTGCTAATTCCTTCATCTGTTAGATGAGAAGGTTGAATTAAACGTCTCAAATAAGGTTTAAATCCATAATTCCATTAATACTGTATGTCTCTTAATGTGCCCAGTGACTGAATTAGCTATTTTTTCCTACCAAATAATATCTCATTCTCTGCACTATAACCAGAGAGTTGGGTAAATGAAGGAAAGTAGGTGGAAGAAGTGGTATCTAAAGGATGATCCCTTCTATGCACAGTTGAAATAGAGTAGAGACAGGGGTCCTGGTATTTGAGGAGGTTGAAGCCTAGGAGTTCAAATTATTGGAAAGATGTAGAGATTAGAGTTAAGAAGACTGAGTCAAGTTCTGAAGTATTGGGGAGGAAGGAACAAAGAAGTGGTTTCTTGGTGGGAGCAGCAGAGAAATGTTTTTGTTGTTGTGAATAGATGAGTGTGTCAAATCCTCCTTCTGAACACCTTAGTGGGAAAGATAGTAGAGTAAATAATGAGATCAGTTTAGGAAGACATGAATTCAATTCTTACCTCAGACATTTTACTATTAAATGTTTACTTTGCTTATCTGAAAAAAATGAAATAATTAGACTTTGTGGCCTTTAAACTTCCTTCCATCTTTAAATCTATGATTTTATGTGTGTTAAGACATCTGTAAGAAAATCCTTATGTTTTGGAGAGAGCACAAAAAGTTATGTTTTCAGGAAAAAAACAAACACTGGGTTTCACCAAATGTGATTGTATGGAAGTTTCTTGGGTTCTCAATGTTGTCAGGTAGGCAACAGTGTTGCATATAGAGGAATAGTATCTGACATATCTTGAGTTGATGCCTGCCAACTCTGTATTAGTTTTCTGCTAAATTGATGTTAAGTTAACTAAGACCCAGATAATTTTCAAAAAGATTCCTACCCTCATCTCCCCTATTTGTTAAGAGGAAAGTTGACTTTTTAAACCAAGATATGATATTTTCTGTATCTATTTATTTTCATGTGATATAATTATTTATGACTCAGTCATTCAAAGGGTTTGCCATTGCTTTCAATATACAAAATTTGTTGCCTTCCTCTTATTATCTTGAGGGAAAGACCAGGATATCCACATTATCAATGAACGCCTGTGATTTATTAAATAATATAGACATAAGCCTTTATCCAGATTTTGAATTCTAAATAGATTTAACCTGACAGCCTATTAATAAAACTAAGGCATGTTTAAGATTACACTATTATCAAGAGTATTGGTTATTTAAAATATGCATATTCAATAAATTCATTTGTCCACATATTTATTCAACAAATATTTAAGAATTTAATGTATTCAGAATAGTATAATAGACCTTAGAAAATATTAAGAAAAATTTAAAAAAAAACATTGCCCCAGTCTACTTAGTGTTTGTTGTCTGGTAAGAGAATGAAATGAATGCAGGTAAATATGAAATATAATACATAATTAGGTGAAAAACATTATTGGAGTTCTAAAGTAGAACATAAGTACTAACATGGAGGATTCAGGGTAGGTTTCCTGGAAGACTTGCCTTAAAAGTTAAAGTTAAAAAGATTAATGTCATGATAAAAAAAAGGCTGTCCACAGTTAAAATGAACTGACAAAATTATATACAGATTGAAGCATGCCATTTTTTTACTATTTCTTCCATGACTTTTTCCTCTAGTGTAAGTTATGTATCTTCTTTCACAACACAATGAACATGGAAATGTGTATTGTATAATTAATTACATTTTGTGATTAGACTAAATATATGAGAATTTTAAGATAATACTGTGGTTGTCAATTTAAAAATGTTATAGCTCAAGTCAAATTGACTTTAAAAAGTTTTATTTACAAAGAGGTGGAAAAGGTGAAAGTAGAGGAATGTAAAGGAGGGTGGAGAAAATGTCTAGCCTATCACACTAATGTTGCTCCAGTCCATGGCTCAACCCAGGTAGGGATTGTTAATCCTTCAGCTGGAAGACTTAGTGTTGAATTAAAAAAGGGTTTAATCCACGCAGCCTCCTCCAAGAAGGGGAGGCCTCTCCAGAACCAATCTCTCCAGAAGCCAGGAAAAGAGGGTCAGCTTTTCAGTCACCTAAGCCAAAGCTCCAAAGGGAGAAGATCCAGGAACAGTCTTACCAGAAGCAGTCCAAGATCCAGAGTCCCAGGTCCAAGTCGTAGCTCCAAACCATAGTCGCAATCCAATATCCTCCAACCCCCCCCAAAAAATTCAGGAAGCTCTCCTCTTGCACCAGAAGTTCATCACCTTTTATAGTCCTTTTTATACATCACTTCCTGTCCCTTTCTCCACTTTATGGGGACCAATTGCAACCTTTAAATTTACTTAGTACTGCCCAGGGAGTGGTAAGTCATTTCTGAGTCATCATCCATGGTTTGTGAACCTCCGCTCATTAGTGTTAAGTAGGGGTGTCTATGCTTTTATTTGATTAAATTTAAAAGTAGACAAGGGGAGAGTCATTCCCATCTTCACAATTGTATAATAATATATATACTAGTTATATCATATTACCTACTACTTGGAGAAGGGAAGGGGTGAGTGGGAGAGAAAACATGGATTGCAAGATATCAGAAAAGAATTATTGAAAATTGTACTGATGTAATCTGGAAAAAGAAACAAAATAAATATTAAATAAATAAACAACATTATTCTTGGATAAATATATTAATAAAAAATCAACAGTCGTAAAGGGAGAGGTAGAACATGTGAGGTATATGAAGCATTATAAACAAAGATAGTCCAGAATATGTACAGGGTGCATTTCATTTTGATGAAAGCATAGGATTTGTGAGATAAGACTGGATAAATGATAAGGTAAATGATAGACTGAATGAGATGTCACTAAAAGCAGACAATTTAATTCTATTTTTAATGAATTGACATGAGGGAAACTAAAGATTTTAAGCAGAGGAGCAATATGTCTATAATTATGTAAAATGACTATTCTAGAAGTGGTATAAAGGAAGGATTGGAAAAGACTGTCTGTTGGAGACTTTTATGATACTCCTTGAAAAATAGTAATAAAAGCCTATTATCAGGATGGAAATGGGGGAAAATTGATGCAAGATCTGATGTTGAGGAGAAATTGAATGGGCATAAGATATTAGAAAAAATATGTAAGTAACATACAAGGTACATAAGACCATATCATCTACAGAAATTGTTGTCAGAAGTTCAAGCATGTTTGAGAAAAACTCTAGTAAGAGTGATTTGAATCCTGTTCAGTTGACAGTACTGATGCAACCTCTAATTAGAAGTAACACATCCTTTCAGAAACATAGAGCTTAGAGCTCAAAAAAGAGGTTAGAATTTGAAATAAAGATTATATATATATATATATGTAGATATAGATAGAGATATGTGTATGTATATGTACATGTATATATGTGTATATTTAAACTAGTATTTAGAAAGTTGAAATTAAGAAAAGACAGAAAAGAGAGTAATATCAAGGATATTTCTTAAAGGAGAACTCACATTAAGGTAAAAAAGAGAATCTACAAAGGTGACAAAGAAAGAGGTTAGATAAGTGAACTAAGAGATTATGGTATCTCTCAAGAAACAAAAGGACAAAATATTTAGTGATAGAGGGCTTTGTCAAAAATGGTAAAGGTGTGTGATAATTGAAAAAGATTATTATATTTGACAATTTTATAATCATGTGAGGTTTTATAGAGAACAATTTATTTATATTATTTTTATTTTATTTTAATTTTTATTTTTTTTAAATCCCTTACCTTCCATCTTGGAGTAATACTGTGTATTGGCTCCAAGGCAGAAGAGTGGTAAGGGTAGGCAATGGGGGTCAAGTGACTTGCCCAGGGTCACACAGCTGGGAAGTGTCTGAGGCCAGATTTGAACCTAGGACGTCCCGTCTCTAGGCCAGGCTCTCAATCCACTGAGCTACCCAGCTGTCCCCCAGAGAACAATTTCTTTAGAATGATGGAGGTGAAAACCATTTCAGAAGTAGACTTTAGAAAATAATGGCTGGTAAGTAAATGGAAAAATTAAATGTGGGTATCTTTTTTTTTCTTTATAAAATTTCTGGATGTGAAAAAGAGGAGAACAATTTGTTGACAGTTGAATAAGGTATATGGGCAAGTGAATTTATTTTTCAGTGGCTAGAGTAATGGAAGAAAGTATAAGTGATAATACTGGTGAATTATGAAGAATGGACAAATAGGGTTGGAATGTTCATATGAAATGTTTTCCATTTCTTTATAGTAGTTAGAGTCACCTATTCTAAATGTAAACAGTGAGTAGTTCAGTTTTCATGAAAAAAGAGAAGAAATTCCTCTAATATTGTGAAGAATGTGATAGATAGTTAAGGTAATATAGAAGTATAATTGAGCAATAATAAGTATCCAGCTGAAGTTAGGCATCCTAACCTTGAAGTGAATGAAATTAGTACAAATTTTCATCCCTAGATTGGTTTCAGCATATTACCATGCTCTCAATTATCTTATATTAAACAGTCTTTCCACATCATTTAGTGAAACACTAGTGACCTTTGACTCATGATTTCACCTTCTACCAGTATCCTTGAGGTAAGCATTTTTATTTATACTCTAATATGATTTGCATTTATATGGCTCATAAAGTGTCCTCCCTTTTCCTTGATCCTTATCTTAATGGTATTGCTTCTCTCTCATTCTTATTACTTTTCACTTGCCCATCCAAAATTTAGCCTCTCAAATACTCCTTATTTTTCTGTCTTTTTGAATGCCTACACCTCTAACCTCACCTTCAGGCCTTCTACTTAACTCTTAAATATGGTGGCCATATTCCTCAGTGAAAAAGGGCATTTAACATGGCAAAAAATTTTTTTTTCAAAAAGTAGATTAGATTGATTGTTTCCTTTCCCCATTTCCAGAGAGTTTCTCTTTTAGGAAAAAAAAAATTTAAAGAGCGAAGCTAAGCACAATAACCAATTGACACATTGAAAAAAATTAATATTATATATGTGCTCTCTTATACACCTATGGACCTTGTCCTTTACAAAAAAAAAAAGACAAATATTATTGTAATTATTTTTTTACTTCAACTTTGTCCTTTAGAATTATCTAACATTACATTTCCATTGTTTACCAGTTTATGTAAATCTTTCTGTTTTTTTGTATCATTATACAGCAGAGTAATATCCATTATATTCATGTACCACAATTTGTTTAGCTATTCTACTGATAGGCATCAGTTTTGTTTCTAGTTCTTTGCTATCATGAAAACTGTTGCTATAAATATCTTAGTGTGTATAGACCTATCTTTTTGTCTAAGACCTTCTTGAGCTATATATCCAGCAATGGAATCTCTGCATCAAAGCACTTTTTGAAATCAATACAATGTCATCTACAAGCAGAACCTAGAAGATTTCATCAGTTTTAGAGAATCTCTTTTACATATGGCTACCATTGGTGACTACCTTGAATCCTCCTTTGTACTGTATTTAGTATTAACATTCAACATCAAAACATCAATAAAAATATTTTAAATGTCATCAAAATCATATTTTTCATTACCTAGTTCAAGTTAATGAAGTTAATGAATATTTTTCCCTTTAAGCTAACATTTTACTCCATTTTACCTTCTTAGTGTCTCTCAAATATTCCCTCTTTTATCTTCCAACACTTCCACCAAGATGTTGCAGGACCACCTCATTACCTTATTAGATCCATATTTTATAAAATATGTCTGACTCAAGTCTCATCACACTGCAGTTCATTCTCATCCTCCATTCACCTGTCAAAGTAATCTTTCTAAAGGCCAAATACTATTTCATCCCCACCATTAAATACAATCTAGAATGGCTTCCTCTAAACTCTAGTACCAAAAAATAAAGTCCTTTTTGGTGTTTTAAGATTTTTGTAATGACTAACTTGTATTTTTACATTCTTCTTATTCCTGACTTTTACCCACTGTGATTCAGTGACACATTCTTTTACTGTTGCTCCTTGAAGTCACTCTATTTCCCCAACTCTTCATTTTAACTTGCTATTATTCACTAAAAACCTGCCTTGCAAGCAAAGCCTATCCAGATACCTTTTAAAACTAGTTCATTGGGGCAGCTGGGTAGCTCAGTGGAGTGAGAGTCAGGCCTAGAGACGGGAGGTCCTAGGTTCAAACCCGGCCTCAGCCACTTCCCAGCTGTGTGACCCTGGGCAAGTCACTTGACCCCCATTGCCCACCCTTACCACTCTTCCACCTATGAGACAATACACCGAAGTACAAGGGTTTAAAAAAAAACAAAAATAAAAACAAACAAAAAAAAAACTAGTTCATTCCCTCTGTTGTTTATCCTATTATATCTTGTTTCTATATCAACTGTTTACATGTTTTTGCCCTATTAAACTATGAGCTCTCTGAAAAAAGAGATTGACTTTTTTTTTGCCTTTCTTTTGTCTCTAAGTAAAGAGAGCCTGAACCAGTGTATCGTCAGTCTCAGAGGATAGAAGGAGTAGGATATAAGAGATGTTATGAAGGTAGAAATGATAAGGCTTGGTAATCCATTAGATATAGTTCCTGTTGAGTTGGTTTCAGACTAAGGAAGAGTGAAGTTCTAGATGCATTCTGATATGTACTGATCATGGGACCATAGGAAGAAAATGACATCTGATACTTTCCAGAGCAGCTCAACTATACTGGAAGCTGAAGAGTTTGTGCTAGTCTGCATTTGTAGGAAATTGAAGCACATAGATCTTAATTGACCTGTCCAGAGTTCACAAGTAAGTGGCTGGGGCTAAATTAGTACTCAGATCTTCCTGACTCTAGGTTTAGTATTCTATCTACTGGGTCCCATAGCTGCCTCTATTAAGGAAAATACAAAGCTTTGTGGCTCCTTTGTTGAGCTCTGAAAGAAGATAATGAATTTGAGAGTAGAAATGAAAGGGAGGTGCATCAAAGTATAGAAGGTGCTTTTTGTAAAGACACAGAAATGAAATGGAACATAAAACATGTGAAAGAGAGTGATGTCAAGTCAATATCACAAAGTCTGTTGAAGCTACATTTTGAAGTATGTTAAACTCAAAGCTGAGTTTATATTTTAACCTGGAGCTACAAGAGTTATGGAGCAGGGAGAGGCAAAATGGCATAGTGAAAAGAACATGTCCTCTGGGATTAGAAATCTATGTTCAATTCTGCAATCCAGTACCACTGTCCTCCTTGCTATTCCTTACACAGGACCTTTGATCTTGTAATTCTAGGTTAACTTATTGGCTATCTCCCAAGCTTCAAATTATCTTTCTCTTCATCTCTGACTCCTGGCTAGCCTGGCTTCCCCCAAGTCCCAGAAAAAGTCTTACCTTTGGGGCAGCTAAGTAACCCTGTGGATAGAGTGACAGGCCTGGAACCTGGATTTAAATCTGGCCTCAGAAACTTCCTAGCTATGTGACCCTAGGCAATTCAGTTAACATCAAGTGCCTAACCTTTGCCATACTTCTGCATTAGAATAAATACTTAGTATTAATTCTAAGAAAGTATTTGAAAAATAAAATAAAATCTTGCTTTATACAAGAAGTCTTTTTTTCTTAATAAGTACTTAATATATGCTTGTTTACCTGACTCTTGACTCTAATGCTTATTACTGGTGTGAGAATTAAGGTGACAAAATCTTATAATTTCAGGGGTGGAAAGTATATGATTTGCCTTATCTATCCCACTACTTATCCAGGATGCTCACTAGTCTTGTTGGATTTAAAAATCAGTCTGGCAGTCTACTGAACTATTTCTGGCCTGGGCAAGCTACCCCCAGCCCCCAAGGTTTCCCAGCACAGTCTTCCTTATCTCCCCCTATCATAAACCTAAAACTGAAGCTATCTTATCTGATGAATATTAACCTTCTTGAGGAATGTTTGTCTATGTTTGCCTGCTTTACAATATTTGCCAAATGCTTCCAGACCCCTGACCCTGAAACCCCCCCTCCCCAGATGCTTCCTGACCACCTGTCCCTGACACTTCCTTGATAATTATGTATGTACCAACCCCCTTCCCCAAACATTTCTATATAAACTCTTGGCTGAGAATTCCAGGGGGTCGTTCAGGCACGCCTCTCTGCCTAGCGACCCTAGCTATTATTGCTAGTAAAGAATGAGCCTCTTCTTGCATATTGCATTGTCAGTGTCATTCTTCCTTCGGCCATGAACCTGGGTTAGGTATTAAAATTTGGGTACAACACTCTGTACCCAACAAATATTTAAACAGCCTTTGTTTTTACACATATTAATGAATAAGAAACTTCTATGTTTTGAGGCAGACCGTTCTACTTTTTAGTAGCTCTATGGTTTTAGAAAGTTGTTTTTTATATCAAAGCCTAGATTTATCTCTTGCTCTTTCTTCCTGTTTTTCTTAGTCCTACCATCTTAGGCCAAGGAAAACAAATCTAATACCACTTTCTAGAGAGTGTTCTTTCAAAATCTTCTTCCCTCTCTTCATTCTTTAGGCTAAGCATATTGAGTTCTTTTAATTATTTACTCTTGGCATGATATTAGGGCTTTCACTTTTCTCAAAAGCTATCATTAGATAGGCTCTAACACCTAAGTACAAACTCCAGATGTGTGAAGATAGTAGGCCTAGAACTTTTGTGGCCTTGTCCTTCCTTAAGTAAAATTAAGAATGTGTTACCTTTTTCCCCTTCCATATCACATCTAAAACAGAATTAAAACACTAGAATTATATACTTTTGATCTGTTATAGTTGACCTATATTGCAAAACTATAATCAGAGGGTTAAAGTTGTTAAAAGTTAGATTTTTGCTTAATACAATGGATAATTTCTTAAAATTGTATGTACAAAAATTTACAAAAGTAGACTGTATTGCCATTGGTCAGAGCAGGTTTACATGAGCTGAGGGAATTTTACTGGAGACCAGATGATCACTCATCAATAGTATTCCAATTTAGATATAGGTTAGGCTAGATGAATACTTAAGCTTCTCTGTGGTAGGAATGAAATTTAACAAAGCCTAAATTATGGAGGTTGGGCAATCTTTCTTTCTTCAAAAATATTGAAACCATCCTAAAATCCTAATTGATTTGATATCTAAAAGCTCAGACCATTAACATTACTTTCTGTTTTCCTGAGTAAAAAAGAAAAAAAATGCCACAAGGACCTTCAGTTCCTCATAGAACCACCACAGGCTTGATTGAATCAGCACAGTATCCTCCCTTAATATAATTTTTGAAATACCTTCCTCTCCCATGACAGATAGATATACTTTTTTTTTATTCAACAAACATTTATTAAATATCTACAGTGCATAGGTGCTCAATCCTCCAAAAGATTCAGATTTTAAATAAATGCCACACGAAAACATATGGAGAATTAAAATACACAATATTACATGATATGTGCCATATTCCTTAACTACGTTGCATTGGAATGAAGACTTTTCCCAGGGGAGTCTTATCCCTGATAGAGAACTTCACCTTATTGTCACTGAAATCAGACCACAGCAGTGCTTTCCAGCCATTTTCAAACTATGTCATTGCTACCCTTTTCCATTCCCTCTCCTCCACACATCACTTTCTAGCTCCATTATTTTTTTAGTTTTCTTCCAGATTGATATACTTTTGTTATGGGTTAGATGAAATTTGAATCTCTTTTCATTTTAATCCTGAAACCTACTGGGTGACATCCTTGGTCAGCAGTGGCCGGTGATAACTTACATATTGTGTTTGTGAAATTTATTGAAAAACAAAACCAAAATAAATCCTCATTAAATTCCTTTTTATTTAATATGGTCCACATTTCTATACTGTTTAGATAATGTATCAAAAAACCCTTCATAAGCTAAAATGCTATTGAAATTTAGTGATTTTTTTAGTCAAAAGATTCCTTCATCATCATTTTAATAAATGGCCTTTTTCTCTTGCTACAGAGTAAATTATAAACAGCAATTTAAAAAAGTATATTGAATCCATACATTGGAATATTAGCATATATGCTCTAAATTTACATTTCTTAAATATTGTCTTTGTTCCTCAAAGCATAGCTTGCACACCTTTTTTACCTTCTAAAAATGCATATAATATAAAGTTATACCCAGCCAAGTTATCAGATGAAATTGCCCAGTAGTGCTTTTATTTCTACTTAGTTGTACTTGGATAACTGCTGAGAAGAAGATTGATATAGTTGACAATAAGTGTGTAAGAAAGATCCTGAGTGTTTGTGGGACATATTGAAGAAAGTCACCAACAGAGAGACAGGGAACAAAAAAATTATGGGACAATGAGATCTGTGAAGAAACATTATTTGACATGTTGGAAGAGCAAAAAAATGTGGAGAAAATCTAGTAGGATTCTGACACTGCCATGGTATTCTGAAAAGAAAACATGTTAACTTACAAAGGAAGCAGGGACAAGCTTCTGAAAAGACAAGTCTTTTCAGATAGATTTAAGATTAAGACTCCCCTACAGCTATGCCAGGTGTCAGTAACAGGTGGGGGATGAAAAGTCTTTCAGTATAACTGTGCTTTATTATGGCACACAAGACTATCTTAGAATTAAATATAAACATACTCAATGAAAACAGCGAATCCTAGGCAGTAAATGAGTAAAGAATTCAAAGGCAATTGAGGTATTACATTACAATACAGTTTAAAAAAAGCAAACCTTCCTTTAAATATATGCATATCCATCTCCCACCCACAATAGTCAACATTATCTTTTAGAAAAGTAGACAATGTTCTTTTTATATGTATATTAACACATATGTTTACTTATGTATATTCACATCACATTCATATTTATAACTCCAGTATAAACTCTTGCCAGAGAATAAAAAAGAGAAAAAAGAAAAAACTGCAATAAAAGTAACAGAACACATAGGATATGATGCAATAGATCCACACCTCTGAAAGGAAGGAAATAGCATTTTGTTTATCTCTTCTACAGGGGCAAATTTTGTCATTGTTTGTCCAGCATTAGGGTTTTGTTGTTCATCATTTTTGCATTGACTTACAAAGTATTTTTTGGATAAAGAAGTTATTTTTTTGGCAGGGTCATAAATATCCATTAGGCTTATGGTAGAAAATATGCCACTTTAACAGTTATGGTAGACATAAAATGCCAAACTACTTTCCATCAACTTCCTCCTCTTCACAATACAGTGCATTGAATAGACGCTGTACTGTATCAGAATGGGAGGAAGTGAGAGTTTTCTTTGAGAAAATGAAGTCCTTATAACAAAAAGCAATATGTTTAATATACTCCAACATGACCTGTATTTGAGTGATGAGTGCCACAAGGGTGTCCATGGGCTTCAGGTGATGCTTCAGGTGCTTTTCCTGTGCTAAGGATAAAGTCAACTATAGGGTCCCCTGAGAACAAGTTGAATTTTCTTGTAGCGATTCGGATACCTTCACTTCTCCTGCTTCCTTCTATAGGAAATACTCATCTGGAGGGAGAGAACATCTGCTTCATATAATAGTCAGGGTAAAAAACCTTCTAATATAGCAGCATTTGCAACAATATACAGAAGTGGCAGTGACTTGGAGATGGAAATACAATCTCGTATAGCATATCAATATCAGTAATAGTATCCCCTGGGTATTCATTACTCTGATTCTCATTATTTTTAGCCTCAACGTTGTGTGGCATCCATCACATGTATTTCTCTGGATATATTTGATATACCTCTATCCTCACACAGAAGATCCCAACCACTTTATCCAAATTCATTCTTTTAGACTGTCTATTTCTTCCCATCCCAACCTCCTGCACCTGAGAATGCATCCTAACATCCTGAGAAATTTGCTAACAACTTATTTGTAATCAAGGAAACTCTAATGGAGTATATTCTTTGGGCAGTGAGGGTCATGGTGATGTGAACTGGTTCCTTTTTAAAATATCCTCTTTACTCTTAATTCTCCAACTATGACCAATGAAAAATGTTTCTTAAAAAAAAAACTCTTACCTTCCATCATAGAGTCAATACTGTATGTTAGTTCCAAGGCAGAAGAGCAGTAAGGGCTAGGCAATTGGAGAGAAGTGGCTTGCCCAAGGGCACACAACTAGAAAGTGTCTGAGGTCAATTTTGAACCTAGGACCTCCTATCTCTGGGCCTGTCTAGCAATCCACTGCACCATATAACATCCTCCTGAAAAATGTTTCACTGAAGAACTCATACTACATATTTACAATACATCTCTCAGCAATTTCAACATGATCTTATAATCTGAATTCTGTAATATTAAAACTATGAGTGTAATAGTAACCTTAGAAGTAAATGCTGAATAAGGCATTTTTACTGATTACTGATATATTATAATGGGTTCAATTTTCATCTCTAACTTGGTAGCATTTATGATCAGAAGTGCAGATATTGTTATTATTGGAGGCATCTTCCATTGACCCTCTGAGTAGAATAAAACTGACATTTTGCTGTCATGCGAATAATCAAAAGTGGCTCATTCTGACTGATGTGAATTCCTATGATAGTTTCTGGACTTATTTCTTATGGCTTTTTAATGGAAGTCTCTCTCTTGACCTTTCTTTTAGAATCCTTAAATCTCTTTAAATCTACAGAGCATCCGAATATGGTGAACAGGAAAAATATATCTAAGAGATTTACAGATCTTGTTTTGTGTATATTCCCTGTATTTGCTGACTCTAGTGGCAAGATCACTCTGCCTGCATGTCACATATGGTCTTAATATAGAAAACCCATCATTTAATGTTTGTGTTATGTACTCATAAAGTTTCATAAGCTAAGGATTTGTCTTAGATCATTATAAATGTCAACTTTTGTCCTGTGATGACTTATAAGTGAAAGATGCATTAACTCCACACTGTGATCCTCACTTCAGCAACTCAAAAAACGTATTTGTATTTCGATACCCTACCAAATATCAATAAAAAATTCAAAAATTTGTATTGCTCGAGTTATTCAGTGAATGAATGTTTATTAATTGTTATTAATGTTCCAGGTTGATGAGGATACAAAGATAAGGTAAAGATATTCTCTGCTTCTTTCAAGGAGCTCACAGTCTAATGGGGGAGACAATGCACAAACAAGTATGAATAAATAAGCTATATGCTGGTTAGTTATGCACCAGGATTTTGACTCTAAAATAAATTCCCTAAAAGACAACATCTTAGCGTTCAAAAGGACCTAATATGCTGCCCTTTTCAGCAAATGGTCAAACAAGAGTCTAAGCATGCCTGCCCAAAAGCCCAGAAAATTGGTCATCTAGCATGGTTTAAAGATTACTAGTGACAAGAAAAGATTTCTCCTTGATCAAGCAAAATTTTGCCTCCTTATGCCTTCTAACCATTGCTCTTTCTTTGCCTCTAAGCCTAGATAAGACATGTCAGGTTCATTTTTTAAAATTTCCTATATCATAGCCATTCAGATACCTGAGAATACTTAGAATGTTCTACTTAAGCTTTCTCCAAGCTTCCCCAGTACCTTTAATTGATCTCTAAGTGTCTAGTTGTACAGTCTCTTCAGCCATCATGTTGTACCCCTAGTGTTGGTTTAATAAATCTTCAATAACTCTACAAGTTTCTTGAATGTTTTATCTCAAAAGTTCCCCTTTAGCTGTCATAAATACAAAATACATTCTATTCAGTGTTCCTTACTTTGTTGCATTTAAGAAAAAAGCATAGATTCTCTTAACAGACAGTTAACTAGGTGGTATAATAGATGGAACACAAGATTAAAGTCAAAAGAATATGAATTTCAATTCTGCCTTTGACAGTTATTAACTATGTGAGCCCTAACAATTCACTTAGCCTCTCAGTCTCTGTTTCCTCATCTGTAAAATGGTAAAAATAGTACAACTTCTTTAGCTAGTGTGGATAAGGAGATACTATTTGCAGAACCCATTAAAACTTTAAAGTGATATATAAATGCTAGCTATTATCCTTATTCAGAATGCCAGGTAGTAGGAGAACTAATAAAAACTTCCTCATTGTGCAAAAGGAATCATTCCCATCCCAAGTCTCTTCAGATTCCAAGATCATTTTCATTTGTTTATTGTCAGTACTTGAAAGTGTAGTGATGTTACTTGTTACTTTCTAGCTTTTTTTCATTCTAAACTCTAAAATGTGTGTTGCCTCAGGTACTGGTAATAGGTAAGGGATGAACAAAGCTTCAAAGGGATTATGTCTTTTTCTTGTAGATCCATTCTTTGCAATACTACCTCAAATCAATATTTTGTGTATACTAGAGAAACTCAAAACTTTCAATACTCTCAGAAACATGAAGATGAGAAAGTCACTGCAAAGTTCTTAATACATATTTGTAATACCTGCCTTTTCAATGAATTAATCTCTTTAAATAATGTGTGCAAAGCACTGTGCTAAGCATGAAAGTTAGAAATAGAAGGATACCACAGTCCCTGTTTCCTAGGAGTTTACCTTTTAAAGAGGGAGACAACATATAAGGAAGATATAAGCCGAAGTATAAGAAAAATGCCTTCTCATCCTTAGGATCCAGCAGAAAAGTGGGTGGCAATGCCTCTTTAAGACTCTCCCATTTTCACTGATGAGATCTTATGGCTTCTTTCAAAGCCTAGAGATCTTTCTTTATTATCAAAGAATAGTAACCAACCCCCAAATAATCAAGATATTTATTATTGAGAATAAGAAAATATGTCCACTGCTCAGTATTACAAACATACTATTTAGTTGCATGGATTCCACAGGAAAATGAGGTGGAGATTAAATCATTATGCCTTCTTGTCTCTATTTTGAGACTCACATTTATAAATTGATGAGCTGCCAGTAAACTAGACTTTTAGCGTTTAGGGGAATCATGATATTAGTTGAGTCTCACCACATTTAGATCATTATAAGGGTCTAAATATAAAACTTACTTTGAAGTTGATGGTGACAGTGCCTATTTAGATGAATTGATTGATAGACAATTTAGTTGTTTAAAGCTTAGTATACAATGCCATAAACTAAAGCCTTCACGGGGCCATTTACCTTACCTCTATTCCTTTCTCATAGACTGTACCCTGAATCCCAAATTGCTACCTCAAGGTTATGCTGTTGTTATAAGTGAGAAGTAAGGTCATGCAAAAGAGTAGATGGTTTAACATCTGTCAATTACCATTTAATAGAGGAGCAATGAAATAGGGAGGGTACTCGTGATTTCATTAGTATAGGGAATTCCTGGGTGAGGAAACTTCCTCTGTCAAAGCAAGCCAGCATCTTTTCTGAAGCTTATAGTCTTCAACAATTCTCTAGAAACACTGAGAGGCTAAGTAATTTACCAAGAGTCTAACAGACTATGTGTGGCTGGCCCAGACCTTAAATTCAGTTCCTCCTATCTTCAAGGCCAGCTCTCAATCCACTTGTTAATATGGCCTTTCTAAGTAAAGGAATGCCCCCAAATACATGCTAGGCTGTTGATAATTCATAGAATTACTTACATTGTTGAAATATGTCATACATTTTTTATATGAGATCCAATATAGTAAAATGA
The DNA here is from genome assembly GCF_016433145.1 of Gracilinanus agilis. Lineage (NCBI taxonomy): Eukaryota > Metazoa > Chordata > Mammalia > Didelphimorphia > Didelphidae > Gracilinanus > Gracilinanus agilis. The sequence continues at coordinate 236,537,047 of NC_058130.1, forward strand.
ACAATAGAATGTTTAATAAGCATTATTTGTCAACTTGAGACTTGAATGAATCCCAACAGTAATATGTGCTTTGGGAAATGAAGGGGGTAGAGACTTATTCTGAGAAGTCTTATTTTAGCATTATTGCTTACAGTAAACAATGAGGGGAATTCTGATTGTTGCCCACTAAAGGGAGGGAAACAATGGGTTAAAAACTAGTGTTAAATAAAGGAATAATTATATCATCTATTTAATATGGCCGAAGATTAATGAGGCATTCTAACTGTATATCTTTTGGTCCATTCAGGAACTCATCTTTAGAATTTATGGTAAAGAAAGAAGTCCAGGCCTTAAAGGATATCATTTTTAGGAGCTCATATTTAGAGATAGCTGGAGATTAGTGAACTCAAGAAGTATGTTTGCCCATTCTCAAAGGAAATTACACAATCTTTTTTATTCCCCATGAAACCTAACCTCACACTTAACCTTTGTCAATCATTTGGCCCTTGAACTTAAGAACAAGTTCTTCAGACAGTAGCCAAGACTATAATATGAAGGGGAGAAGTAAGTGGTGTTAGTAAGACACTGTCAAAGGAAGTAAACTAGCAAGAAAAAGCTTTCCCCTGGGATGTGCAGTAAGCATTTCAAATAATATACTCAACCACAGGGGATGAAAGGAATCATTTTTTCTATCCCCTATAGCAAATAGTCCCTTCATTCAAACACTGCTATTCATAATAGAAGAAAAGTTGGAAAGAAAAAGAAAACTGTTTATCGGGGAAGTAAGAAAAACTAGGAAGGAAGGCAGACAGGAAAAAGACAAAAAAGGGAGGAAGGAAGGAAGGAAGGAAGGAAGGAAGGAAGGAAGGAAGGAAGGAAGGAAGGAAGGAAGGAAGGAAGGAAAGAAGGAAGGAAAGAAGGAAGGAAAGAAGGAAGGAAAGAAAGAAATCTTCATTTAACAATGATATTTAAATATCTTTTGTTTCTTTTTAGCCTTAAAATTCAACATTGGTGGGGAAGCTAGGTGGCTCAGTGGATTGAGGGCCAGGCCTAGAGACAGGAGGTCTCTAGGTTCAAATCTGGCCACAGATACTTCCTGTCTATGTGACCCTGGGTAAATCACTTAATCCCATTTCCTGGCCCTTCCCACTCTTCTGTCTTAGAACTAATACACAGTATTGATTTTAAGAAAGAAAATAAGAGTTATAAAAATGAAATAAGATAAAGTACAACATTGCTTTATCATATGTCATATAATTTTGTCCATGTGTGATTGATTCCAGCTTGATTGTATAAGTTGCAGGATATTTCTTGAAGTTTCCTTGTAATTCATAGTCTAAGTTTGAGGTTTTAATGATGTCTATCTACATGACAGTAAATGAATTAACTAATCTTTTAATGATTCCCATGTATATTCCTCTTCAACCAGTTCAGAACAAATTTCAACTTCACCATATTCTAGATTAGAGCAGTAAAGTGTTGGAGAAAAATAAACTGTTTAGCATTGGTACATCCATTCTTCAGGTTAAGTACAATAAATTGCACTGTCACTGTGATGTTCATAAGAATAGAAAGTATAGGGCCTAGTACACAAAATACAGAGAAAGAGACGAGATGATAAATGGAAAGATCATTATGAGCTAGGAAAAAGTTTTTCAAGCTGATAAATTATACTGAACCTGTTTGCAGGGTAAGTACAAAAGATCAGAATCCAATTAGAAGAATTGATTTTTAATAGCAGAAACTATCATGGATCCTTCAGAATGTATTCAATACATGTAATTGATAAACATATTCCTAGCTTTATCAATTAAATATTGGGAGAGCTACGTTCATATAAATATGGGGAGCATCTAAGAAAGATATTCATTGATACAAAGAAGTTATTAATTATATAATATTAAGTTTTGGAAGCAATATTTGCTGATATCTTAGTTTCATATGTTAATATGATATTATTACTGACTCATCCTTGTATAAGATGCTAATGGAAAGAATTAATTTTAATGAGACAAATTTCATTGTATAAAAAAGAGATAGCATGCTATACTTGTGAATGTTAAAATCAGAAATAAGATAAACTACACATAGCCAAACCATTCATCTATGATCAGACTTTAATATTACTCAAATATGAGCTAATTATTTTTCCCATTGGTGAATTTATTTGACTCCAGAATGGGAAATCTGTTTACAAAATAAGAGGAAGTAAATAGTAGACCTTCATAGTTATTCAGCATATTGAATTAGATACAACTACCAAGTATACTACCATCTATTTATATGTGCGTGTGCATATACAGATAAATCTGGAGCAGCTAGGAATAGCAGTGAATAAAGCACTTGACATAGAATTAGGAAGATCTGAATTAAAATTCATCATCAGACACTAACTGTGTGACCCTAGGCAAGTCATTCAACCATTTGCCTCAGTTTGCTCATTTGTAAAATGAGCTGGAGAAGGAAAGAGCAAACAAATAGTATTTTTGCCAGTAAAATTCCAATAGGGTCACGTCAGATAATAGAAATGACTGAAAAGCAAGAAAAACAGATTTAGATGAATTTATTGAATATGAAATATACCATAGTCCCAGAAACTGAGGTCCTTATGCATACAAGAACAAGTTATCTAAATTACAAAGGGAAAGAATTTCTTCTATTCTAATTATACTTGGTCCATCCTGGTTTATAAAGTATCAGAAATGGTGGATTACATTTAAACCAGCCTGGTGGTTTTCAGAGGAAGCCTCTTTTCACTGGGGACTTAGCAACATTATTTTAACTTAGGAGCTTAGCCTGGATTTATCATAGCTCAAAAAGGAAAGAAAAGGCTTCTGTTTATAATAAACAGCATGACTGGTTTTGGAACAAAAAGTGGGCATTATTGATTCCAATATAAATATAGATAGTTCTTCAATAGAATTATATACACATCAATAATAATTTTAAAAGTACCTGCTTTATGCAAGGCACTGGGATAAATTCTGAGTTTATAATAATAAAAATGAATCATTTCCTGGTCAAAGGAATATGGTTTTTATCCATTTTAGCAGTGTCTATAGAATATACACCATAGAATTGTTGTGAAGCTGAAATGAGACAATGTATATAAAATACTTTTCGACTCCCTCATAAATTGTTGTAATCATCATCATTATAATTTTCCTCACAAATGATCATCAATATATTTGTAAAATCTGAATTGTTTGGATTGTTTATGTCAGTGACACTTTATCAGAGAACATTACCTGTCTAATATATACTGTAACAGGACTTTAAAAATCATAACATTCTCAGTCACTGTCTCACAGGATACCTAGTGAAATAATATACTCAATATATATAAATATATTTGTATTATTATATATCAATATAATAGTATACCCAATATGCATCAATATATTTTCTTTGGTACTTAATCATCATTGACTATAACATTTGCATGATAGATCCCTGTGCCACATAGGGTATAAGCATTAGGTCTAAGAAATGAAATGCCTAAAGAACTATGAGGCCCTTTCATTATTCAGCAAGAATAGGAAGTTAATAGATCTAGATCTTTTATAGGTATACCTGGGGAAATGTAGGGTTTCTTAAAATTATTACTTGGAGTATTATTTTAACTCTGCTTTCAATGAGCACATTTTGACAAAACCTTAGTGAAATGACATTTTACATTTCTATATTTCTTTGATTTTGAATTCTATTCATCTATCTTGTGGCTTCAATCATACTGGGAGGGGGTAAGAGGAGATATGAGGACAGCATAGAGGAAACTGCTGCACTTAGAACTGTAGAAAACTTCACAATTATTCTGTGCTGAATGGCCACTGCTTCTGCTGAGTCAAGCAATTTGCTTTTTTGACATTGTAAGAGAACTGTTATAGACCTAGAGATAGGGCAGCCCTTCAAAGCAGAAAGATATTAAGGCCTTTAAAATGAGTTTAATGGAGCGTAGCAGTGATCTGAGTTCATCTCTTTGGGATTCTAGGCAGAGTTCTGTTTTCCAGTTTGATTCACAACTTGGGCGGAAACAAGTAGTTTATTTTTTTTTCCTTTTTTTGTAGTCAGGAAAGCAATTACATTAGCAAAATCCTAGTCTCATGTTTTGTTCAACGTTTTAAGTGTGCCATCACTTAGTCCTTACTTTTCCCAGAGTAAGTGCAATAGTTTCTGTGGTCTAAAGTAGTGCCCTAAAGAAAAGATCAGCACCTTGACCCTGCATCTTTTAAGTTCTGTAGCTTTAACCATTTAATTTTTAGATTTGGCTCCACGCCAAACCTTGATTTCAATAAAGTCCCTAAACAGTAAGGCAAAGCTCTAAGTGGTTGTAATTTGGTGGTGTAGTAGCAAATAAGTATTATCTTCCTCTAACTGATTTTGTCTTCTGTTTCCAGCCCTAAGAATGTTGCTTTGTGACCAGGCTCTTGCTTACTAACCTACTTTAGCAACTGAATCCTTGTCTGATAATTGAGGTCTCATTTCGATCCTTCTTTCTTTGGCTGCTGTGCCATACTCTTAGTGATAATGTATATTGTGGATCCCATTTACCTCATGTTGGACCTCTCTGATGCCAACCACCTATATTCTTGTACGACTACCAATCCTCTGCTAATAGATACTCCTTATTTTTGTACTCCCTGGTTGCTAACCAGATGTTGGGATTATCCCTAATAGTTTTTCTTTCAGTGAATCTGTCTAGTCTCTGAATTTTGGTCATCTCTAATTGGACCCATTCCTCTACTTCCTGAACCCTAATTTTTAAAAGAAGAAATGCATTCAGGTTAAAATTTGATTCTTTGTTTCTATAGATACATTAAATTACTTGATACTTGATAAAATACTTGAGTCCAGCCTGAAAGTGGAATACTTGAAGGTATTCCAACCCAGCTAAACTATAGCAACAATGATGCTATCAAATGGTTCTACTTACTACATTGACTGCAGAAGCATCTACAAAACCCCTTGCTCTTCTCATTCTTCACCAACCTGGTGAAGGGGCCCGTCTGGGCCTTCTGCCTCAACTCCTCCCTAGTGGTCTTCTCCTCTTTCCTGTATTGTTGCACACCATTACAAAAGCCCCTGGACTAGGTCTTAGAACCTACCATGAAGAGGATGAACAGAGTGGTGTCTTGGGCTCTCTAGGCCTTGAGATGCCTGAATTCCCTCAACCCTCATTTTGTCTAGCCCAGTACAGCACTGGACTATGTTTGTAGTTTGTGACCAAAGCCAGCCCAGGGTCTTTTTGGTAGCCTCTTCCAAGGGTAGAAGAAAGGAGCTGACAGAGTCCCTAGCCCCACATCTCTCTAAAAGTCCACCAATGCCCATGCTCTGGGATACTGTGAGCACCCTTTAGTATACATATGACTTGTCCATTTATCAATCCAATAAATTCTGGAGAGTGGAAAAAAGAGGGCAGCTAGATAGTACAATGGATAGAGTGCCAACCCTGGAGTCAGAAGGACCTAAGTCCAAATCTGGCCTCAGGCAAATCTGTGTGACCCTGGGCAAGTCACTTAAACCCAGTTGCCTAGCCCTTGTGGCTCTTCTGACTTAGAATTGTCACTAAAATAAAAGGTAAGAGTTTAAGAAAAAAGGCATTTGAGTCTTTTTTGTCATTTGGTCATTTTTCAGTCATGTCCAACTTTTCATGATTCCATTTGGAGTTTTCTTAGCAAAGACATTGGAGTGATTTACTTTTTCCTTTCCTAACTCATATTTCAGGTGAGAAAAGAAAGGCAAACAGGGTTATGTGACTTACTCAGGGTCACAGTAGAAAGTATCTGAGGACTGATTTGAACTTAGGTCTTCCTGACTCCAGACCCAATCTTCCATCCTCCAAATCACCTAGTTGCTTTCCACTTAAAGCTAAGTAATGAAATATTCAAAGTTTTTTTGACATTTTTATCTATTTCATAGCTTACCTTGGAGAAAACACCCATCAATTTAGCAATAAGCCTAACTATACCAAAGTTCACTCATTCTCTGATAGCATACATATATGAGAATTTATTAGACAACTTCTGGAAATATCTTCCAACTCTAGATATATGGTCTTATGTTAATAAAATAAAACCTGTATTTAAAATCTTCACAGCTTTGTAGAATCTAGCAGAGAATATGTTGTATTGGTGGTCTTAAAAATCTGAGGCCACCTCCATGCCACAGCGAGGTAATGGATTAAATGACATGTGACTGCTTAATTATTTGAGCAGCATCCATTGTGATAAGTGAGTTATCCATCATTGCTTGAATGAGTTGCCCCTTTAAACACAGGCTGAATGCCCACTCTCAAAGATGTTAAAGGATGATTTCTGATTCTAGTAAATTCTGGACTAGGTGGATTCAGAGGACTAATAATGAAGTATGCCTAGCACCTTTTGCCAAAGAAATTATTGACTAAGAGCATAGATAAAGATATCCTTGTCATATATGAGCATATGGGTACTTTGCTCTGCTTAAGTGTATAGAGGGTTCTATTTGAAAGCAAGGAGAGGGGATGAGTCACTATGAAATGATTGTAATGGGAAAAAAGGCTATCAATAGTGAAGTGATTATTTCAATGATCCATTTAATACCTTCCATTACCTTCTCCAAATTCTTATTACCTAAGAGAGCAGTTACAGTTAGTGATGTATAAAAGTATATATTTTTTGCATTTTTTCAAGATGGAATGGTGAGATGGAGAGTTGAAAAAGGTACCATATAACTTGTTACATGCCATTGTGATACATGCTCTAGTCACTAACTTCTCACCCTACTCATTGGCAATTCAGTTTCCTAGAAGGTGTTTCCAGTATTTCCCTTTTTGGAGGTTAAAGAATAAGTCTGAAAGGTCAGAGAATTTTCTCTAGTACTAGAGCTTATCTTCCCCCATTGAAATGCTTCCTTTCTTGATTTTCCATTAATGCCATGTGCTAGTAAACTTAATTTGCTTTTAGAAAGGGATATTTCCTACAGGGGTATTTCCTTCCTCTTAGTCATTTATAATCATTACATGACATGGGTATTAAAGTGTGAAAGGCTGGGGAATAGAATCTTAAATAGTATTAGTAGAAGGCAGGGGAGAGAGACAATCATGTCGCAAATGAACTTGGTAGGGGCTATTTCAAAGAGAGAAAAGAAAATCAGGGTAAAACTATTCTGCGGTAAAATATGGAACTTAGCAATGGGTCAATTGATTCATAGATTGATAGTGCTAGAATATATCTTAATGACCAAAGTTCCTCATGTTAGAGTTGAAGAAATTTAGTGGATAACCAAAGAATCTCAAAATTATAATTAGAACATATCTTAGAAGGATTTTAGTTAAATTTGTCAATCATTTCAAAAATATGATCTATAATGTCCATGATGAATGGTTATTAGATTGATAAATGGATATGTGCAGTAGTGGAAAACTCATTGCTCATAGTAGCCCATTCCACTGTTAGCTTTGTTTTTTTCTTTTTTTAAACATTTATTAATATTTATTTTTTAGAAAAGTCAACATGGTTACATAATTCATGCTCTTTCCCCTCCCCTCCTCGAGCTCCCCACCCCTCCCATGGCTGATGCATATTTCCACTGGTTTTAACATGTGTCATTGATCAAGACCTATTTCCAAATTGTTGATAGTTGCATTGGTGTGGTAGAGAAAGCTAATGTAATGATGAACTGTCCTAGAGGGATGTTAGATGTTATAGCCCCCCCCTCCAAGAACTCCCCAGGGTCAGTGAAGCACAAAAACCTTTGGCTTATGGAAATAAAGGAAACTGGTAGGGAGGACCCTAGCACTCTTCAAACTAACTCCTCCCAACTTCTAAGTCTCCTGAGTAAGGAGAGCCTTCTGTTTCTTCTGTGGGCCCTGCTTACAACTCCCTGTTCTACTTAAGAAATTCCCAATGCTATCTGACTCTATCATAACCTCCTCACTAGTAATTAATAAAAGAAAGGAATATCCTGGGTTTGGCTGCACTAAGTAATCCCAAGTCCATATGGAAAATCTTTGAATTACTTTATCCCCAGAGGAATTCTGGCAGATGTACGACTGGCAGGTGATCATTGGACTCAGGGAAAATTGTTTCCTCCAAATAAATTCTCTACCTAGAAGTCAAAGATTTCTCCATGAAATCTTGACTTTCCAGGAAAAATCTCTTAGAGCAAAACCCTCCTTCAGCTTGGTGAAAATTCAAGCAGAGAGTCAAAAATTCCTTCCAGCTTGGTGAAAATCCAAGAAGGAAGTGGTCAGTTATTTTCAGTTCAGTCTCCCACAATTCCTTTTTCTTACCAGAATTATCTCTCAGGGCTTATCTGAAAATTCTCTTACTTTACCTAATCCTAGAAATCAGTTTGTCCCTAACTTATATTCATACACTACTTATGTGCTTGTATTTTATTATTGCACTTATATAACATGTAAATTTTTCAGGAAGCAGTTTCAATATTTTATTCAAGTTATAATTGACTATATTAATATCCATTAGGTGGGAAATTTCTAGCTTTAAACATTTATTAATAGGAAGTAGAAAAATACAAATGACATTATATTAAAACTTTAATCTTTAAACCAAAGAGAATAACATAAAGATGAAACAGTTAAAAGCTTGTCATTTTAGAGTCACAATTTGAATAGAAGAATTCCATTAATGAGATCTCACTGAGCAAAGTTTGGGCATATAAAAATGACTTGATCAAACAAATGGGAAAAATTATTAAGGTCATACTATGTTTCAGTCATTATGGTGTTGAACATACATATTGGTGCTGAACATACAAAGATTAAAACAGAACAGGTCTTGCCCTCAAGGAGTTTGTGTTCATTTGAGGAAAACAAAGAGTATGTAAATAAGCAGTAGCACAATAATTACACTATAAAATTTTTGGAAAGGCAATATCTACAATGAGCCAGCAAATGAGCTAAAAGAGAGAGAGAGAAGAGGAACTAGAAGTGACTGTTAAAAATATCTTTTGATAACAAATTACTTGTAAAGGTGTCATATTCAAAAGAAGAAATCTAAGGTGATAGCTTAAAAAAAGATCTACGAGAATTCTTTTTTCATAACTTGGGTCTATTGATAAACAACAGGAATTGTGGTTTAGAGAAGAATAAGGAAGGATTATAGAAGCAATCTGCTACAGGAGAGAGGAGGGTATGGGATCAAACATTCAGACCATTCCCTAATAGATAAATGATCAAAGGATATGAATATATATTCATCAAAAGAACTCCAAGGTAAAAATTTTATTGACTCTTTCTTAGAGATCCCTTTCCTAAACTATATAGATAACTTTCTCAAATATAAAAATGTTATTTTCTAATTGATAAATGCTCAAAAGATATAGTTTTGAATGAATATATCATTTATGAATGTATGCATATATATGAAAAATGCTCTAACTCATTATTGATTTAAGAAATGCAAATCAAAATACTTCTGAGATATGTCATCTATCAGAATGGCTAAAATTGTAAAAAAGCAAAATGGCAAATTTTGGAGGGGATGGAAAAATGGGGACCCTAATATATTGTTGGTGGAACTGTGAGCTGATCCAACCATTTTGCAGAGCAAACTGGAATTATACTTAAAGAGTTATAAAGCTGTCTATACCTTTTCATCAAATGATACTATTAGATTTATTTCTCAAGGTGTTCAGGGGAAAATGAAAAGAACCTATATATTCTAAAATATTTATAGCAGCTTTTTTGTGGCAAAGAACTGAAAATTGAAGGGATACCATAAATAGAGAATGGATAAACAAGTTGTGGAATATGACCATGATGGAATATTATTGCACCATAATAAATGACAAGCATTGAATAAACATTGAAAGACCTATGTAGAATTTTGAGAAATATACAGAACCTTTTCAGGGTTTGAAACCAAGAAAGAGGAGTAACTAGAGCAGCAGCTGCATGTCAGCATGAGAATCCTAATCAACTAAGATTAAAATATCGCCACAAAATGAATACAAGACTGAAAGAACCAACAAGGAGACATAGTGAAACAACTTTCAAGAAAAGAAAAACCCAAAAGGTAGGCAGACAACATCTGGGGAACTGGGGTAAGAGAAGAGCAGAGCCAGCAAGAGGCTATAGGAAGGAGTGAAGAGCAATTCAAGAGCAAACCACTCCCACACCCCACCACACCCATCATCTGCTGTCACAGGTTCCAAACTTAAGTCCAAGCTAACATTCACACCCTGAGATTCTGCCTGGGCAAATAATGGTCCAAACCAACCCACACCCCTTGAAATTTCAAATCTGTGAAGAAGCCTGGAGTCCCAGCCCAGGGCAATCTGGCCTGAAGGGGACTAATCCATGTGGGCTCAGAACAAAGTCAGGAATCCCAGTCTGAGCTTGGTATGAGGACATAATTCACATTTTGTGGTGAAGACAAAATTCAAAGGGAAGCCCCACCCAGATCTTTTTGCCCAAAACTAAGGAGAGAGCTTCAGGACAGGGCAATCAAGGGTGTACCTGATTGGATCAAAACACAGTGAGATCAAAAACTTAAGCCTAAGCCTGTGGCTAGAATTTGATCAGCACCTGACCTGATCAAGTTCAGAGTGAGATCAAAAGCTTACACACAAGCATGAGGAATTTCTTTAAGCTATTAACATCTCAAGGATGAATTGAATCTGCAGCAGGAGGGGAGTCTCAGAGCTCTCAGCTCAGAAAATGAGCCAAAAATATCAAGGAAGGACTGAAGTTTAAGAGGGTACCCCAACTCCACAGAAACAGAGCCTAAATATAATTAGATAGGAAAAATGAGCAAACAATCAAAAAAGCAACTAACCCTAAAGAATTTAATGGAGACAAAGAGCATGGTATAGACACAGAAGAAGATAATAAAAGCAAAGGAAAAATGTAAAGCCCGAAAGAAAAATATGAGTTGGACAAAAAGTCTAGAAGAGCTCAAAAAAAAGACTTCAAAAACCAATTAAGAGAGGTAAGGAAAAGTGGGGAAGAGAAATGAAAGTGATACAAGAAGAAATAGACCAATTGAAAAAGGAGAACCAAAAACCAACAGAGGAAAGTCAGTTATTAAAAATCAGAATTGACCATCGAGAAACTAATGATTTTATGAGAAATCAAGAAACAGTAAAGTAGAACCAAAGGAATGGAAAAAGAGGAAAATATGAAATATTGAAACAATAATTGACCTAGAAAATAGATCTAGGAGAAACAATTTGAGAATTATTGGACTACCCAAAAGCCATGATCAAGCAAAAACCTTGGATGTCATACTACAAGAAATTATCAAAGATAACTGCCCAGAGAACCTTGAATGAGAAAATAAAATTGAAAGAATTCATAGTTCTCTTCCAGAAAGAAATTCTCAAATGACAACTTCCAGAAATGCAAAAGCTAAATTCAAGAGCCACCAAGCCAAGGAGAAAATACTTCAAGCAGTGAGAAAGAAACAATTTAAATACCATGGAGCTACAATCAGGATCACACAGGATCTAGTGGCTTCTACATAAAGGATTGAAAGGCATGGAATATGATATTCAGGAAGGCAAAAGATTTGGGTTTACAACCTAAAGTCACCTATCAGCAAAAATGAGTATATTCTTTCAGAGAAAAAAATGGTCATTGAATAAGATAGAAGATTTCCATGTATTCCTGAGGAATAAGCCAGATCTAAACAACAACAAAAAAATGTGAAGTCCAAACATGAGACACAAGAGAAGGCCCAAAAGGTCAATTAGAAAGAGAAATATACAGAACCAAGGAAATATCATATATAACAACAGAAATATTGTTTGAAGAATGACTTGTTTATTGTTCAAGAGAAAGAATTGATAAGCAGAAAAAACTAAGATATTGTTTTATATTCACCTATATCTTTTTGTCAAATTATGCCTTCTCTACTGGGGGAAGAGAAAGAGAGATGTGGATAATTGGGTATTTTCATGTAAGATGCAAAAAAGTTAATTATTTAAAACTTTTAAAAAGAATTGCAAAGTATTCAGTTCCATGAAAAATGCTCAAAATCACTACTAATAAAAGAAAGGAAATTAAATCAGCTCTGATGTTTCATCATACATCCTGAAAATTGTTTAAAAAATTCAAACAAAATCACAACAGTCAAATGTTGGTAAATTCCTGAGAAAATAGGCATACTACAACATCATTAAAAAAAAGCCCTTACCTTCTGCCTTATTTTCAATTTTAAGATAGAAAAGTCTTAGGGCGAGGCAATTGGAATTAAATTATTTGCCTAGGATCACACAGGTAAGAAGTGTCTGAGGCCAAATTTGAATCCAGGAATCCAGGTCCTCCTGACAGTAAGCCAGGCACTCTATCTACTATGCTACTTAGCTACTCTAACACTAATACAGTATTAATGGAACTGTGATATTGTATAACCATTTTGTAAAGTAATTTGGAATTATGCAAATGAAGTGACTAAAATGCCCATACCCTCTGAACCAGAGACTTCATTACTGTACTCATACCATAAGCAAGACAGTGATATGAAAAGGGTCCTGATAGATGCCAAAATATTTATAGTAGCATATTTTTTACATATATCATAGCTAAAAATTAGAAACAAAGTAGATGCTCATTGATTGGGCAGTAGCTAAACAAGTTGTATATATTGTTGTGAGGAAGATTACTAAATTATTATTTTGGAGGCTTAGCAGGCAAGGCTGAAGGATTCTAAATGGAATGGGGAAGCAGGAAGTGTTGCTTCTCTCTGGGATGGACTCCATGGTGGCTGGGAATAAGTTGTAACTGACCTCCTGGGAGACCTTAGAGGAAGTGGAGTTTTTACCCTGATTTCCTGGGATCCTGAAGGAAGATAGTCATTTGCTTGTGGAAGATTTTTTTGATAGAGACTATTAAACCTAACCTTAGTTGCTGGTTAACTTGGGCTGGGTAGATCCTGAAGGAGTACAGACACTGGTCCTGGAAGAGCTGCAACATCACTGGAGTGTGACAAGACTCTGCAGTGAGGATATCCACTTCAGGCCTGCTATTCTTTGGGCCCTTCCCTGCTATAGTTACTAGCTGAGTGTAGATAAGTCCATTCCCTGTCCATGAGGCTTGCCCATAGACTGGTAGAATAGAACCCCCTTTTCCCTTCTTTAGACTATAGTTTTCTTTAATTAAACCTGTGTTTATAAGCCCTTTTGTCAATATCATTTACTTGCAGTTTCTCTGACTCCCTGGCTAGGTGGGTCAGTGTGACAGTTAAGGCCCAACAGTCACTCCTGTCAACTGCCATTTCCCAAACTGCTCAACCCAATTTCCCCAGCTTGTTAAGTCCCCACCTATTGTCCATTCCTGTCTCCTACTCACCCTTCTGAACCCAGATAAAATATAGTTTAACCCCCAGTTTTTTCCCCCATAAGAACATGAATGTAATAGAACAATACTACACAATAAGAAAAGATGAATGTGATGAATACAGAGAACCATGGAACAATCTACATGAACTGATGAAGTGGTAAGTAAGCAGAGGCAAGAAAAAAATATACACAGTACCTATAAAAATATAAATAGAACAGCAACACATCAAAAAATCAAAAGTAAAGTTAACAAAATTATAAAGATCAACTAAGGCTCAAAGGAAACCTCTTTTTTTGTAGGTAGAAGATCCATAGACAGTGTTGCTGAAACTGCACATATTTTCAGATTTTTTCAATGTATCTATCAGCTGTGATTAATTTTTATCATCAAAAAATATTATCAGATGGGATGACTTTTAAGAAGGAATAAGAAGAAGGGTACATGAAAGACCATTATGATTGAAAAAATAAAAAAATCAATTTAATTCTTTTAAAGATAGAGGATTGACCTTGGAGAGAAGTATCACCCTTTAATCTGAGTCTTAAAACTATTCCATTGGAAATATGCTTAGGTTCAACTACTAAAAAATTAAAATAAGCAAGCTAGGCTATAATTTATCTGAGGGAAGCTATATCTGGTGTCAGAAAGTTACTAGATATGTGATTCTGGGCAAGTCAGTTAACCCTATTGTTCTCAGTTTCAGACTTTTTGATTTGTAAAATGATCTAGAGAAGGAAATGGCAAACCACTCCAGTATCTTTGCCAAAAATCCCAAATGAGATCATGAAGAATCTGACATGATTGAAACAACTGAACAATCATTTGTTTATCTACCTACTCTTATCACTTTTGTAAGATATAAAAGGACAATTCCACTCTGTTTTAGCTAGCAATGGTGAGCACAATAAACAGTTTACCTATTTTGAGCACTATAATATTTCAGGGATTCCCCCATCTCTCCAATTTTCTGCAAATTTCATTTAATAAAAAGAACACTAGATTTAGTCAGAGGATTTATATTTGAAGCCCATATCTGCAACTTCCTTCATGTATGACTTTGGGCAAATCATTTAAGTCACTTATTGGCCTCAGTTTCCTCATCTTTAAATTAAGCAGATTGAACTCCTTGATCTTTAAAGTCTCTGGCATAAAAATCCTTAAGTTCCTCATCATCTGGTCTTCAATTGAGGAGAAAAGATGTAAATATTCCCTTGTACATTTTATTTTTTTTTTCAATTAGAAAGTATTTTCTCTCTTCCACTTCTTCCCCTGTCCCCAACTACTTGGACAAATAAAAAGAAAATAAACCCTTATAATACATATGGATTATTAAATAAATAATTTTTATACTCCTCATGTCCAAAAACATGTATTATTCTGCCTACTTAGTTTATCAACTCTAAGTCAAAAGGCGAGCAGCATTTTTCAGCATCAGCCTCTGAAATCATAATTTATCATTGTGAAACTTCACTAACCACTGTCACTATTTTGAAAAATCAGCATGTGCCCTGTTGAGGCATTTTGTCCCCTTTACTACTTTGAGTAATATAGTGTCAAAGGTGAAATCATGTTCTAAAGAGGAAACATACTATTTTTTTGCTTTAAATAGTTCTTCTAGTTTTTTCTATTTAGTTTTCTTATAAACATATCAGTATATCATTATCATGACCACAGACTATTTTATTATATTTATTGCTTTACTAGAATATAGAATATCTGTGTCAGACAGCATGCATGATGTGCCAATAGTTACTTCACTTTTTTCCATTTCAATATAACATCATTTAGGGGCAATAATAGCAGAATAGAGTATAAATATGTACATAGAAAGGATATTTATGGTCTGAGTTACTTAAATCTGTACCCTTGTTACACAAGTCTGTAAATTTTTGTAATTCCAGAAACATATTGTAGCAGATATAGCAGATAATTTCCAGAGGGGTTTTGTGAAATAATGATCTCAACATTCTTCTATCACCTTGATAGAGAAAAACATCACTTCAATCCAACTTGAGGAGCAAAGATGTAGTTAAGACATAGCTCAGGAAAGATAATACCACACTGGAGATGAGTTTATTTGGAGCACTTCAAATGTATGTTTGTGTATAGGTGTGTGTGAGCTTTGTGGAGAAATCCTTTTCTCTGTTCATAATGAATTTATTAATGGTAGTAGTATTATTTCATTGTCCCTAAAGCAGCTGTTTTTAATGGACTGCTTTATTTATTTTTTTAATTTTTTTATTTTATATATATTTATAAATAATAATTACTTATTATTTGTTTATTTCAGTGTCCCTAAAGTAGCTGTATTTAATGGACTGCTAAATTCAACTCTTTTATGGATTTTGTTATTTGTTATTGAAAATTAATACTCTTTAGTAATTTAATACTCTTTAGTAACTATGGATGTATAATATTTAGAGCATATACATAAACACTTGATAATTAACCCTATGTACATAATATATAATGCCTGAGGACCAAACTGCAGGACATCTCAGTGTCTAATGTTATGTTGATAAAATAACAGATATTTTGGAGAAGCAGATAATTAAGCCAGGGCCAGTAACCTTCCAGACACAGACACAGATTGACAGGCTTCAGTGAGAAGGGAGGGAGTAAGACACTCCTGGCTCTCAAAACCCTCCCCACAAGCAGTTAAGGTTTCAGTTGGAAAAATGGAGACTGACTGAGGTACTTCTGGTAAGTTTCTGTTGAGGCTGAACTCTAATGATGTTCCTCTTTTCTTAACTTATATTCCTCACAGGTCTGATAGAGGAATAGGTAAAAGCTAGTTATCTAAAATGTTGAAGGACTGAGATAGATGATCTTCTTAAATCTGTCAGCTCACAGGATTCAAGCTAAATGACCAGACTTGAGCAGTGAGTATCCCCCAAATAATTTCCAGGCACAAATATTGTACATAAAGCTTATTTTAAGAAGTAAAAGGAAGGGGGCAGCTGGGTAGCTCAGTGGATTGAGAGCCAGGCCTAGAGACGGGAGGTCCTAGGTTCAAATCTGGCCTCAGACACTTCCCAGCTGTGTGACCCTGGGCAAGTCACTTGACCCCCATTGCCTACCCTTACCACTCTTCTGCCTTGGAGCCAATACATAGTATTGACTCCAAGACGGAAGGTAAGGGTTTAAAAAAAAAGAAGTAAAAGGAAAAGCTAGAGGTGGTAATTAGGGTTTTGGATAAGGAAAGGTTGATCCTGAACTGTTAGGTTGAAGCTGCCCTTCCCCACTACAGGAAGGGTGAAGGGCACTTAACTAAACTGGCTCTCTTGCTAATAGTGAATATATCTAATCAATAATTCACTAAATAATTGTTATATTGATATTGATAAGGATTAATACTAATAAACAGGCTAACTCCTAAGAAAAAACCATGATTGCTTTACCACAATGGCCACCCAGGTGAACCCCCCAAGTCAGGAGCAGTAAGCAGTGAGTCTGCTCACCTCAACCCCCACAAAGCAACTGTCTCAACCCTTCTCAGCTGCCCCCTCACCCAAAGTTCTCCAGGGGGGGTCCCCTGGAATTCTGGGTGAGGCTGTCCCTGTATTTTGCAGGGATTCCATGCTACCATCTCTACATAACACTAATGCTACCTGAAATTTTCACTTACTTGTTTGTTTCTTTCCTTTTCTCTGTCACCATTAAGGCTAACTCACATGTCATTCCAGGATACTGGGAGGACCATAAGCCTCCCAACTGGGTTCTATTTCTCCCCTCAACCTTGCAAGGTATTTTCCTGATTAAATTTTCTTTGTTGCTTGTAACTGAGAAGTTTCATACCCTGAATTATAATTATCATTCCAACATGAAATGTTAGAAAATGTTCAGCTTGTAGGCATTAGAATATATTGTTGAAACAATTTCTCAAAATGCTTGGAAATTTAAAAATATGATGATGATGATTGTGATGGTGATAACATTTTTCTACCATTTTATCAAGAGGAATATCCTGATTTCAATATTATCTTTAGATTTTTTAGCTCCTTTCAAAACTTAATATTCATTTTTAAGAAACATTTATTTTAAAACTCAAAATCAATCTATATTTAGTATGTTAGACAAAACCCATTATAAATTATTTAATTCACAGTGGAAATTAATTTCATGATTGCTTTCATTGAATGCCTATATATATACATATATATATATATGAACATAACATATCACTTTTTTAATGAATTTTATAACTAATTAGGTAGATTGGTTCCAAGTAGCTCATAAAGAACTGCAAGAGGAAGTAGTATCCAAGGAAACAACTTATTATAAGTGTTCCATACTTTAAAATAAATATATCATTACTAGTTCACATATATAATAATAGTTCCAAATAGGTTATATTCTTCATCAAGAGATTATTAAGTTATTATCCATAGAATATGTAAGACCAGTTCTAGATAAACTCATTCAATGATTCAATGTATCCATTTATTGTGCCTTTTCATTTCACTATGTCCTCCTCTACCCTTTCCTCCCTTCTTAAGCACTAAGATAACTCCCCACAAAACATTCCTTTAAGGAATGTTTTTGTTAGATATTGTTTATGCCTTATTGTAAGTTTGTCAGTGTTTTATTTAGCATGGGTATTAAATTTATCTTCTCTCAAATTATATCCATGAAGTTTTATCTCTCAAATAAATAGAAAGAAAGCAGAGATGCTATTATATTTGTTAAGAGATAGGTAGAAGGATGAGAGAGTACTTCCAAAATCATAACTGAAATAATTTAAAATAATTTATAATCTCCCTACATGGAATGGTCAGCTGTATATTATATGAAATCCATTTTATACTAAAGTTATATCAGTATAGTGATTAGAACCAGACTTGTCATTGCAGTGATATAGGAAATTACTGAATGAAGAAATTCACTATCAATATAGAATGCTATGTTCTCTTCTCATAGTAGTAAAAAAAAATCTAGAGTACTCTAGAGTACTCTAAGATTATATAACTTGAATGATCTCTCATACTCCATGGCCAACTCTCTATCTAGAGCATATAACAATACTACCAATAATAGGATTGAAACATTTCCCTTCTTATATCCTATTTCTTTCTGGAGAATGGTATCTTTATAGTATTGTCACATGTAGTAAAAAGAATAAGAACATTGTAAAGTATATATCATTTGACTCTGCTAGTACCCCCATTATTATAGTAGCATAAGAAAAAAATTTAAATAGGTTAATATATTTGCGATTTTTTAAATGAGTAAATTTTATGATGCATTTTAAGGTATTATGACAAAGGTGACAAATAATGTGAATAGTCATTGTTGGAGGAACTGCAGAGAAATGGCCATACTAAAGCACTGTGAACTAGTTGATTAAATCATTCTGAAAATAATTTATTCAAGTAAAATGACTAAAATATCGATATCTTTGACCTGGAAATTTCATTATTTGGCATATACAGGAAGTCAGTGGTAAAAAGACAAGTTCCATGTATCTCCAGAAAACTATAAAAATATTTTTCATGGTAGCCAAGACTTGGAAAGTAAACACCCATTAATTGAGAAATGTTTAAACAAAATGTGATATGTGTGTGATGTGTGTAAAAATGCATATTACTATTATATAAACAACAATGAATATGTTGAATATAGTGGCTTGAGGATGCATGACATAATATAAAGTGAAGCATATAAAATGGAACCCAGGAAATAATACAAAATTCCTAAAATAATGTAAATAATATAACAACAGCAAAATAATTAACAATTATTGCCTTGAAATTATAGTACCTGACCATGGCTAAAATATAAAGAGATATTATGTCATTCTTCCTTTTTGAAGATATGATTATTGTGGGTAGGAGATACTAAAGATGTTTTCAGTTTTGAGGAACTATTTCAGTTTTTTATAAGAGAAGACAATCTCCATTAGACAATGGGAAAGGGCTGTCTCAGGAAATGTAAAGGCTCAAAATGTATCAGTTGAAAATATTTTAAAGCCTTCTGTTGAAGAACTCAAAGACATCGATAGTCATATGAAAAAAAAAAGTCTCTATTTCACTCATGATTAGAGAAATACAAATTAAAATAACCCTGAGATACAATCTTACACCTGTAAGACTGGTTAGTACAATGAAAAAGAAAAATGATAAATGTTGGAGGGGATGGAGGAAAAAACTGAGACACTAATGCATTGTTGGTAGAGGTGTGATCTGATCCAAACATTCTAGTGAGCAATATGCTACTATGTCCAAAGGATCCTAAAACTCTTTATCATATTCTTTGGCCCAATAATACCAATACTTGATCTGTATCCTAAAGAGATTGTTTTTGAATGGCGAAAGCACCTTTTGATACAAAATATGTATTGCAACTCTTTTTGAGACAGCAAAGAATTAAAAAATAAGGGGTTGTTCATCAATTGGAGAACGGCTGAAAAAGTGGCATATGATTGTGATGGGAGGCTATTGTGCAATAAGAAATAATGAGCAGAATTATTTTGGAAAAATCTGGAAAGGCTTTGAACTAATGCAAAGTGAAATGAGCAGAACCAGAAAGATATCGTACGAAGTGATAGCAATTTGTTTTTGATGAGCAACTGTGAAAACTTAACTATTCTCAGCAATGCAGTGATACAAGAAAATCCCAGAGACCCGTGATGAAAAATTCCATCTAACCTCCAAGGAAGAAGTGATGGAATCTGAAGGCTGACTGAAGCACATTATATTTTACTATCTTTTTTGTGAGATCTCTCACAAAATGACTAATATAGGAAAATATTTTACATGATCATACATATAAAATCTACTTTGGATTCTTTACTGTGGCAAAAAGAGGGAAGGTGAAGGAGAGTGGAAGAGAGAGAATTGGGAATTCAAAATTTTCAATGTATATTTGTTGTGCGTCTATTCTGTTCTACTGTTCTACTTTTCTCTTAGCCACTACCAGATAGTTTCAATAATTACTTTTTTAAAAAATTCAGTGCAAAATCGAGTACCACAAAACCTCCTTCCTTTACATTTTTTTTATTATTTCCTATTATTTTGACCTTTTTCTTTACAAAATAATTTGTTATTAACTTTTTCCTAGTTCAATAAAATATTTTTGGTAATTTAATTGGGAGAGCATCAAATAAGCAGATTAGTTTCTTTAGAGTTGTCATTTTAATTATATTGGCTCCGTCCACCAATGAAAAATATATTCCTATGTATTTTCTTCTTTCTAAGGTTATTTTAAATGGGTCATCTATTACTATCTCTTCTTGAAGAAAATCGTTGATATTCCACAGAAAGGCTGATGATTTCCATGGATTTATTTTATATCCTGCTACGTTGCAAAAATAATTGATAGTTTCAGCTAATTTTAGTTGAATCTCTAGTATACATATGTATATGTATGTACATATGTATATCATATTATGTGCTAAAAGATATAGTTGTTAGCTCTTTGCCCATTCTAATTCCTTCATTTCTTTTTTGCTAATTAATGCTAGTATTTCTAATACAATATTAAGTATGGGTGATAATGGACATCCTTGTTTCACTCCTAATCTTACAAGGAAGGCTAATAACATCCCTATTACAGACAATGTTTGCTGATATTTTAAATTATATATTTATTTTTCTAAGGAAAAACCCATTTGTCCTTATGCTTTCAATTATTTTAATAGGAACGTGTTGTATTTTTGTCTGACTTTCTGCATCTATTAATATATGAATTTTGTTACTTTTTTTGAAAAATACAAAATATTTTTAAAACAAATATAGAAAAATTTTCAATGCACAAAAAGTCTGTATATGTATTAAAATTTTTAATATTGCATAAATACAATATAGAATAGTTATTTTTTCAAAATATTTTAAGAAATTAAAACAGGTTAATTTTGTACAAACATGGAAGACATACATCAAATTATGAAGAATGAAATGAACAGAATCAAGAGAACATTACATATAATAACAGAAATATTATTTGAAGAATTACTTGTGTATGTAGACTTCCAGAGAAAGAAAGAACTGATAAATAGAAAAAATTCAGAATGAGATATACATATATATGCACATATATATCATTTTTGTCAAATGATAACTTCTCTAATAGGGTAAGGGGAGAGAGAAAGAGTTAACTGGGTATTTTAGTGTACCAAACAAATTAATAAATAAATTTATTATGTAATTGATGAGAAATATTTTCAAAGCCATCTATAATGCTTTACATTCTTTTTTAATACCTTGGACACCAATTTCTAGTTATTTAAAATTGTGTTGTTTTCAGGTTAGATTTTCTTCATTCATATTTTAGCTCTTTTCCTCTTTAACTTCATCCTCTTAAATGTAATTATCAGTCTAAAACAGTGTTTCCCAAAGCGGGCGCTGGCACCTCCACCCCCTGGTGGGTGCTGCAGCGATCCAGGAGAGCGGTGATGGCCACAGGTGAATTTGGGGGCAGTGAATAACTGTAAGAGGGTGGTGATAGTAGGTGACAGGGGAGGCTAAGTAATATTTTTTCTGGAAAGGAGGCGGTAGGCCAAAAAAGTTTGGGAACCACTGGTCTAACATATGTGTATATGTATATATTTTTTTCTATTCAGATAGATGTATGCATAGATATCAGATACCACTGTGATAAAAAACAAACATGGACTATACAATATAATAACTGATGAGAGTAGATTATCATTAAAATTTAAGCAGAACTGTTCTATTTCACATGTATACTCAATTTCATCCACATATGTTCTCAGAATGACCTCATTTTAATATCTTTGCAATGTCATTTCTCTTTAGTTGCTCTTAAACATTTCATAAGAATTTGATTTTTGTAATCTACAGGCATGTTAGTGTGACTATGCTTTTTTTTACATTTGATAAGAAAATTTTTGCTCACTACTGAGAGTTTTTTGAGATATTTCATTCTCATCCTTTTGGTAACTATTTCATTAGTTAAGCTTCTATAAGATGGTAATTTGATAAATAGAATGCTACAGATTTACATTTAATTTGGTAGTATTTTCATTTTTAAAATATTAATATGGTCCAATAATGAACATTAAATAACTCTCCAATTGTTAATAAGTATTTTCTTAATTTCTATAATGTTTTCTACAAGTACATATTAATTATTTATTTAAAATGTAATTATATGAGTCATAAATGTTTTAGGGGAAGTCATTCTCCAAACAACTTATGTAGTTTTTTATTTATTTATTTTATTTATTTATTATGTAGAATTTTTAAAATGGAATGTATGTTACTACCATTTCTTTTCTGGTTTTGCTAGTACTCTGTAGAAATACTGATGATTTTGCAACTCGCCACTTTACTGGAGCTATTAATTATCTGTTTCTTCATGAATTCTCTGAGGTTTTCCTCATTGTACAATCATGTAATATTCAAATAGGAATGATTTTTCTTCTCTGTCATTTTGAAACCTTTAATTTTCTTCCCTTGTTTTATTTCTATAACTAGCATTTCTAGAAACATGACAATGGGTTCTGTTCTTCCTCACTTAAAAACTTAGTAAACTATTGGTTTTAGGGACATGCTTTCACTACTATTAAAGGTCCTCTCATAACTACACTTGTAAAGATTTTTGACATAAATGATTGCTACATTTTTTCAAAGACTTTTTCTGTGTCTATTAATATAGCCATATGGTTTTCATTCCCTGCATTGTTGATACACTGATTAATACTCATTGTTTAACTAGTGACTGAAGAATTCCTGCATCTCAAATGTAAACCAAAATGGTTATAGAAACTTTTTTTTTTTTTTACCCTTGTACTTCGGTGTATTGTCTCATAGGTGGAAGATTGGTAAGGGTGGGCAATGGGGGTAAAGTGACTTGCCCAGGGTCACACAGCTGGGAAGTGGCTGAGGCCGGGTTTGAACCTAGGACCTCCTGTCTCTAGGCCTGACTCTCACTCCACTGAGCTACCTAGCTGCCCCAGTTATAGAAACTTTTTGAATATGCCGCTGTAATCTTTTTTCTGCATATTTGATTTTATAAAAATATTTACTAATAATGTTTCTATAGTCTTGTTTCAGAGAGGCTAAGTAGAAACATTTTCCCTAACTTATTATTTGTTTTTTAATCTTGATTGTGTAGCTTTTGTTTGTGCAGAAACTCTTAAAATTTAATGTAGCAAAACTTATCTTTTTTACAATTCATAAATTTCTCTAAGTCTTGTTTTGACCTATATTCTTCCTTTTTCCATAGGTCTGATAGGTAAACTATTTTGTGCCTCCTTAATTTGTTTCTGGTATCACTCTTTATTTCTAAATCATGTACCCATTTTGACTTTACCTTGGTATATGGCATGAGGTATTGGTTTATACCAGAGATGAGCAAACTTTTTAAAGAGGGGGCCAAAGGAAAGGAAATGCTCATGCTCAGTCTCTGTCTAAGGCAACTCTTTCGAAGTTTCATTGTATTGTATCCTACTCATTGGATTTGTCAGATTAGGAATAATGTCACATGACTGGATAGAATATTTCAGGAGGCCACATCTGGCCTGTGGGCCGTAGTTTGCCCATCACTGGTCTATACCTAACTTCTGCCATCCGGTTTTCCATTTTTCCCAACAGATTTTGTCAAATAATGAGTTCTTCCAGAAGTCTGGATCTTCAAGTTTGTCACATTATGTCACAATAACTAGTTTATTGTGATCATTTACTATAGTGCATTGAGTGCCAAACCTAATCCATTGGTCTTCAACTCTATTTCTTAGCCAGTCTCAAATTGTTCTCCTTCGTATATTTTTTCATTAATTCCTTGGTCTTGGCTTTTTTGCTTCCAGATGAATTGCTATTTTTCCTTTGGCTCCATGAGATAATTTGGTTTGATTAAATGCGGTACTGAATAAATAAATTAAATAAGGAAGAAGATTCATTTTTTATTATATTGCCTCAGCCTACCCAGGAATAATTACTGCTTTTCAAATTGTTTAGAAATGATTTTATTTGTGTGAAAACTGTAGTTGTGGTCATATAGTTCCTGGGTTTTTCTTGGTAGGTAGATTCCCAGGTATATTTTAAATATAATTTCATTTTCTATCTCTTGTTGTTGGGCTTTATTGGTAGTGTAGAGAAATGCTAATACTTTTATGGACTTATTTTATATCCTGCTACTTTTGCTAAAGTTATGACTATTTCTATTAGTTTTTTATGTGATTCTCTAGGATTTTCTAGATATATCATCATACCATTTGCAAAGAGTGATAGCTTTATTATTTCCTCTTTGTCCATTCTAATACCTTCCATTTCTTTTCTACTGTTACTGCTGTAGCTAGTGTTTTTCTATAATAATGAATAGTAGTAGTCATAATCCTTTTTTTTCATTCTTCATCTTATTGGAAAGGCTTCTAATTTACCCTACTACTAATGATGTTTGCTGATGATTTTAGGTAGATGTGATTATATCATTTTGAGGAATATTCCATTCATTCCTATGTTCTACAGTGTTTTTAATAGGAATGCACATTGTATTTTGTTTACCTAATATCAAACCATCCCTGAATTCCTGGTATAAAACCTACATAATCCCAGTGTATAATCCTAGTGATGTATTGCTTTAATCTCCTTGCCAGTATTGTAATACTTTTTGGCATCAATAGGTCTATAGTTTTCTTTCTTTGTTTTAGTTATTCCTGGTTTAGGTATCAACAGCATATTTATGTAGTAATAGGAAATTATTAAAGTTCTTCCTTAGCTATATTTATGAATAGCTTATATAGTAATGGAATTAATATTGCTTTAAATATTTGATAGAACTTGATAGAATTCACTTTTGAATCCATCTAGCTTTGGGACTTTTTTTAGAGATTTTATTCACAGATTGTTTAATTTCTTTTTCTGAAATAGGATTATGTAAGTATTCTATTTCTTCTCCTGTTAATCTAGGCAATTTGTAATTCTTTAAATATTCATTTATTTGAATAGAAAGGTGGACATAGAGTCAGGAGGTCCTGGATTCAAATTTGGCCTCAGACACTTTCTAGAGTAATATGTGACCCTGGACAAATCACTTAACCACAATTGCCTACCCCTTATCATTCTTTTGCTTTTGGAACCAATACTTACTATTGATACCTTCATGGAAGGTAAGGGTTTAAAAAAATAAAAAAAAATCTGTCCATCCATTTCATTTAGATTATCAGATTACTGGCATGTCATTGGGCAAAATAATGCCAAATAATTGCTTTGATTTTCTCTTCATTAGTTGTACTCTTATCCTTTTCATTTTTATTTTTGGCTATTTGATTTTCTTATTTCTTTTTTGATTAAATTAATTGATGGTTTAGCTCATTAATGTTTTCATAAAACCAATTCCTTGTCTTGTTAATTCAATTTTCTTACTTTTAATTTTATGACTCCTTTGATTTGCAGGACTTCTAATTTTTTATTTAATTAGATTTTAAATTTGTTCTTTTATTAGATTTTTAGTTGCATACCCAATTCATAATTTCCTCTTTCTCTGCTTTATTTATGGAAGCATTTAAAAATATAAATTGTCCTCAAGTACTACTTTGGCTTCCTCCCAAAATTTTGGTATGTTATCTCCTTGTCATTCTCCTTAATGAAATTATTGGTTGTTTCTACAATTTGTTCTTTGATTCACTCATTCTTTATTATAAGATTATTTAGATTCCAATTAATTTTTAATCCTTTTTCTCCAACCTATTGTTCAGCATAATTTTTATAGTCTTATGTCCTAAAATGGATTTATTTAATATTTCTACTTTTTGGCATTTAGGTGTGGGGCTTTTCTGTTGTATTATACGATCAAAAGTTTGTGAAGGTGCCATGAACTTTTGAGAAAAAAGTATAACCCTTTCTAACACCATTCAGTTTTCCTTGGAATTCTA
This sequence comes from Gracilinanus agilis, assembly GCF_016433145.1. Lineage (NCBI taxonomy): Eukaryota > Metazoa > Chordata > Mammalia > Didelphimorphia > Didelphidae > Gracilinanus > Gracilinanus agilis. The sequence goes on from NC_058130.1 coordinate 236,563,143, forward strand.
TCAAGTCTAACTTTTCTAAAATTCTATTTGCCTCCTTAACTTCTTTATTTTTTGGTTTGATCTGTCTAATTCTGAGAGAGGGAAGTAAATGCTCCCTGCCAATATGTTTTTTTTTTTATTTATATTCTCTTTTAACTCTTATAGTTTCTCCACGAGAAATTTGGATACTATGTCATTCAGTGCATTTATGTTTAATACTGATATTACTTCATCATCATAGTTCATTTTGAGGTATTTTTCTTCTTTTGCAGTTTTTGAAGAGTAGTTGATTGACTTTGAGAGTTTCTCAATACATCATCTTGGTCTGATCTCTTCAATATTCCCCATCTTAACCCAACTCTACAACTACCACACTACCACACAACTACCACTCTAGAAGACCCCTCTGGAAGGACAACAAAAGGCCTTTTTCCTCCCTACTCTGTTAATTTTTTAAGTAAAAATATAAGTTGCATCAACATCTTGAGTTAAAGTTTTATGTGCTAGTGAAACCATAGGTCCTATTTCAATCATATACATTGAATGAATTTGGCTTCATTTATGAAATATCAAAAAGTGGGTTTCTCACTTTAAAAATGATTAAATTGTATACTTATTAAGTTCAATGATCTATAAATCAAAAATACTCCAAGCAAATATAATTTTTTTCTACCATAAAATTCAATATACTAAAAGGGTTAAAAATTGTGCATACCCTTTGATCAGCAATATCACTAGTTAGGTCTATATCCCAAAGAGATTATTTTAAGAAAAAATATTTAATGTACAAAAATATTTATAGAGCTATTTTTGTTGTGGCAAAGAATTAGAATTTGAATGAATGTCCATTAGTTGGGGAATGGCTAAACAACTTGTAGTATAGATTATGATGAAAAACTATTTCTTAATAAAAATAATATTGTTCAATAACAAAGCAGGTTGCTTTCAGAAAAACCTTCAGAAACTTACATGAACTGATGCACAGTGAAGTGAGCATAACCAGAAAAACAATTGTCCATAACAGCAATATTACTTGATTATCAACTGTTGGTAATTTTGCTGTTCTCAGCAAAAATAAAGGTCCATGACAATTCTGAAAGATTTGTGATGAAGAATACTATTCAGAAAACATCTGGTGGAGTCTGAATGTGAATAAAAGCATGTTATTTCTTACTTATATTACACATTTTGGGGGTATCTTTGTTTACTTTTACAACATGACTAATATAGAAATATACTTTGTATGACTGTACAGGTTTAACCCATATCAAATTGTATCTTGTCATAGAGAAGGGGAAGAAATGAGAGCATTTTTAAAAAGGTTTAAAATTGTTTTTACATGTAACTAACAAAATCAAATATTTTTAAAATATTTTAAAATTAAGGAATAAATGACATTTAAAATGTTAGTTATTTTTAATTAGGGAGTTATTTTGATACAGTAAATGTACAATATTTATTCATTTGAATTAAGAATTCATTGTAGATTAGAGAATTTTACATGGATTACAAGAAAGTTTACTATTGTCTGCTTTTCCCACTTCCTATATATACATATGTATTCCTTTTGTAAGGATGGGATTTGTGCAAGGGGGATGGGACAAAAGGAGCCAAAAGAAGGCAGTTGGTGACAGTTACTGACAGTTAAGAGACCAGGCAGAATTTTGGGTATTTCTCTGAGGAAGAGGAGAAGAAAAGTCTTTGGGTAGAGGACTAGGAGGTGAGAGGAAGAAGACATCCCAGCTCGGATCCAGTCCTGAGGGTGTCCTGAGGATCTTTCTTTGGAAATTGAAACCCTGATTCCCTGATCAAAGCCATTCCATCACATCTCACCCATCAAGACTTTACTCATTGAGTCAGCCAAGTTTTTGGACTCCATTTTGGGAGCGATCTCTTAGTCTCCTTTTCCCATTACCCAACCTTGCTGACAGACCCCCTTTCAGTCAAAACTTACAATTATAGAAAAGGATAGAAACAGGAAAATAGAAATAGAAACAGGAGAAGAGGTGAGGGGAGAAGCTTAGGAGTGGGAACTCCAAAGGTTCCCACCCAAGTAATGGACCTCATAAAAATAGAGAAGAGGGCACCCTTAAATCTCTCTGCCCTTCACCCCTTTCCCCAATCCCTGAATTGTGAATGATAAAAGCCATTCATCACTCAGATAGTGTTTCAGAGTGCCTGAGAGACAACAAGGGAAGGGGAACCACAGCTTGGTTTGGCTGCCTCCATCTTGAAGCCAGACCACCCGCTGTGAATTTAACTGATTGGGGGGAGGTTTATGTGAACCCTCTCCTTATTCGGAATCATATTGGGGTACCACATACCTCATTTTATAGGGAAGTCTCATCCTCAACTCATATGGGACAGCATGATCATCCAGGATACCCAGTTTTGGGGTGACACTCCCTTAAAATCTCCCAGTGTATATTCGGTGTGAGGGGAGAGTTAGGAGAGAGTTTCACCTCAAGACGCTCTCTCCCTTCTATCAAATATTGGTTACAGGCTCCCTTTATTGTTATACCTTTAAATATTGTTTATTTTTATGTTAGCCATGTCTGGAAAAAATGTCCATGCACTTTCACCTCTAGAATTGAATTCTCTTCTTATAACAATGAAAATCCTTTAAGTATGGTAAAATATATATATGGCGACTGAATCTTATTGTGTGCAACAGTTTACACGTGTAGTCCTGTACCTCTCTACCTAGAAGAGTATAAATTGCTTGATATTTTCTACGACAGCAATTCTTAGATTTTGATACACTTGGAGTCACCTTAAAGTGTGATACAAGGAGTCATATTGATCCTTCCAGGAGGTCCACAACATCAAAACTCTTTTCATAATGATCCCAAGGATGTATTTGGCTCATAAAATGCCCCAAACTTTTCCAACCACCTTGCTCTGGGAGGCTATGTTTTCCTCATACACTTAAGCCAATATGATATTACACAACAGATTGAATACTAAATCAGATATGAGAATCAAACTGTCTTATATTAAGCCAGGAATTAAAGAGAATTTTTTAAAAAATACAGAATGATGCCATTCTCACTGATTTCTTTTTCTTTTGGAAATAGTTATTTTTTACTAAAACTTTCATTTATTCTTTATTACTCTTTTTAAATAATGTAATAAATAAATATATCTCAATTATATTTTAATTTCCACCATGACAAATATTTATAACTATAACCCACATCAGCAAAAGCCTTTTGGGGACTTCATACATTTTTAGAGTATAAAGAAGACTTGAGACCAAAAAGTATGATACAGCACCACTGTGTCATAGGACCAATATTCTTGGCCAGGATAAAATGACTAGGTAATTCTGAGTCTCTACCTCACCCTGGCCTCACCACATCCCACTTTGGTCCTTAAACCTCTGAAGCAAATTGCACTCAATAATGCCACTGATTATTAGACTTTCATATAAGCCAAAGCATCTGTGAACTTTAAAAATTGATCATGGGGTTTATTTCAATACAGAGCCTTCTTGCTATTTACTCACACAATAAACAGTGTAACTGACAGCTGTGCCAAATGAATACCCTCAAGGTCTTACCATTTTTAAGTCCTCTAATGATGAAATATTTTAAAGGTCAGTTTATCAAGAAACAGACTTTGAAAGTATAAACTTGGAATATGTTTTCCTCTTTGGTCTGCCATCTGGTCTAGTATTTTAAGAAATGGAAGTATAAACCTTAGAAAGAACATCTAACTTTAATGTTTTTTAAGTGAGTAAACTCTTATAATGAACAAAAGAAAGATTTTCTGAACTATCTTTTGTTACTCTGGCTCAGACTTTTATAGGAGAGATAACAACACATGCAGAAGAGAAAATAGATGTGTAAAAAACTAGATGCTCCATCCAAGTGGCCAAAATATTTATGGGTAGAAATATTTATATTTTTATCTAGTGAAAATAAATTAATTCACTTCCTAGAAACACTAATCTGAAATTATCAAATTCTTACACTTATAAACACACACACATACCTACATACATACATATATATATACTTACATTTATATAGTGGATACATGCAATTCAGGGCAGTAACATTCATACTAACAAAATTTCTTTGGTGCTATGTGATTCTACTATATGAACTAAATGGTTTATGTAGGCAGATGTCCACTTCTCAGATTGTGAATCTTACTTCCATGTATAAATTTGAGGTCCTTTCTAATTCTTGAATTCTGTGAGAAGTATCCAAGAGTCAGTAGCAGTGCCTGGCAAGCCAGTGTCTTGTAGTATAATATATCCCTAACTCTGATAAGGTTCTTTCAAACTGAAAGGTATTTTTAATACTATTTCCTTCTAATCTATTTGTAAAAAAAAAATTAAAAAAAAACATTTAGAAATTGGAACTCCAACCAAGGCAAGTTGGACATCATTTATTATATCATGTGAAATTGAACGACTCATTTAATCTCTCTTGGATCCAGTTTTCTCATCTGTAAAATGGGGGGGGGCAATATTTTAATATCCCTACCAGATCAAAATCTATCCTGCTATTAAAAAAAAGTAGTGATTTCTCTATGACCTTCAGATTATCTACTCTATCTAAGGGAAAGTATCATATAGAGTTATCTTGACTTGAAAAGTTGTATTTGATATATGTGGTTTTCTTGCCATTGATTTCTTCCTCATACTTTATGACACAATAAAATAGATTTAAAGAACATTTTCCACATATGATAATTCTTCACTTTTTCCACACTGACTTGCATAATCTGATTAGACTTTAAGGGAATGAACCTCAGCTCCAGCAAACATACCCAGAATGTATTTACTTGTTCTAAATTCCATGTGCCCATAAACTTTGTCTAACTTTATCTAACTTGCAATATTTGCAATAAGGCTTGTAACATTCAATAGTTTCTCTCTGTCTCTCTGTCTCTGTTTCTGTCTTTCTGTCTCTCTCCCCATCTCTATTCCTTTCTCTCATGCAAGTGTGTATATCACAGCACTAAGCACAGTGATTTGCATTTAGTAGGCACTTAAAAAATACTTGCCAGTTGATTAGTATTCTTTCTCTAATCAGTAATCTGGCTTATCCTGCTTAGGCATCTATGGGATCATTTTAAATCAGATTCCATATTTTCATACACACTGATTTTCCACAAATACTTGCTTTTATTTTGTTTCTTTTTAAAAATAAATTTTAATTGAAATCTATTGTTTTAGATCACCTATATTTTTTAATATATCCTTCTCCATTCCCTCTTCTAAAGACCCATTATAAAAGAATGAAAAAACAAAGGAAGAAGTTTAACAAAACTAGTATTGAAATATATCCTATGTTTCACACCAATAGTCTTTCACCTCTTCAAAGATAGAGATTATCTTATTTATCTCTTCTTTAAAGCCACGTTTGATCATTATGATTTCACAACATTCTGTTTACATTGTTAATTTTCCCCTTTTGCTTACTTCAGTTTAGTTATTGTATATTATTGTCATATTCACTTACTTCAATCTGCAACAATTCATATTATTCCATCCTTGCTTCTCTATACCAGAGAGTTATATGGGTCATAAAAATTTATGGCATGTGCCCATGTTGACAGAGCCAATATGTATTAACCAAGACTTGAACTCAAGTCTCTCTAGATCCCATGTCAACTATCTATCTATTGTACCACAATGCTTCTGAATAATGCATTCATATTTCATGGGGGTGGGGTAATAATAATGCTTCCATATGCACATGTGTGAATTTATATATATATATACATAAATATATATCACTTAATTTTTTATTAGTTTGTGTTGTTTGATTAGCTGTGCTTTGTTATAATTACTGTCTAGCATAATATATGTCAATTTCTCTGTATTACACCTAAATTTTAGAAGTGAACTTGCTCAAAGAATTTGAAAGGTTTGCATATCTAAGAAATTTCAGCTATCTTGGTTATTTGAATTTTCTGCATTTATCATTAAGATTAGAAGCTTTGGTCTTGAAGGAATGAATTGAACTAACTGGTATCTAGGTCTTCAAAGGAGCTGCTACTAGCTAGCAAATGTTTGTGTAAGTGGGTGAATATATGTATATAATGTGTATTGTGTACAGAATGTGTGTATATATTATATTTAGGTGAACTAAGGTCATATTAAACAAGGTATTAACTCTATTCATATTCCAGAAGGCGTTCATAAAAAAGAAAACTAGTACTTTCTTAGCTATAGTTGACTTTTAGCTGTGAGGTTCTGCTCTTTTTCATCATTTCAGATTATATGATTATTTTGTAACACAGATGTACAGTCATTTAATATTAGAGAATGTTGTTTTGAAACTGTCACACATCCATCTGTACACAGATAAAACAGAGACTTCAGAAATCTCCATATGGAGGGCTCTATCTTACTGAAAATACAAATAATGCAGCTTTGAAAAGGAAACCTCCCCCCAACTGTTCTCTCCAGAGTGAATATGAGTGTATGCATATTTAGAAAAGAAAACATTTACAAAAATGCTCTTAGTAGGTTTATTAACCTTTTAGGAAGAAATTACTTTAAGTGCATGGAACATTATATGGAAAGGAGATTCAAAGAGCAGCTATTTACTTTAATGTATACAGTTTAAAGTTCTATTGGAAAAAATATTGAGAAATTGCCACTTAATGTACTTATATATAATCTCAACAATCCAGAGAAAATGCATCGTGTCCTTCAAAAATACTGTAGGCTTGTGATAAATGAATCTTCATCCCACAGTTGCTCCCCTATTTGACAGATTAGTTGAATACTTTGTTAATTTTGCCCGTGTTTAGCACATGAATTAATTCATTTGATCTTTTGGAGCATTTCTGGACATTTGGTACCAAAGGAATCTGATTCTATATCAAACATACCAAGGCATCATCTCCTCAAATGAATGGCTCATGGAAAAGAATTCCATGACTTCACCTTTTGGATATGTAAAACAAGAACTAGAAACATGAAATAACTAGCACAGAGTCAAATTATTAGTAGGAGAGATGAATCCTAAAATTGGTTCTTCTAATTCTTAGTTAAATTTCTTTCTACTATATCATGAACTTCTTGGTGATAGTAGCACAGAAAGTAAAAGAAAGAACATGGAACACTAGCATGATCAGTTTTTGGAGAGAAAAAAAGTTAATGCATAGGATTTAGAAAAATATTTACCCTCATTAACCCTAATCTCCCAACTAATTTCATATCACTATATCCTCTTCTACACAGTCATACAAACGCACACACACATACTCACTTCCAACCCTTCTTCCCCAAAACTATTTCTATCCTTCAATCAAATGAAAGAGTTCCTTTTTTTAAACCCTTAACTTTTATCTTAGAATCAATAATAAATATTGTTTCTAAGGCAAAAGAGTAATAAGGTCTAGACAATTGGGGTTAATTGACTTGTCCAGTGTCACACAGCTAGGAAATGTCTCAGGCTAGATTTGGACCCAGGACCTCCCATGTACGGTCCTGGCTCCCTATTCACTGAGCCACCTAGCTGCCCCAATATGTCCCATTTTAGCTTTGGCACCTATCATTCAGTGTGATGGAAGTAACTCCAACAGACAATCTGTGGTCTCACTGATATCAGTATTCCTTCTCACTGGTATAGACTGTAATCTATCCTTGCATATTCAATTCTTATTGATATACTTATTTAGATCCTCAAAAGAAAATCTACCCAAAATACAGTATTAAGTATGTGAATTTGGAAGATTATCACCATATATAGTATAAAAGAGAAAAGAGAAATGTTTAAAAAGATGGGGTTTTGTGGTACCAAGATTCTTTGGAAAACTGAAAGCATTATGCTAATTCTGTAATGTATTGGAGTCCACTCACTTCCATTAAATTCTCATTGTCCATCTGCGGTGCCAGTCCAAATCTACTAAAGGATGAAATCAATATTTTGCTCTTTCAACTTAAACTAGTATTCTGTACAATATTTTTTTCTTTTAACTACTTGGTTCCCCTACTTCCCTCTACTTAAAATATGAATCTCCTTTGCTATATCCTTAATCTTCTTACAACCTCTGCCTGATTGATTGCCAGACTGTTAACTCATACTTTCTATTTCTCATTTCTAATTAACTCATTTTATGTCCCTCATGTTTCCCATTTCATTTGGACATAGCTCAAATTACCAAAAAGATTTAGCTTCTCTCTTCCACTGATCTCTTTCTCTTCTTTCTTCCCTCTACCCTAAATTGAAAAAAAATGTTAAAAAATATGGATAGTCAAGCAAAACAAATGTCCACATCAATAATGCCCCCAAATATATGCTTCATTCTGCAATTTGAATCCATCAATTCTCTGTCAGAAGTTGAATTGCATGCTTTTATTGTAGGGTCCTCTAGAATCCTGGTTGGTCATTTCATTGTCATTTATGTGTTATTTATGTGAATATGTGGATATTCATTGTCCAAATTACATATGTCTTTTTTCCTCTTATTTGCTCTAACAATGTTTTTTTTTTTTGGTTCGCCTTTCTTTCTACATTATAAACCTCGTCCCAGGTTTCTTTTTTTCCTGAAGCTATGATTTCCATCATTTTTATCATCATTGCTCAATAATAGTGTGTATATATATATGTGTGTGTGTGTGTGTGTGTGTGTGTTTGTGTATGTATGTATATGCCATGACTTATTCAGCCATCCCACCAAATGATGGACACAATATCATCTACAGAGGATCTAATGAGAATACTAAAGTCCTTTCTCTACCTGTTTTTCACATTTCAGGGTACAAGAGGAAATCCCTGCTTCTCCATTTATTATTTCTTGCTTTCATAACATTATTTTGATCACTAATCATGTACAGAAGGAGAAAGAGGGTGAGGGGACAAGAAACAAAGGAATGGAGAAAGAGAAAAGAGAGTAGAGCAAAGAAGTAAGGGAAAAAATCTTCAACAGTGTGGGGATGAGTGTCATTGCAATTTCAGAAACCAAGAGAGATTTTCTCAGCAGTTCAACACTTTGAAACATGAAACAAATCAATGATGACTGATTGCATAGAAAAGCAGAATAAGTCATCAGTAAAAATTTCATTCATAAATTCTTTAATTGCAGTGTTCCTTTATCTCTAAATAACCTGACCATTGAAAAGGGAGAATGGTCTTGAAGTATATTCTTTTGGTGTATATACTATTTTGATGAAAGGACAATGAAACCTTTGCTTTAAAGAATAAAGGCTTCTTGATATATTTTGAGCACATGCTATCCATTTGCTCATTAAAAGGAGGCTAGAAAGAGACCTAAATAACATCATTAAATTATGAGCAAAGTTGCACAAATCAAATTTTGTATACTGTATCATAATGATCATAGTTTACCTGGCACTACCACAGTGAGGAATTTGTGACATTTAGGCATGTTAACCTATTTTTAATGGTTTGTTTTCTTCAACCAATAGATACTAGAACTTTCATATTTTTGTTAAGTCTTAGTCTACCAATTGTGTTTTTCTGGTTACAAGTAGCAAAATAGCTTAAGCAATAGAATACTAAAGACTAAAAATAATATTTTCTCTTTTGGTGTTAAACCTTCTAATGCAAATTAGTAGACTTTCTTTTAGCTTTTACTTTTATCTTAGTAAGCCAGAAGTTATAAATGTGCCACTTTGATCACCAAACATTAGTTCATTAGCAGAGTTTATTCACCATCTCTTTTATAACCCAGGAAATGGCTCAGAATGAATAGCACAACTTTATTTAGATAGAATCACCCTAACACCTTCCTGCCACTTTTCTCTGGGAGGCTTTATTGGTAGTGGACAGAGTCATTTATTGTGGTAAGACATGTGCTTCTTGGTTTCGAATTAAAACACTTAAAAATCTTTTTTAAAGGAATTTGTGATTTCATCACTCTAGCTACTTCCTCCATTAATAGAGAACAAAACTATTCCTGGTACTAATAACATTTTTGTTGAATCACTGGAGAGGAGTCCCTGGGGAAACCATTACCTCATCAACTGTAATAGCCAGGTTTTTTTCAGAATGAGCCTCTCTGAACTGAAGTAGGTAGTTTCCCAAAGACAGATTGATCATTTGGTTTAGCTTGTAGTTGCCCTTTTAGAATTTCCAATCCAGATCTTCCAACACAACCAAGGAGCAGAGACTGTTATGATATATAATTATATACTAATATATGATATTTTGTATAATTATATATTATATACATATATGTTATTACTGCAGCCAGGTGACACAATGGATAGAAGGCTAGACACAGTCAGATTCATCTTTCTGAATTCAAATCTTGCCTTAGACACTTAGTACTTGTCTGAATCTGGGCAAGTCCTACCCCTCTTTGCCTCAGTTTCCTTATCTGTAAAATGAGCTGGAGGACAGGACAAACCACTAATCTTTGCCAAAAATAACCCTAAATGCAATTGAGAACAGTTGGACATGACTGAAAATGACTGAACAAAAGCAAGATAAGCATAATTATTGAGCACTGAGCCATCAAACTTCTAATCTCTTAGCTACCAAACCCATTCATAGTCAATTCCTAAATACACTCTAAAGCTTAGCTCCCCTTGCTGTTGGAAAAGGAGTGACAATTGTAATGCAGGATTGCTGCAAGAATCTCTTGCATTTGCAAAATCACCAGAAGCAACCCTGGCATTTAGGGAAACAGAATGTTGATCCAGCCAGTCCCTGGTCTCATGGCCAGACCAACTATAAATATCCCTGTAGTACCAACTGTGGGGTTCTGATTTCCTTGACCTGACCTAGACATCCAGCTATACCTTGGACTCCCCCTTGGGTCCCGGGAGGAAGGGAGGTGGAACGTGGGAAATTAGTTTACTAAGGCAGGAAGGGACACCCCTAAACCAAGCCATTACCCTCATTTGTTAACCTGCTAGACCACTCTACATCAGGGCAGTGGAATTTACCCCTGGCTGAGGGGCTGGTTCCCTCAGCCTCACCCTACCTCTTGAGACCCTCTGCCAGCACTGGCCTTCACCCTTAGCAACAATTTCCTAGACCTTAACCCTCTTCCCTCAGCTTACCCTTGCATTTAATAACTTGACCTTATTCAGAAAGCTTCAGTGTTTCATTTCTATCACCTATTAGGGCCAGGGACTGGGAAGAAGGAAGATAATTATCACTAGTTTTCTGAGGGGCTAGACCAAGCATCCATCTTGCTCAGGAAGTAAAGTAGGTTCACATCCTGTTAGTTTCAATTTCTCACCAGCAGGGAGGGTCTCCTCACTCCTCCCCCTCAAGGGAGCTTACAGACAACAGAGAGACTGACTGAAACATCTCAGCCTAGGCCCACACACCCCTGGTTGACCCAAATCAACCTATACTGAAGTTATAGTCTCCCTGCCTAGAAGACTCAGCTGGCACCATCCTGCCCTCTAATATAAGCCTCCATTAGCTTCTTTATTTCTTGATTACACAATCTCTTGTCCCATATCTATCAAATGCCTTCTTCTTCCTCTTCAAATATCTGATGACAGAGATATATTAAACTCAACAAATCTAAAATAGAGTTTATTACCTTTCTCCTCCAAATCCACTTCTCTTCCAAACTTCCTTATCACTATTGGGGCAACACTATTCTTCCAGTCATTAAAATTATTCTTAACTCCTCATGCAATTATTCAAGTAATGTTCAAATTTCTATCTCCACCAGATCTTTTGCATAGGTCTCTTACGTTACCCTCCCACAAATACCATCTAAGTTTAGCTTTTTATCATTTGTTGACTAGTAGAACACAATAACTTATTGATTTATTTACATGTTTCAAATCTCTCCCCATTCCAATCAATCCTCCACAAAGCTACCAAAGTGATTTTCCAAAATACAGATCTCATTGTGATACTTTCTTTATTCAATAAACTATTTTGGCTCTCTACTATCTCTATGATCAAATAAAACCCTTTTGCATTTAAAAGTTTTCACAACCTTACTATCTCTCCAGTTTCCTTAAAAATTAAACCCTTTGCATATACTACAGCCTGACCAAACTGTTCTATTCACTATGAAGCACACACACACACACGCGTGCATACATACACACACATGCACACACACTCATACATACACCACCACATCCTCACATCTACATGTGTGATTGATCCTTGATTAACTTCATATAATGTACTACTCAATTTCTATTCTAAGCCTTCCCTTCTTTGTTCAACCCATATTCACCACCTTCTTACTCCTTACATTTAGCAAAGAAACTAATTTCCACTTTTCCAGAGAAAATTAAAGCCATCTGTCAAGATATTCTTCTTGAACTCTCCCCCAAAATATTTCCCATTATTTCTATGTCTGGCCCTTTTTATTGAAAGATAAAATTCTCTATTTGAGCTTTTTATCCCATCCCTCTTATATTCTCTAGCAGCTTGCTCAATTGATTATCTCCTTAACTTCCTAATTTTTAATATTTTTATCTACTACTTCTTCCACTTATTATTTCAAACTTTCCCTGATCTCCACCATCCTAGTAAAACATTAATTTGACCCTGCCATCTTCACAGATTCTCTTCCTTTTTCCTTTTTCCCCTGTCACAGCTAAGTTTATAGAAAAAGCAATCTAATAATAACTAGACTTTATATAGTGCTTACAATGTGGTGGACACTGTGCTAAATACCTTACAATTATCTCATGTTATCCTCAAAACATCTCTAGGAGGTAGGCTTTATTATCATCCCCATTTTACAGCTGATAAAACCAGAGCAAACAGAAGTTAAGTGACTTGCCTAGAATGACACAGCTATTAAGTTTTGAATCAGGATTTGAATTCAAGTCATCCTGATTCCAGGCCCAGCAGCCTGTGCTACCTACCTGTTCAGTACTTGTCTCCACTCCAACATATCTGACACTTTCCTCAAACCCTTTCTGTTTTCTGATACTACCACATCACTCTCTCCAGGGTTATCAAACATCTTTTTTCTGCTTAATCCAATGACCTCTGCCTTCATCATTCTTGATCTTTCAGTAGTACTTGATATTTTTGACCACTCCCTCCCCTTAGATACCATTAATTTCTTGGGTATTTAATTACACTGCTAATTAATTCTTGGTTTTCCTATATGTCTAACTCTTTCTCAATCTCCTTTTGGGGGTCTATATTCCAGTTTCATGCTTAAGTGTACCTCAGGCCTCTGCCCTGGTACCTTCTTCTCTTACTCTCCTCACCTTATTTGGTGTTAATCTTATCAGCTTTCATGGGTTCAATTATCTTCTCTATTCAAATAAATGTAATTTTAGATATTCAGATCAATTTCTCCTGGTTGACTGATATATACTTATTATATTTTAAAATTATCTTTATTGTCACAACAATCTTATAATCTTGTTAATGCTGTTCTTGTTTTATAAATGAAGATACTGGAATAGAGAGAGATTAAATAATCCAAGCTTACATTGCTCATAAATATCTAAGCTCAGTTTTGAACTCAGGTTTTTTTCTGACTTTAGCATTCTTTTTAAACAATCAGCCCATTCAGATATATAATTGATTTTATTTAACATGTTCCAAAAGAAAAAAAGATCCCACTGTCAACTGTAGCACCATGGAAAATCTAATTTATCACTATAATACAGAACAATCTCTTCCTTGTGCTTTCTGATATGCATGAGATAATAAGCTTGACATTTGTTACAAAGGCTATATTTAACTGCTATGATAATATTTCTGGGATCTTGAATATTGTTAAGATCTAATAACTGTTTTAAAATAACAAAAACTGAGTTAGATTCCCCTAGCACATATATCACCACTGGAATTATGTTTGTCATTTCAGCTATAGTTTGAACTTTTTCAGGCTACTGAAAGAAAACCATTTATATCCCTGAAAAATTAGGAAGTGGACACGCCCAACATCCTGAGGTTTCTCTCATTACTTCAGTTAAATGACAAGAGAATGGCTCTGGACCACTCCTCAATTTAGCAATAAAATAGAAGGAATTCATGACTGAAATGCTTTACTTTTATGGATAGAATGATGAATATTATGAGTCAGCATGAAAATGACTTACATATGGTTATAATTGCTTTAATGAAATATTATTGGAAATAACTACAGAGACAAGGGAGTTTGTCTCTCATTTGTCCTGTTTACAGAGAGTCTTGTGAAAATCCATGACACATAAAAATAAACAAACAAAAACGACGTAAATATATATCACCCCTGTTCTACCCCCATTCCGCAGGAAAAATACAGGCTAGTAGAGAAGATAAAGCCTAGAAATGTAACTAGTAATTTTGGGACCTGGATTAAATTCAGTTAAATGAGGCTGGAGGTAAATGGTATAAAAAAGGAAACTCACCTAAGGCTTATGTAGTTTTTGAGATCCCAGATTAATTGAATTGTACTGGTGTTGCTACTGAATCTAAGCATCCCCTGTGAAAAGTTTGAAGTTGATGCCTAAACTTAGTAGCAATTTTGTGCAGGTCTAATCAGATGTAGGGGCACTGGACTGTTCTCCAAATAATCTGCTTGTTATTCATATCAAGTCAGGCAATTCCCAAACCCTAATTTTCCTTCCCTCCTTTTCTCCATCCATTTTAATTTGATTTTCCCCCTTTCAATGGTTCCATATTTCTTTCCTCCTCTGCTTCTCTACCTTCTAATATATACAAAGCAACTATGCTATAAATCCCCAATACAGGGTAGGTAACCTTTGAATAGTCAAAGAAAAAAATTAGGAATCACTGGTGTTAAATATGAATCCCAATCTCCATGTTTCATCTCCTAAATATTTGACTATTCCATTGGGCATAAAATGAAATTGAATTGAGGAAATCCTTTAAGTCTACTACCTATAAACTAGTGCCTCTAGAATCTAGTCTTTGTATCTGTGCCAGCAGACATGTTTCAACACTGTTAAAAACAGTGTGCTAATGAGCCATGATGAAAATTAGACCATTGCTCATATAAAGTAAGGAAACATTATATAGTTATTCTATGAGGGAAAAAAAGCTACTACTAAGCTAGTTTTGCCATTTCTGTCCTAACTCCTTTCCTTGCCATTGTACAAAATATATTATTTTGTCTGGAGTCTTATAAACTTCTACTTCCATCAAAAGTTTATCTAGGAATCTGGGAGTCTTTTATTTTTTCTTTATAAATTTGTTTTTGTTTGGTTGATTGGTGAGGTGAGAAGGTTGGCTCAAAAACAGGGTTACATTTATGAAATATAGAGTTAAGGATCTCATTGTTTAAACTGAATCAAGAGTATCATGATATTGTTCTTGTTTCACTTAAAATATGTTTTAAGAACATGGAATTACATTTAAAGAACACAAGGAGTTTGATTGGAGTTATCCAAATATTTGTGCAAAGTTTGCCCTTGTAAAGATTTAAAACCATTGCTAAAGCTAACTTATCACATATGATTTTGGATTTCAAGCTTTTTATATACTATAATAGATCTAAAAATCTTCAGCTCCTTCAGAAACACTAATAAGATTTTGACAAAGATTTAACTAGTAATGGTCAATATGTGTATCATTAAATCAGCAAATGACCCCTGACTAAAAGCCAAGCTAAAGCTTATTGTTATTCACAATGTGTGGAGTAAGAAAATAGCGTGTTATTCTCAAAGTAATAGTTATTAATATATCCAAAATGAATATGCCTAGGACGCCAGTAAAATTAGTCTCTCCTAGGATTGCCTCAACCCATCAAGAATACAATGGTCTCTTAAATATCTGAGTTAGACAGAAACAACTTATGTCTTTCATATACTATATAAAGTATTTGGGGGATTGTGGGATATGTCCTTTAAGATGTTAATAAGTTCATGCTTTCTCCCAGTTTCTGTAACCTTACCCCAGGTACCATATATCTATAGGCGTTCTGAGTGAATATGTAGATTAGAACCTTCAACCAACCCTGACCAGAATGTTCCAACAGCATTTGTATGGTTATGTAAATTAGAACCTCTAACTAGAGTGTTCTCACTGAATTCTATGGGAGTTAGAGAGAGGGTTCCAATGGAGTAGGTAGCAGGTTAAGGATGTGAGGGACTTTTCCCTAGGTTTTTCTCTCTCTCTCTCTCAACAAACAACTTCATTGTGTTTGACAACTTGCTGGTCTCTTGAATAGTGGCCACTGTACACAACCACAAAAGACAAGACTGGCACTTAGGCAATAAATGTATATTCATATCTTTAGCCTTAATTTTCTGCTGCTCCCTCTTCCATTTTAACCAGCTTTTCCCTCCCTAATAGCCACCTGCTCTTTTTCATGAAGCTTTGGTTCCCAGTTACATAATTTACTAAACACCTCAGGATCAATTTGTTAATATGTAGCTCTCCTTTACTGATATTTTCAGTGTTATGGACAGGGATTAACATAAATGAAATAATATCTAAATTTTGAATTTTACACCTTAGTACATGCTAGAAGATCTTTTGTTATTCTTCAAATCATGTTAACTATATGATTGATTAATTTTGGCCCTGATTGTGATGATGATATTAGTGGTTTTAATAGAGCAGTAGTAGGGGAGTGAGAGAACTGGGAGCTAGAGTGGAGAAAATATTGGATATGGGGTAGAAGTCAGAATTCAAAACTGGCATTGATATTTTTTCATTGTTAGGCTGGCAAGTCATTAAATCATTCTTAGCCTCATTTTTCTCATCTGTAAAATGGGTTTAATAATAAAACTCCCAGGGATGTTGTAAAAATAAAATTAGGTAGTATTTTTATAGTGAATTGCAAACCTTTAGGGCTATTAAAAATGCTAGCTAAAAGCTAGATAAGCAGTTAGTTAGGGAGATATTAGCCTCACCAGCAGCAACAGCAATAGTAGTTGTTGTTAGTATGTGATATTTATAGTTTTGAGAAGTGGACAGAGAGTTGACCTTGGAGACAAAGAGATGCCAACTCCTCTAGAACAAATTAGCTATTTGGGCATGGATAAGACACTTAAGTGCTTGGAGTCACTCCCCACCCTCCAACATTCTGTCAATGAGTGAATGAGTAGTCACTAAAGAGTGATCTACCATGATGAAATGAGAGGAAGTAAACAGTAGACCAAGGAGAAGGAGAGAGATAAATAGAGGAGAGAGATGAAAGTATTGAAAAATGTTTTAAATAAATTTTCTCATTAGTATATAGTTAAAAGGACTTTCTCCAGACAGGCTCTTTATATTCCCATGGAGATGGGAGTGCAGATTCAATTCAACAAGGTTTTATTGAGTGTGTACTGTATGTCAAATATTGTGCTAAGTTCTAGGGATATTTTTTAAAAAGACCAAAAAATCCCCAATCCTTGTTCTCAAGAAACTTATTTTAAGGGGTTCTGATTATAGGTGACTGATTTTCTGATTTCAGAAAGATATATGCCCAAGAGTATTTGAAATTCTAAAGAGATATAGTTACTTGAAGGGAAAATTGAGTTGACTAAGAATAGTGGAGTTTAATACTTTTTTCACTATTCATGTCATTTCTAGTACAAACATGGAAGCCACTTGACTCATTGTTCCCACTGGTTCTTAAATTTCTCCTCAATGAGTGACCATATAAACACAAAATCTTCTGGACATCCTACTATTTATTATCTGTCTCTAAATTAACTTCAAATAGATAAATCCCATCAATCTAGCAGTCTTGAACTATTCTCTCTGCTTTTAATGCATAAATATGTGTGTATCTCTGCACACACAAACACACATATAATGCAATTTTTCACTATGTGTAAATGGTAGTCACAGACTATTGACAGACATCAATATATCCCTTTCCCTATGTCAAATACTTTGGCATCAGCCTCCCTTTCAATTGTCCATACTGCCTGTTGCTTCCAAATGGACAAGGTCCATCCAATTGTCGACTATTGCTAAAATTGCAATTTCATCACCACCAACTCACTTTGAGTTCATTGATTTCCTATCAGTCTATGTAAACGTCTTGCTTTCTCTAGTAGTACCCTAAATCACTGACCTGTCATATCTTCCTATTCAAAGTTTCTTCAAAGGCAGCAGGTCTCTGTTTTATTTAAGGAAACAAAAATGTTACTTTGTAAAAGGTTAAAATATCTCTCCAGGATATCTATCGGAGTGAATCATAGTGGGCTTCCTTCTAAATATCTCAAATAGTTTTGTTTTCTCTCCTTCTATAACTTGCTGAATGTTGATCATCAAAATGTAATAAAGGTACCTTACCCTTCATCTTCTGATAAAGGACGTACTGAATGTAGAGGACCTGGGCATTCATGACCTTAAACATGCTGGGTGTTTTAGAATATAGTGTTTCCACACAACTTTCTAATTCATCTGATAATGTCTCACTAGCCTTTCCATGCTTGCAGCGATTTTATACCAATTCACAGCGAGTGGTCAGGACTTAAAATAGAGAAACTAGCATGACCTTTGCTATTGAGCTACTTCATTTGTATATCTCTATTCAGTGGTGAGGGACAATATTGATAGGTGCTAAATAAATTCATAGGTAGGAAAATAAATATATACTTTACACATTTTCAACTTTTAAGGTTATATTAACATTATTAAAATAATTTCCATGCCCTTTCATTTATTTGTTATTATAAGGGCAACTATACAAAGGAAGGATAATGGTAGATCTACTGAAATGAGAAAAGTTTTTGACTTTTCCATTCAACATCATATTCATCCATTTGTTTATTCCTGGAACAAACATTTATAAAAGATCTACTATATCCAGAAATTGTACTAGGCATTGAAGGGGAAATGAAGATGCAAAGATTTGATCCTTGGCCACCATTATTTATAATTAGGAGAAGAAGAGATGTAATCCCATTTAGCAAAATCTGCTAAAAATAAATAAGAGACTGCAAAAATAAATGGAGAAGACTATGCAAATAAAGGTTCAAAACTGTTCAGATACTTTTGATACGTGTAATCAAAAGTATCTTCAGTGCTAAAGTGAAGTGAAGCTCATATGTGAACTTCTCTTCAGGGCCAAGTGCAAGGATGCTAAAGAGACTCTTGTTATAAAACAATAAATTATTTATTGAAATATATTAGGATAAAAGGATTTCTAACTCTAAGGGATTCAAACCATACAAAAATAAAACTCCCTGGTTTGGCAAGGAACCGCTTTTCCTGTGTTTCATAGGCTACACTAATCCTTCCTGATCTCAATAATTGAAATTTATACTATTCTAAATAAACTAATAATATTATCCTTATAATTCTTAATTTCATCTTCAAGTTATAAAAATAACAAAGGCTAGCTAGTTGACTCTCAAAAAGAATCAAGCCTTAAAAGACTCAGAGTCCAAACCAAAGACCAGATCTTTCTTTGGTCTTCTCAAAGTTAAAACAAACTATGAAAACACTAATAGATAGTTAATAGTGTTTCCCAAGTTGGAAAAGAAAACATTAAGCTACTTCGGGTCATTCCTCTTCAGTTAGAGAGAGGCAAAGATGTTAGTTACCTCCTCCAACCTGAAAGAGAGAGTCCTTGTGTGTGACTCTGCCAACTGCCAGAGACCAACTGCCACTACCACACCCAGAAAGAGTAACTGTCATAGAAAAACAGTTACAACTGTCGACATTTGAAATTGACACTCTCTCTCAGCTCTGCTTCAAACTCCAATTCTTTCTCAAGCCAGCTTCTTCACTTCTCATCTCTAAACTAATATAACAATACCTAATTTCTAATATCATCCTTATAATTTTGAACTGAGTACAGACAGGGATTAGAACATTGTACAACAATTAAATTTAATGCAGCTTTCTATAAGTGTTTATCACTGAGCAGACTTCAAATTTTCCATTTATGTTGTTATTTTACTAATTACATGTAGTGTGAGGGATTTGATTTTCTCCCTTTCAGAGCACCAACATGTCCCCCCACTCAATTTTGTTGCCTTGATAGAAAGTAAAAAGAAGACAATAGGGATTGGGTTATTAAAGTACAAAGACATAACTTTACTTGTCACCTTTTTAAAAATGTGAAAAGGTTTCTCTGATTAAATTATAAGAATTTAGCACTGACAGGCCAAAGATTGGCTTTATTCTTAGAGACCTTATATAAGTTAAAACTGCCAAGTCCTTGGCAATTGAACAATTCCAAACAGGTACATATGGCAGAGGCCAACAGGAGAAAAGAAGATTGAACCTCTTTCCTTCTATCTCTCCTCCTCCTATTAGCCTTGGTGTCTTCCAACAGAGCTACCTACTATATCCAGAAGAGAGGAAAGACTGCCTTCCCTGATAGATCCAGACACCTAGAGACAGTCATAGCTCAAGGAAGGAAGTAGCTTCAATGAGTATTACCTCTGTCAGAAAAGATAAGAGTTGACTATGAATTAATAAAAGAATTATACTAGTAAATGGGGAGAGGTCCAAATTCGGGAATTCCAGCTAAAGGATCCATACAATTTTAACAATGGCAATACGAAGGAATTGAGAGAGGTTACCACAAAAGGGAAAGAATATTTGGGCCTGTAATACTGCTGGTGTGAATTATCTTGGCCACTTATATTATTTACATAGGTGCCCTACTACTAGTGTAGTTAAAATTCATGCCCACTCTCCCCTATGTAAATATGTGGAAATGGGAAAGTGAATGTCAGTTTTATGAGGGAGACTTTTATAATTATTTTTCTTACTCTGCCAATTTGCTAAATACCTTTGCTATGAGCTAGTTGTATTCAGTGACTGACAAAGTTAAAGCTTATTGGTAGGTGACTCAGAGTTTGGTCACACAGAGTAGCCTTTGGTCCTTTGAGAGTAGTCATTCCACTAATACAACTATCAGTTAAGGATTCTGAAATGATAGCTCTCAAACCCCTTTAGAAAGTTGGAGGAAGAAGCTTTAGACCAGTGATTCCCAAAGTGGGTGCTGCAGTGATCCAGAGGAGTGGTGAAGGCCACACTTTTTTTGTATTACATTCTATTCTGAGTTCAATAAATAGTTTCATAATTTCCAGGGGGCGCTAAGTAATATTTTTTCTGGAAAGGGGGCGGTAGACCATAAAAGTTTAGGAAACACTGCTTTAGACCTAACTCAGAAGTCATTGTGCACAGCAGAAGAAGCACTAATTGTGGAATCACAGGATCTACTTTCATATCCTATTTCATATGTTTTGTACCTGTGTGAACTAGGGCAGTCACTTTATGTCTCTTGACTTCAATTTCATCATCTTTTAAATTGAGGTATTTGGAATAAATGACCTCCAAAATTCCTTCCAGTTTTATAAGCATAAATCTATGAAATATGTCCTAGTCCCAGATCATTCATTTAATTAACTATGTGATTTCTGTTAAATCACTTGCCCATTCTGGATTTCAGTTTCCTCATCTGTGATTAGGTTGGGGTGGTTGATTTCTAATGTCCCTTCCAAATTCTAACAACATATGAATGTATCTAGTTTTATTATGCATAATTGATTTTAAGTAGATTTACTTTAATATATTATCTCATATTAAATCTCTGCTCACCAATGTATTTGTATCAAGCTTTCTTCAAATCATTTATGTACAAAAGAATATTTAATGATTTGACAACCAAGGGAAATTCCACTTTTCCTTTCCTATATACACTTTCTTTGTATCTTAATGCCACTAACATAGTTCCAAAAAGATTTTAGTAGTCTAAAAATAATTTATGTCTGCACTAAGACCAGGAAACTATGTAAGGATAAAAACTTCTGAAAAAAGCATTCTGACCTTCAGGTAGCACCAACAATCTATCGTTAAGGTTATGGTGGTATTTCCTTCTCGAGGAGAATATTAATTAGCATTCACTAGGAAATTTAGAGAAGGCAATGATTGATCTTAGTACTTAGAGTGAAGTAGGTTGGTTTTAACAGAATGTCTAACTATAATGTTTGCTAATGAGAAGCTTCTCATTTAAGCCTTAAGCTAAACTGTTTCTTTAGCTGATAGAAAAGCACTTTTATTTAAAAGCAAAGAAATAATTTCCTGCCAGCTCTGAAATATTGCCAAACTTTAAATTTAGGTTTAGAAGGAAATTTCTACAAGATCAATAATTGTATAGTAGCAGATAGAAAGAAGCAACAACAAAAACATTTATCTGTAATTTGGTAAAATATATTCAGCCTGCATCTTGAGGGAGTCTCTAATGAATGCTGATAATCACTACTAATAGTCTGAAGTCGGAGAAACACCTGCAAATGATGGAATAGTCATTAGCTGGCTAATTCAAACATTGTATTAAAACTAGTACAGTGAGAGGAGAGGAGAGAGTGTCTGGCAAGCTACTACCCTGTTTTCTCTCTCCCTGCCCTTTTCCCTATGCTAGACAGACCTGGGAATTACTTTTTTTACTTTGTCATTTGCATTTCACCCTAAAAAAAGGCAGCTTTGCATGGTGGTTAGAGATCTGGCCTTAAATCCAAGGAGACTTGTATTGAAGTGTTACCTCAAATCTGGCCTCAGACGACACTTATTAGCTTTGTTACCTCCAAGCATTTCACTAATCACTACCTGCCTCAGTTTTCTTATCTGTGAAATGGGGATAATCATAGTATCTTTCTCTCTGAATTATTGTAAGGATAAAATGATAAAAGATTGGTAAAACGCTTTGCAAACTGTAAAAACCTATATAAATATTAGCTATTATTATTTTAATGCTATATGTATATATACACACATATACATACATACATACATATATATACATATATATATATATATATATATATATTACTCTTCAGAAGAGAAGGTTAGCAGCCCAACAACCCCTTCTCCCCTCACTACCATATGATCTGTTTATCCCTCTCTGACCTAGCCTAGATGAGCAATGTCCCTATACCACCCTTAGGAGACTATGAGCATTCTAATTCACTTTATCACTGACTACTACCCCTGTTCTTAGGAAACTTCTACTGCTTATTACTCTCTGTGTGTTTAATTACTTAATCACAGGTCTACCTAGCAGAAAATTACAATCACATTACAAGAGATGAATTTTCATTGATCATTCTAGTAGTTATCCTTCTCCTCAAGTTCAACCTTCTGATGTTCTTCCTAAAACAACTCTTCCTAGAGTCTCTACCTGTGGACTTCTACCTGAAAGGTATCTCAGCTGAACCCTTTCTTCCTTTTACTACATTCACTATTTGTGATTCCAAAAGAGGAAATATACTATCTACCTCCTGTCAGAAAAGTGATAAACTTAGAGTATAGAATTACACACACACACACGCAGTGGATATCTCATTCTGCATCCTAAATTGTACACTAAATATATATTATACATGTATATTGTTACATACATATGTGTATTGATAGATCAATAAACATAGCCAATGAGAAAAACATTTTTCTTTGACTTTCCATGTTTTTTACAAAAATCTTGTTTTCCTTATTTTTCATTGCCCTACCGAATGGGATAGAGATAGAAGGAGGATATAATAGATTTTTTTTTACTTTAAAAATAATCGAAACTAGAAAACTATCACTGCAATATGTCTTAATTTTTGACCCATGATTTCTGGTCTGAACAATTGTTTCAGGATTACAAAGCTACTGGCTAGAATGGTGACAGTTCTAGAACAGCCTCAGGTCTTCTAATTTCAAGTTCGGGTTGCTTTCTACTAATCAGTACTTACTATCTGCAGAATCAATAACAAATGTATCCTTTAAATTTTATGGGGCCCAGTGAGAGATTGTATATAATGACAAGATTAGCAGGTAATTCATAAAAAAGAGAGCTAAGAAAATTTGACTAAGAAGCAACATAGAGACAAGGAGCAGGGAAACTTAACAAAAGTGAATTCCAGGAGGAATTTAATTGTTTTCTTAAGAAGAATTGAAAGTAAAATAACTAATTTCTAAAGAATACTGAAATTTTATGACTAAAATTTTCAACTTTTCATATGAGGATATGAATGCTAAGAGAGGATAAAGAAGATATGGTAGGGGCAGCAAAAATGCATGAATGGCTTGAGAGCCAGGATTAAAGAGGGAAGGTTCTAGGTTCAAATTTGATCTCTGACATTCCCTAGCTATGTGACACTGGGCAAGTCACTTAATCCTCATTGCTTATCCCTTACCTTCCACCTTGAAATCAGTATTGTATATTGGTTCCAAGGCAAAAAGGTGGTAAGGGTTTAAAAAAAAAAAGACTGCCCATGTGAAAGTATTTGTTATGGACTCTAGAGAATGAAGCCTTTAATACAGAACCAAATATGTTCTGAGTCTCACATTAGTGATTGTGCACTCAATTAAAATGATAATACCTTGGTGAAGGTTAATGTTAGCTTAATGTTATACCTTCCCCAGAGCAATGAAACTGCCATGGAGGTTTAAGATATAGTGAATTGTGTCCCTCTAATTAACAGTGGAGAAAGAGATCAGAGGTTTACAGAGATGCCAAATATAAACTTTTCTTACTTTATAATTTTGTGCAGAGCCAACCTGAGACCATTTTAGTACATGGGAAGGTATAGCACAAACTCAGAACCAATAAAAATTTGGTTGCAGTAGAAATACTGATTACATTAACTCCCTAATATGTCTGGTGTCAAATTCAAAGAGAAATGAATATCTGAGGACAGCATATTAACTTAGAAAATAAAAAAAAA